>NC_090931.1:785117718-785429905 GCF_040938575.1 Ambystoma mexicanum
TTACCTAGCACATGCCTTTCATCAGCCTTTTAACAAGGGGTTTTTGCCTATAGCTGCATGATCTACCATTCACTGACCTGTTCAAATTGCTGGCCTGCATATGTTCATGGTCTATACGCTCTGCATTCCATGGCTAGTGTGGAAAAGAAATTCACTACTTACACAAGATCCACTGTAATGGGTTTTCTGGTCTTCTACATGCCCCAGTTATTCCAGTTGTTCCAAGCCAACTGATGGGATTTTGCTATTCCTGGAGCCCATGAGCTACAGATGAAGCTTCTAGCCAGTCCCTATTGCTGGTGAAATCCTTCATCTATCAACGATTTCTATTGCTGGAGACATGCATCCATTGCCGCAGCAATCAGATCTGGCCTCCAACATAAGAACCTCTTCAGTTGATAGTTGAGCCTTGAGGTTAAGAGATCCATAGAGCATGGGCCTCAAATTTGTATTTTATTGTTGTTTTGTATAACACACAATTACAATCAAATTTTTAAACAGTGCTTTGTGGTGAGGTAGGTAAAGTGAGGGACAAAGGAAGCAGGGAAAAGGGAGTGCAGTTGACCGATAAGTTGTGACTATCAAGAGCCGCTGACTTTCTGGTATACAATCAAATGAAATCACAGTGCAGTGAGGAGTAACATTACAGCAATGACTCAACAACTACAAAAAATAATACACTAAAAATGATATGTTCCTGAATGAACTACACAGGTGGGTTGGAACTATGTTCGGTCATCCTCTATCAGGTTGGGAGGGAGGCAAGCTGTCCACAGTCAAGCAAGGAGGGTGTAAGGTGTGAAGGTAAGGGGCAGTAGAGTAAGGATGTATTTCTGGGGTTATCCCAAGAGAGATAGCTTCAGAATCAACAGGTAAGTACTCAACTGACCATGTCATGATTTAATGTATTTCAGGGAAGGCTTTTCTTTACAGGTGTTTCTTCACTGGGAGTTTTAGGTAGTTGGCTTCAAGACACAACTCCTTGGGGATGGGAGACTCCATGTTCAAGCCACATTAAAGGCAAAGGTTTGTTTTTCATGCAGTCTTTCATTGATTTTTGTTTGTAGTTGTTCTTTTTTATACCGTAGGCTCCTGCATAGGTGCTGAATCATTAGCCTCAGGAGATATAGTTATGGGAGAGAGGGCCCCTATCGTTAGCCAGTTGAGCCATCTCCATGATCTTTGCCAGTTTTCCAGTCATCACAAATAGCTTGCCATGACCTGTCAAGGCCTCGATTAGGGTCTTAGCCATTTTTTCATAGAAAGATTATACTTTTTGGTTCCAACCACTGTTTCGTCCAGGTGGGGACAAGGATATTTTCCCCTCAGTTTATTTTGTGACCTCCTTATCTAGAAGCTTCTGCAACCTTCTGCAAAGATACTTCGTCACTTTTGGCATTACTTCCCATGGCGACGGCCTGGGGTGGATGAGGGCATCCAGGTCGAAACATTTTAGGCATTGTCTGGGTTTAGGGTTTGCATGGATCTTACCTGTTTAGCAGCCGCAAAAGTTAGCTATATAGTGACACATTCTAATTTAATTTGTAGGATACATCTATTTTATGAAAAACTGTAGTACGGATGACATTATTTAAATTCAGTTTACTTTACTATTATTTCAACCAATTACAATTGATTGTGTTTTCACAATACATATCGGGTGTGCAGGGGACGGGAGAATTCCACAAGATTGTGGACATCAGTTGTTTTATATTCATCAGTACAACCCAGTGTCAGGGTTGGTTTTCTCCCCGGCACCCCACTACCTTTTCATTAATTATTTAATTTTTGAATTAAAATAGGAGTGCGCTAAGTCAACCACACCATAGACTTATGAGAAGAAGTTGAACAGAAATTAATGGTCATGGAAAAATAAGGATTGATAATGAGAGTAGACTCAGTGGAGTGGGTTTCACCTTTTGTGGTGATCAAGAAAGCCAGCAGGAAGCTACGGCTATGTGAAGAGCTCGGGGCTCTTAACTGGTGCATAATCCTGGACACACACCCTCTTCCAAATATAACAGAGTTGCTAAGTACCATAGGAGAGGCTGAAATGTTCTCCAGTTACACCTTAAATTGGCATATTACCAGATAGGATAAAACTACAGCCTTCTGCAAAGAATCTAACAGCATTCATTATGCCACTCTACATGGATACCATGTGCTTTAGCTGTTTTTCAGAGGGTGATGTATCACCTATATCAAGGAGAAGAAGGAAGAGTGTGCTTTCAGTATGATGTGTGAATTTATTGTAAGGACACATTGGAACATGAGAAACGGTTACAGCATGTTTTAAGCATATTTTTGGAAACAGCAGGAAAATAGTAAGTAGAGAGAAGTACAATGTAAAAAGAAAAGATACTATAAATAGCACATGAGATATAAAAAATTGCATTAAACCAAAAAAGGATTTGGTGTACAACATTAAATGTTCTCCCAGTCCCAAATATAAGAATCAAGTATTGTCATTTATGGGACTGTCCAGATATTATGCCAAGTTCATATCTAATTTTGCCTCTATCACAACCAAGATCAGTAAACTTGTAAAATAAGGGACACCATGGGCCTCATTACGACCCAGGCGTTAACCATGGCGCTATTAGCGTCATGCTTGATGCTGGTATTTTACCAATTGCGCCATGGTAGATACCGGAATTACCGCCCCATTCCAAGGTTGGCGGGCGGTAATTCCCCATTCACCACTGGCCCTTCCCCATTCCCATGTTTGCCCCCATAGGGCTCAATGGGAATGGTGAAGGCGGTAATTACGATACTGCAAATTGCGGTACCGTAATTACCTCGAAAGTCCCTTTACGGGTTCCTTCCTTAACAGCTGGCAAAACCAGCCGTTAAGGTGGGGACCCGCAAAGGGACCTCGTAATTAGGCAGTAAGGAGTTAACGGCGCCGCCACCCTTTACGGCGCCGTTAACCCCTTACCGCCTGGGTCGTAATGAGGCCCCATCTGTGTGAGATGAAGGGTGTGAAGGAGAATACAAAAAAGTCAAGAAGGCATTGAATAAAGGCCCCTCTCTGAAAAATGATAATCCTTTCAGGAAAAGCACTGTTACCACAGATGCTACTAACGAAAGTCTAGGTGCTGTTCTGAGCCACAGGAAAGCGGAGACAGAGTATACAGTAGCTTTTACTTCAAGGCTCTTAAAGGAAGCAAAACATAATTACCCTACGATAGAAAAAGAAATATTAGCAATTAAATGGGCAGTGGAGAAGTTTAGACCATTTCTCTGGGAAAGAAGATTTAATCGGCAATCTGATCATAAACCTCTTAAATAAATATTGACCACTAAAGGTTTGGACAAGGTGTCTTCATGTATACGAAAACCTGGGATAAAAATAGAGCAGCAGAGTGTCTTTTAAAACCTACTCAGAATATAGAAGATGAAGAAGATTGTGAAGGTGATGACCAAGTGCTGGCTATGGATAAAAATGTGGTATACAAGGAAAAGTAGGATGATAAAGTGATGGAGAAAGACAAATCCCTATCTGGGTTGAAAATAGCTTTGAATCACAATAATGTTAGGAAACAACTACCACAAAAACTGAAGTGTGAAGCTCTATGGATGACAAGGGATGATCTACACGTATCTAAAGGTTTGGTATTAAGGGGAAATCAAATAATGTCACCAGAAGGGGCCAGAACAAGAATCATAGAAATAGAACAAGAAGGTTACCAAGGCATGTCTAAAACTAAGCAGAGGATCCGACAAGATTATTGGGGGTCCACATGTGTTGTACAAATAAAAAGTGTTATAAGACAGTGGGGGTCATTATGAGTTTGCCGGTCCGGAAATAAGGTGCCAGTAATAACGTATACCAGCACCTTTCTGGACCAACAAACTACACGCCTGCTGGTAGGGGCACTGATCTACTGGCAGGCCTGACAGATAAATGCCTGAAGCACTGGCACCGTTAATAATGGTGCCAGTAATTCGGGCAACACCATCCTATGGGACTTCATGGAATGGGGTGTTACCAGCATCTCAGCTGTCGGTAATATCCCAGTAAGACTGGGATATCGGGTGGCAGAAATTGTCACGACTGCTGACAGCGGGCGAGTCTAGCGGAGGTGGAAACTCCAACGCCATTAGACTGTTCCGCCACGTTTCCTTGAAACGCTTACCGCGATCTTGTCTTTTTCCAACATGGCCGCCGGCAGGTATATAACCATTAGTTACTCGGTGGATCAGCACGTTGCAACTGTGCTTTCCTGTGTTGCGTGCGCTCTATTCTGTGATTCATTCAGCGATTCTTGTTCCGCTTATCCCCCCTTTCCACCCTCTTCCATTCCTTGCATCTTGTCTAACCGTTGTTCCTTGCCTCTTCCTCCTGGATCCCTACCTCTCCTGCATCGTGGTTTTTTTTTATGCCTTCGTGGCTTTTTCCCCTGAATAATAACTGGCTGTCGCGGAGAGGAGACACTGTCAATTTCTCTATATAGAGTCACGGTGGCTTCCTTTCGAGGCAGACCGTATCTGCTCACAAAGAAGAAGACTCCAGCGCGGCAAACCCGAAGAAAGAAGCTAAACTATTCTACCTCATCAGGTGAGGAGGAGGAAGGGTTTTTGGGGCTGTGCAGTAATTCTAACAGTGAGGAGGACATAGCAGATTCTGAGATCAATCCTGTAAAAGAGTCTGATAGTCTTGACAGCTTGCAACGCCAAAGTGAAGCTATGGCCACACCACAGCAATTACAAGAGCTGGTGGCAGCAGTCCAGAACCTCCAGGTTGAGGTCCAGACACTCAAGACTGTTAACGCGGCTCTCCAGCAGAGAGTAGCCGATAGAGAACAACAGTCTACAGATCTACCCCCTTTATCCCTGGTGTCAGGGAAGTTTGATGGCTCCGAAAGGAAGGTAAAGGGATTTCTTGAAGCCTGCAATATACATTTCACGTTCAGACAAAATGCCTTTTCCACGGACCATGCTAAGATGGGTTTTATGATAACACACTTAACCGGGAACGCCTTGGCATGGGCAACCCCTTTGGTATCCCAGTCCGATCCAGTCCTACAAGATTACACTGCCTTTAGAGACCTTCTGAAACAGACCTTTCTTCAGACAGAATGTGCCCACATAGCCAGCGAGGACTTACTGGATGTTCGCCAAGGGAACTCCGATCTACTCACCTATATATCCACCTTCAAGAAATTGGCTACTGAGGCTGGTTGGCAAGAACAAGCCCAGTATACGATTTTCCGCAGGGGATTGCGAGAAGAGCTTAAAGACGAACTTGCCAGGATTCCTCGCCCTGACTCTTTCTCGGATCTACTGGCGGCAGTTCTACGAATCGATTTCCGTTTAACCGAACATAGAACGAAAGGAAGAAGAGTCGTAGCTCTACCTCATTCCCGGACACTCACACTCCTGCCTCCTCACCTGTTACCAGGAATGCCAGAGAGGAACCCATGCAAATCGGAACCACCAGACCTCCTTTGACCGCAGAAGAGAAGAAGAGGAGACGAGATGAGAATCTCTGTTTGTATTGCGGTTCGGCCAATCATCTATTGAGGGATTGCCCAGATGTGCCTCCCAGAAGGTCGGGAAACGAACCTCCTCGGTAGTTGGTGGAACTGTCTACCGAGGGACTCTCCCTTGTTCCTACACCACACTCTCGGTAACCTCAGCAAAGTCATCCAAAGATCTGCGACTGATGTTAATAGGAATCAAACTTCGTTTCAGAGATAAGGAAGTCGATACTCAGGCGCTCTTGGATTGCGGAGCCGCAGGTAACTTTCTGGACACCCTGTGGGCAGATAAGGTGGTCTACTCAGAATTGCCAAGAAAGAAGATCAGAAAGTGGAAGGGGTGGCTGGTACTCCCTTATGTTCAGGGCTCATAACCCACACCACCGAAATGGTACAGGTCTCAATTCAGCAACACAAGGAGCAGATATTGTTTGACATTATCCGTGCTGTGCATCTTCCTGTCATCTTCGGTATCAGTTGGCTTCGGAAGCACAATCCTACAGTGGATTGGACTAACAATCTTATGAGCTTTCACTACAAGTACTGACAAAGGAAGTGTTTACCGGAACCATCACATGAAACCGTTAAAACGGTAAGCGCTACGGAGAAGAGTCCATTCATTGTATTCCAGGATGTTTTTCTGAATACTCAGAAGTATTTCAGGAACAGGTGCCCATTGCACTTCCTCCGCATAGACCTGAGGACTGTAGTATTGACCTGGTCCCTCAGGCCTTGGTTCCTTTTGGACGGATGTATCCTCTATCATTATCAGAAAAGGCAGTAATCAGGCGTTACCTTGATGACAACCTAGCTAATGGACTGATCCGCCCTTCTAAATCACCTGCAGGATCCTCGTTGTTCTTTATCCCCAAGCGAGACAGCAAGGAGTTGAGGCCATGCATCAACTACAGGGGACTTAACAAAGTGAACATCAAGGACCGCTACCCGATGGCCATCATCTCTGAAATTTTGGAAGCTGTCCAAGGCTCAGTAGTCTTCACCAAGCTCGATCTACGGAATGCCTACCATTTACTTCGGATCAGAGCAGGAGATGAATGGAAGATGGCATTTCGCACACCCTATGGCCTGTTTGAATATCAGGTGATGCCGTTTGGCCTGGTTAATGCACCCTCGATCTTCCAAAGGTTCCTGGACTGTTTGTTTTCAGATCTATTGGGACAAAACACTGTGGTCTACTTGGATGATATCCTAGTGTATTCCCGCAATCTGGAAGATCATATCTCCCAAGTTAAAGAGGTTTTACACAGATTACAACAACACCACATTTTGGTAAAGCCGGAGAAATGTACCTTTGCCCAGTCCTCCTTGTCATATATGGGATTTATTCTATCTGAGCAAGGAATCACCATGGATCCCAAAAAGGTCGAAGCCATACTAGACTGGCCGTCACCCACGTCCATCAAAGAAATCCAACGATTCTTGGGACAAGCAAATTTCTATAGGAAGTTTATTCCAGAGTTCTCACAACTTACACTTCCCATTACTTCCTTGTTAAAGAAATCTTCCAGACCCTTTATTTGGTCAGCAGAAGCTGAGAACAGTTTTCTCAGCTTGAAACAGAGTTTCTGTTCTGCACCCATTCTTAAGCAGCCAGATCAACTAAGACCTTTCATCCTGGAGACCGATGCTTCAGCAGCGGCCGTAGGCGCTGTTCTCCTTCAATCTGACCAAGGCCGGGAACATCCTGTGGCTTACTATTCAAAGACTTTGACCCCAAGTCAACAGAACTATTCTGTCATTGAAAGGGAACTCCTTGCCATGAAACTAGCTTGCCTTGAGTGGAGACATCTACTCCAAGGGAGTCTTCATCCCTTTCAAATACATACGGATCATAAGAATCTACAAATGCTCATACAACAAGAATGTTATAACACCAGACAAGCCAGATGGGCTCACTTCTTTGCTCAATTCGAATTTTCCATTACCTACATACCTGGTACCCAAAACCAGATTGCGGATGCAGTGTCCCGCCGTGATGACACTAACTCGACCTTCAGGAAAGAAATGATGTTCCCACACACCCGAATTATATCTTTGGTGTCCTCCTTTATGCAGGAGGTGAGAGAAGCCTCTCTGAATGGGTCAACACTGGATATTTGTAGTCTGCCAGTCAGCTGTAAAGATGGTCTATGCTTTGTCCAAGGAAGACTTTTCTTACCCACTCAAAAACTCCACCAACAGGTTCTTCAATGGTGTCATGACTCTAAGACCGCTGGACATCGAGGGATACGAGGAACGCTGGAATTGCTTAAACGTTCTTTCCATTGGCCAAACATGAAGACTGATACACAGACCTACGTACAATCATGTTTGGTGTGTCAGCCGAACAAAAATTCCACCCAAAGACCATTGGGATTATTACACCAAGATTCTATCCCTTTGGGTCCCTGGAAGTCCATCTCTACCGACTTCATCATTGAATTGCCTAGTTCCCAGGGCTGTACATGCATTATGGTTACTGTGGACTCTTATTCTAAACTAGCTCATTTTTCTCCACTGTCCAAGTTACCGGCAGCCTCCGTCATGATGGAAGTCTTTCTCAAAGATATTTTTCGGCTACACTGCTTGGCCCAAAAGATCATATCAGATCGAGGTGCTCAATACACCTCCCGATTCTGGAAGGCCTTGTGTAAACTTTTGGGCATAGAGAGAGCCCTTTCATCAGGATTCCATCCCCAAACAAACGGTCAGACCGAAAGGCTCAATGGAACATTGGAACAGTATCTGAGATGCTTTGTCAATCAACAACAAGACCATTGGGTAGCCCTACTTCCTACCACTGAGTTCGCGTACCATAACGCAGTACATTCCGCTACATGACTCATGACGGGTCTCAGCCTCTTTTATTGTACGTATGGTTTTCATCCTCAATCCATCATACCTACCATCTGGGAAGAGACCAACATCCCGTCTTTGGAGACTACACTCAAACAGCTTAAGGAAGCTCACGACACGGCTAAACAAAGCCTACAGGAGGCCAGCATACGGTATAAGAAACAATCAGACAAACATCGGAGTCAAGTGCCTACCTGGGATACAGGCACAAAGGTTATGCTGTCCACAAGGTTCTTGCCTCGTTGGGTTCGCCCTTCCAAACTATCTCCCAGGTATATTGGACCATTCGAAATAGAGTCCAGAGTCAATCTAGTTGCCTACCGATTAAAGTTGCCAAAGACCCTCAGACGGATCCATCCGGTATTTCATACCTCTCTCTTACGCTCCTTTGTACCTGATACCAGGAAGCAAATTTCGCCCAAATTAATGATCCAGCCCACTTCAGCTTTGGATGAATACGAAGTCTCACAAATTCGTGACTCTCGATACCATCGAGGGAGCCTTGAATACCTCATACACTGGAAAGGTTATCCCTCCTCAGAGGATACTTGGGAACCAGAGACTCAAGTCCATGCCCCCCGACTTCTACTCCAGTTTCACAGACTTCATCTGGGTAAACCGGGAGGAAGGGGTCTTCGAAGGGGGCATACTGTCACGACTGCTGGCAGCTGGCGAGTCTGGCGGAGGTGGAAACTCCGACGCCATTAGACTGTTCCGCCACATTTCCTTGAAACGCTTACCGCGGCCTAGTCTTTTTCCAACATGGCCGCCGTCAGGTATATAACCATTAGTTACTCGGCGGATCAGCGCGTTGAAACTGTGCTTTCCCGTGTTGCTTGCGCTCTATTCTGTGATTCATTCAGCGATTCTTGTTCCGCTTATCCCCCCTTTCCACCCTCTTCCATTCCTTGCTTCTATTCTAACCGTTGTACCTTGCCTCTTCCTCCTGGATCCCTACCTCTCCTTCTCATTTGTTTTTCTGCTTGTGGCAGTTGTGTTTATTATCCTCACTCCCATCTTGGAGAGCTCCTCCGGAGACTTCTGCTTCAGTTACGGAAAGGTTACCTCTCATCGGATCAGCCTATTTGACAGTCCTCTTCGAAGCATCGTGGTTTTTTTTTTTATGCCTTCGTGGCTTTTTCCCCTGAATAATAACTGGCTGTCGCGAAGAGGAGTCACTGTGAATTTCTCTATATAAAGTCACGGTGGCTTCCTTTCGAGGCAGACCGTATCTGCTCACAAAGAAGAAGACTCCAGCGTGGCAATCCCGAAGAAAGAAGCTAAACTATTCTACCTCATCAGGTGAGGAGGAGGAAGGGTTTTTGGGGCTGTGCAGTAATTCTAACAATGAGGAGGACATAGCAGATTCTGAGATCAATCCTGTAAAATAGTCTGATAGTCTTGACAGAAATGGTATGGTAGTTTCCTGGTATCCCGCTGGAATTACAGGCGAGATACCGGGGAACTAGTTATGAGCCCCAATATCTTACTTGAGAGAACAGCAAAAAAGCATGTGTCACTCGGAGTAGCACTATGATGTTAATGTCTCTCCCCAATTTGCCATGGGAAAGGGTAGGTTTTGACATTGTTGGACACGTCAGAAACGCTGGGGTGCAAACAAACTGCATGGTTTTTATTGACTTTCTGTCTAGATGGGTAGAAGTCAAATTGGTACAGAATATTTGCACCAAAGATGTGATAACGTTTTTTGGCAATATGTTGAAAAGAGAAGGATGTCCTGCTGTACTATTGACAGACAATGGTGCTCAGTTAATCTCCAGAGAAATTGAATCATTTCTCAGAAATAATGGGATAGAACATTGCACTAGTTCAACATACCACCCAGAAACGAACAGGATAGTTGAGAGGTTTAACAGCATTATCAAGGAGAGCATACAAAGCACCATTTCTCTAGGAGCAGATTGCCAGGAAGCAGTAAGCATCATTGTGGTTGCGCACAGATTAACACTTCATTCGATCCCAGGAATGTCTCCTTTTGAAATGAGTGAGACAACCCAATACCAAAGTGTGTCTGCTTGGATAGGTAGAGCTGGTAAGGCAGAGTTAAGACGACATTTAATTGAGAATAAAACTGAAAGACAAAGAAGCAATAAATTGACATATGATAAACACGTCAGTCTGTGATACAGAATTCAAGATAGAGGGATTGGATTTGTATAAAACTGCCCTTTAATTTACAGAAACCATCATGAAGATGTTTGTTACCTGTCAGGGTTGGGGAAGTGCTTCATGGAGCAGTTAGAACCACAGATGATAGAGGGGCTCTGCTGTGTGGCTTTAAGATGGCCGCTGCCTGAGAAGGCTTGTATCCAGCAACTACAAATATCCTTTAAATTCCTTCTCTTTCGTGGTCTGTGCTAAATGTGGATAGCAGCATTGGGTTGATAACGACGTGCCGCACCACCTGAACCCCTTTGCAGCTTATTTGGACAGCACTGAGTGGAATTAGAAGCCTTTGGCTCCCATCTGGGCACTGCGCCTCCTCTGCGGGATCCACTTTTGCCTGGAGGGATGTGCGCTGCACTCAGTCGCTGTCCCTGGAGGATAAGACTGGGGGACACACCGGCAGGAGGAGAACCAGCTAGCGACCCCCGAGGCGCGTGAGTAACATTCTGTGGCGCACAGCCGGTGATCCCTAGGAGTGTCGGCGGCCCCTCCCCCACTTGAGGCCACCCATCTGTTAGGAAAGATTTCCATTTCATGTGTAATTTTTCCTCCAGTTGTGAACCCCCAACTTTTTGCTGATGTTTGAACACCATAGTCTGATTTTACCAGAGGAGCACAGCCTTCTGCTGTACTCCTAGCTCAATTTTAATGGTGAAACTGACATGCCCATAAACACAGTCAGTACTGGGAGATTTTGGGCCTCATTACGAGTCCGCCGACCCGGACTTAATGCCACTGGTAAACCATGCCGGCGTCCTTTCCGTGAATGTGCAATCACGACCCATGGACCCGGAAAAACCACCGCCGCAGAGTTAAGGGATCCGAAGAATGCGACGGCGGCGAAACCATCCAGTTACCAGCAACACGAAACACCATGGGCATCATGAGTACCACAGACATGGAAACACAGCCACAAAAATGGCGGAAAAACCTTGGGCACGGAGGCGGTATCGGCGCCACCGCAAACATGATGTTAAACAGTACCAGGTGAGGTGAATCAGGCCACAGGTGCCCCAAATGAAGCCAGCCGGACCCAGCAGGTCACTGGGAGGCTACAAATGGGCCACACCCAGGCCAACTCCAAACACAACAATGCAGGCAGCAGCAGCATTGGGACTGGGACTATTGAACCTACAGGCAGCAGTGCACATGGTGGCAGCAATGGTGCAGAGGAGGATGAGGCGGAGGCGGAGGAGGCGCAGGTGTCAGTTAGCAAACCCTGCACCCATGCCAAACCCAATTGTGCAGCTGGCACGACTCTGCAGGCAGCCTGCAATACCCCGCATCAGGGCCTCACCCTGGAACCTGACCCCAGGACAGATCCACACATTATACCGGCTGGACCGTCCAACAATCATGTACATCACCGCCATGATTGAGGACGACATCAGCAGCCACATTGCCATCTCGACCGCAATCCCCCCCCTGAAGGTGATGTCAGTACTGCATTTCCTAGGCACCAGAACTTATCAGCACACAGTTGGTGAGCTGCACGGGCTCTCACAACCCTGTTTTTCAAAAGTATTGGGACAGGTACTGGACGCTCTGCTACGCCATGTGTCGGAACACATCGCCCTACCCCGTACACTTGCAGAGGTCATTGCAACCAAGCTGGCATTCCATGCCATTGCAGCCATGCCAAATTGCATAGGTGCATTAGACTGCACCCACATAGAGCTGACAGTACCACGTGCAATGGAGATGGTGTACCACAATAGGAAACAGTACCACTCACTGAATGTACAGATGGTATGTGATGCCGAACTGATGATTACACATTGCTGCGCACGTTTTCCGGGGTCGATACATGACTCAATGGTCCTGCGGAATTCCACATTGCCACGCTACATGGAATGCTACGCTGGACAAAGCACATGGCTATTTGGTGAGTACAACTGCCAATGCATAGGCCCTGTGGAAGTATGTTGAGTGCCCAGGCCAATGACCTGTGTAAGTGGGCTGCTACAACTGCACATGCATCACCCCCTGGCCCATGTAATGGACAGTCAGCATAACCCACACATCACATATCTACACATGACAGGTTGCCACAGTACACACCCTGCCTAAGGAGACATACGACCAATGCTACCAACAGGCCATACAAGTTGATCCACTGAATCCAGCCACCCACACTTAGGACCACTTCCCCCCAATGCACATGACGGCTGCACATGAGACATCCTGCAACAGCCAAATGATCACAGGCCATGGATTGAAACCCCCATGTGTGCTTGTCATTGCACAGTGCCTTACTTACCAACCACTATCGTGTATAAGGTCCACTTCACATGCACAGCAAGTAATAGTGCAATGTCCAAATGCCACCATCTACAACAATTACCCATGGATGGCAATCACCCGCCCTTACGACCACTGCTAGGCCCATATGGATGAATGTATGATGACACAATATTGCATTGCATCAGATCAAGAGATGAACCACAAACACTGACATGTCCCACACATTTCCATCCCATGTAGGTGATGATGGATATGCACTCACGCCATGGCTGATAACACCTGTCCGGAGACCAAGGAACAGGCATGAGGAGGCGTACAACAGGGCACACGTCCGCACACGTGGCATGATTGAGAGGACATTTGGCCTACTGAAGGCCAGGTTCTGCTGCTTGAGCAGATCTGGAGGATCACTGCTCTACAACCCAGTGAAGACGGGTAAAATTGTGCTTGTGTGTGCCATGCTGCACAATCTGTGCTTGCCCAAGAACATTCTGCTGCCCCCAGACGCAGAAGATGAAGATGAAGATGGGGATGGAGATGGCGATGGGGATAGGGTGGCACCACAACCTCCCAGGGTTGCGCAAGATGGCCAACAAGCATGGGATGCACTCATTCGCATTTACTTTTGAGAGACTGCACATTGACAGCAAAGCATGGATATGATGATGCCGGTGAATACATGATTTTTGTCTGCTAATGAAATGACAGATGTTCACTCATTATGGTAGTTTTCAAAGGTGTTGTATTAACCAGGGAAGAAAGTGCATTGGGTAGGGAAGCTGTACACCCATGCCCACCCACCACCCAAACCACCCACACATTCCCACCCCCAACCAGGCCCCTAACAACTAACACCCTAATGGGCAACCCACACCACCCCCATCACCCAAACGTTCCCACCCCCCTACACCCATGGTGTCCCCCAAATGTCATGTTGTCTGGCATCCCCACTGTTTGTGGGGGGGCTTGTGCGCAGGCGTGTCCTTGCTGGTGGGTCCAGTCAACCGACTTGAACGCCTCCGTGGGCTGCCAGTGGCCGAGCTGGATGGGGTGGTGCTGGCTGAGGTGACTGTCGGTGTAACTATGGGCAAGCGTCCTTGAAACGCCTGCTGGGCTACCAACATTGACTCGGCAATGCTGGATTGCACACTGTTCCCTTCCCTGACATGGCGTGCCAGGGTGAGAATTGTGGCCGCAAATCGTCCAATCGACCTGGTGAGGCGATGCACCGATGTAGCATTGCTCTCCCGCTGCAGCCTGGCCTCCTCCCGCTGATGCATGGCCTCCTCACGCTGCAGCCTGGCCTCCTCTAGCTGCCTTTCCACCAGCTGCGTCAGGGTGGCCTGTTATTGCTCGATGTGCTGCAATCGTTTACAGAGCTCGGCCATGGATGGAGTTGGGGAGTGCATGGGGCTGTGCAGTTCTGGGGGGCTGAACTGTAGGCCATGGATGGGTGACAGCCCATCCATGTTGTCCCCCTCACCCTGTTGTACTGCTTCAGCCTGCATGGCCGGGGCACTCCCATCACTTGATGCAGCCTCCTCAGCTGTGCAGATGGGCTGCGAATCATCATCCGGGGCCAGGGTGGGTGCCTGCATGGGGATGGTGGCGTCTGCTGGTGTGCCTGCTGCAGCAGGTGTGCCTGATGTTGCCGGTGTGCCTGCTGCAGCCGATGTGCCGGATGTTGCCGGTGTGCCTGGTACTGCCGGTGCCTGTGTGCCAGTGCAGCTTGCATCATCCTCCTGAACATGAGTGCTGCGTTGTGCGCCTGCAGGTGGCCGCCTCGTAGCCTCTTGTGTGTCATCGCTGTCACTTGTCATGACTGTGGGGATTCAGAGGGCATGCGGTTAGTTGTGTGGTGTTAAGTAATGTGTCCATCGCATGCATCAAACATTACAATCCATGTCCACTTGCAATTCAACACTTTTGACTATTGATGCACACAGGTGTGTGTCTCTGCTTCCAGTCAGGCACGCACTGTGTGAATTTCGAGGGGTCGTGCTTTGGGGATGTGATACTCATCATCTGGCCAGTCAGTGGGTCCATTGGTGCGCTCCTGCCCTGTTTGGGGGGGGGCATTGGGAGTGGGTGCATTGGGTCACTCCTGCCCTGTTGGGAGGGGTGGGCATTGGGAGTGGGTCCATTGGGTCACTCCTGCCCTGTTTGGGGGGGGGGCATTGGGAGTGGGCCCATTGGGTCACTCTGCCCTGTTGGGGGGGGCATTGGGAGTGGGTCCATTGGGTCACTCCTGCCCTGTTGGGGGGGGGCATTGGTAGTGGGTCCATTGGGTCACTTCCATTCACACTTATGGCTTTGTACTCTGTGCACTTACCAGCATCTGCAGGTGGGGTCACTCCTACCTCTGCCTCTCCTATGCCGTGGATACCTTCGAGGTGCATGACACTGCTGCAGCGCTCCTCCCACGATTGCAGCTTCAGAGGAGGGGATGCAGGGCCTCCACCAGTGCCAGTGTTGTGTTGGTGGTGTGCTGTGATGAGGTTGCTCACCCGGAGCCTGAGGTCATCCCACCTCTTGTGGCAATCCTTCACAGAGCGTGTGGTCACACCAACAGCTGTGCACTTGCGTGCTGCCTCCGCCCGCACCTCCTTGCGGCGTTGCTGAATAGCGCGCCGCTGATCTGCGCTAAAGAGCATTTCAGCATGCTCAACAATGTGCTCCACCAGTACTGTGAGCTCAGTCTCACTGAAGCGCTGCTTTCCTTGTCTGCGTGCTGGTATCCTGGATGCCATGATGCTGTTGGATGAGTTGTCAGTTTCAGGGAGGTGATCAGACCTGTGGTGTCTGAGGATGGCAGTGGATTGTGTTTTATATAATGGCCGCCTCTCTGTTTCCGTTTTTTTCCCCGCAGTCATGGTATTTCCGCTTCCGGTGTTTCCATGTCGGCGAGGGGCGGACACAGGTCTAGCGCCGTTTTCTGTGGCGCTAAGTCCGTGCGCGTAGGTGTTTACGTGATGGCGGTGACTCCGTTTCCACCTCGGTGTGTTGCGCGTGACCCACGTGCCATAATCGGCCCTTCTTTCCGCAACCTTGCGGTCGCGGAAGCGGAGTCACCGTCGACACGGAATCACTGCATTCCAGCACGGCGGACTCGTAACGAGGCCCTTTGTTTCGCTTAGTCCTTGTCCATGTTGCAACTTTTCTACAACATGTAACAAGTGTAAAATGTACCTTACAATAGAGTGCACTTGGGTCTAGTCATTTCCAGAGGCCCTAGATAGTCTCAAATGATTTTTTTAGGAGAAGTGCAGATGTGCCTTGGACAGGGCAGGTGGCAGTTTATCATTTCATATATTTTTTAATCCTTTCTTTCCAGGTAAACCGCGATTACCGAGTTTCCCACGGTTAGGTGGCCTAGCTCCAAAATGGCCACGCCACGAGGTTCTTTGGCCATCTTGCTCCTTCACCTTCCCCAGGTCGAGCCGACCCGGGTCAGTCCTTATTTGGACATGCATTTTCCCGCGAAGCGCCAATCATTTGCAGGCTTCTGCATGCCTTGTGTGCGCGCCCCCAGGATGTAGGCTGGAACATCTGGTTCCAATACACATCCTGGGTGCCAGAGAGTCTGGCGTGCTGTGAATGCCTGGGACCACCATGGTCCGTGATTGGTCCACTTATGGTATACCTGAATGTGAGCAGATCTCCCATTGGGTCCTCTTTGTTTTGGCGCGAGGGAGATTCTGGATAACAGAAGGGCCCACACAGCCATACAGTGTCGATCTCTGGAGTTCTCACTGAATGAAGGATAGGATCCAAGTATCCTGAAACTGAGAAGCTGAGTCGAGGAGCCGCTGGTGACCCACTGGAAGGTTTGGCATCCTGAACCAGCTGTCGTCCCGCTGGACCCCTCTGCATCTGATCATCCTAGAAGGTCTGCGAAGACGCTTTGACTCATTGGAATAGTTAGACCAACTATTCTCGGCACCTTCATCTTAACCTGCAAAGAAGCCTTTTCAGGAGTGCCCTAGGCCATCCAGTCGACTGACCAGCTTGCCCAGACGTTGGGCTCTGATACCGCTGCCGTTTTTTTCGTACACTTGGCATTCCCAGGTCTGGAGTAAAGGGAGTGTGCCAAAACCAGAGATTACACAGTTGCTGTGTCGCCCAGCCGTGGTGACAAACTTTGCAAGTTCATTGCAGCTGTGGTCCTCTGTGTCCTGAAGTCTGCTACAGCAGAACTGGCCTGATCCATCCACCAGGAGCTGAGAAATCGCCACTGTCCGGTAGGGGAATCAACGCTGTAACTTCATTGCTGAAAGCTACAGAGCCGTGAGATTGCCACATTTGAACCTTCAACCGAAGTGGACTCGACTGCCGAAGTTTGGTCCGGAGTGCACCGGGGCTCGGAGAGTAATCGCAACCCTAAACCAGTGTACCCTAGCGCATCCATCTAGTTTTTTGAACATGAGTGGCCCCTAAGGACCCCTCTCCTTTTCACTGCTAGTGCGAACTAGCAAACTATTCCCAACACTTGGAATTGACTCTGCCCTCAAGTGTAAGCCCTCCTCGAATAGTGGGAACCTATTTTTCATCACCTCACCACCTTCCTGAGCTGCTACAGACTCTTGAAGAGACCCCGTTTTGCTCATTTGAACTACTGTGTGCGCCAGCAGTGCAAGTACATTTGAGCAATAGGCTCCACTCTTTTTAGGGATTGGACTGCCTCTTAGTTAGGAGTGTGTTGGATGCAGAAGGGACTAAAGACTATTTGTACTGCCCGTTTCTTTCCTCTTTTAGGTTGTGGACCCATTTTGTGCATTAACCCTTTAGACCCAATTGGTCTTATATATATGTATTTAGATAGGATTGTGTTGGCTTAAAAGTATTACTTTGATTTGATATGTGTGTTGAAACTCAAAGGCCTTGAAATAAATGTATTTGTATTTTTAATATATATACACCTGACTGTGAGTGATCTGTTAGTGTCCTTTGCTCTGTGTGCTTATTGAGGTCTTTCAATCAACCTCACACCTCCTGAGACCTAGTCTTGACCACCGCCATAGCTACCTTGATTGGTCTGGCTTGTCCAGAAGCTTACCCTGTTCCAAGAAACTAGGCTGGCCTTTTGAACCTCTGCCCACCAGGTCAGAGTTCATAAATCCGTCTTAGCACCATCGAAGGCCCCCAGCACTCTGCAGCTGCTCGGGCTGACTGGGTGAGCATGTCGGGGATAGCGTGCTGCTGCCTCCATGCTCCCCCTTTAATCCACACTGCATTTCGCTGTGGGTCCTGCTCCTCACTTGGGTGCACTGCAGTGGGCCACATCCATACTATGTGGTACCTCATATCGGACTCAGAGTCTCTCCCTTACCACGCGGAACATTAACGCCTATCAGCTTAGCTGCAGCGCAGTGTGTTGTTCCATGTGGGTGCGCAGGTGAGCATCTGCCCACAGTGTTGGGAAGCAGTTCCCACAGCCTGGATGCAAATTGGAAGGCGTTGGTACAGTACCCAGCATAATCTATTGAGTTATACTCTCCTTATCTATGGGCCAGATGGGACCTTGCCACGTTCCCTGAGCGCCATCTCCTCATGGAGAGAAACCCTGGTACCTGACACCCAGACCCTAGTTCCTGAGGCCTGTCTCTGCTACGACCGGGTTCTGCACTGGTTGATGGGGTGCTAGGAGGGGGGCTTTGTCCCCTAGGCTTGACCAGATCATAGCAGCATCCTAACAGGGGTTCTCCCAGCTCTGAGGCCCCTGCTACCTGACATCTCCTCTTAATTATTAACTGCTCAGCAAGATGCCGAATAATAAGAAGCAAGCAAAGATAGACCAATTTGCACGCCAAGATCAGCCCTAACCTCCACCTGCCACGGCCTCTACTTCTACCACTATTAATGTGACCACCTTGAATCAAACTCTGCTCACCTTGAAAAATACTATGGACAGTCTAGGATCCAAAATAGATTTGTTAACATGCAAGGTAGAAACCTCAGACATTCAATTAGACAAACTATGTGGCCACAATACTGAGGCAGAGCAGCGTATTGGGGATAATGAAGATAGAGTGGCATCCCTGCAGAGAGAGATGGTGACTCTACAGTAATCAGTGAGATGGGTGGAGGCTAAAAATGACAATCTAGAAGGAGATCGTGTCAGAACAATATCTGCATTGTGGGGGTCCCTGAATCCACTCAAATTGAAAACATGGAAGTGTTTGTGGAAAAACACCTAATGGACATATTGCAGCACACACCGACGTCTAATATGTTTCTGGTTGAGAGGGCACATCGCTCCCTTGGTACTAGCGCGCCCCAGGGTGCGCCAGACAGACCCCTCTTTGCAATGTTACTTAATTATAGGGACAGAGACACTCTTCTCAGCACTGCAAGAGTCAAAGGCGAATTGTTGTTTGGCTCCTCGATCATCAGACTATTCCCGGCCTTCGGTCCACAGGTGCAGGAACAAAGGAAGTTGTTTCAGGCTGTTAAAAACAAGCTCAGGAAAATAAATTGGTGATATGCTACGCTGTTTCCTGCTAAGCTTTGTGTTGTCCATAATGGCAAGACCTGTTTTTTCACCAATCCTGCATCTGCTGACCGCTTTGTTTCTGAACAACCGCAGCTTGCTGAGGCCGAGGCGGACCCCAAACGCTGACCCAAATAAATCCCCTACCTCTTGATGTGCTGCCTGTCCTCATCTGGAGCCTATATCATATCTGCTCATTTTTCCTGTTTCGGGTTGGCTGTGGTTCCACCCCACTATTCTTCATAGTGCTTTATACTTTCTGTCTACATTCTAGACCCTAATAATCCTCTGCGTCTTGTTCTTTATGTGTTATAGTTCACTCATGGTGGTCATTTTGCCGGTATGTTGGTGTTTCTGGCATGGGCGAGGGGTGGAAAAGGGTGTTGTTTTGGGGTTGAGGTGCATACATAAACATTGTTTTAGGTTGCAGAATTACATGGCAAATGGGCGTGCTTTTTCTCTTGGAAGGCAACATCGCATGGTTCACTGGCCACTGTACCTTACTAGTGGTCCTATAGTCACATGATTATGGGAGGTGAATCCCTAAATGTAATGCCATGGAACATCTGGGGGGTCACCAACAGTAACAAATATCAACTGGTGATTAACCAAGCCAAAATACATAAGGTTAACGTTCTGTGCTTACAAGAGAGGCACCTTCCTGGGGATGGGTCGCTCCCAATGGCTAGGGGTGCATAGATATAGGTCTACCTACTCGTCGCAACCTAGAGGAGTCGCGATCTACATACATCAGTCCCTGAAGTTTTGTTTGCATGGCAAAATATGTGATGTGGAGCGGCATTACATTTTCCTTGCTGGTGAATGCTTTGCGTTGAAAACTCTGTTTATTAATATACGTGCTCCTAATGTTTATTCACCTGAATTCTGCCAGAACTGTGCAGCTATGATTAATAAATTCCCTACATATGAAGTGGTGTGGGTGGGAGATTTTAATTTGGCAATGTCCCTAAACCTGGACTAGTCATCAACAACACAAACAACACTACCTAAAGCGGCCATTACCTGGGACGATATAGCCGAATCGATTGACCTGGTAGATATATGGAGACACATGCAAACTAATACAAGGGAGTTCTCGTTTTGTTCAGGAGTTCATGGTAGTGCCTCCAGGCTAGACTAAATCATGTTGACCGTCCCAGTATGCTACCAAGAACACTCTCCGATCACATCCCGATACTGGCTATTATCTCTATCCCAAATACGGCACAAGCCCACTCACCCCCATCCCTTGTGGCATTTCCACCCTTGTGGACACAGTGTTCTGAGCCGGAATCCAGGGGATATCTCTAGCAAACGTTGGTTTGGTCCCCGACTATAGAACAATTTGGGAGGCCTTCAAGGTGTTCATAAGGGGGTGTTGCATTTCTAGGGAGGATGGTGTGATTAAATCCCTGAGGACGACCTTGCGTCATCTCGAGAATTTAAAGAACTGGAACATAAACAGATGCTGGGGGAGGACTCACAGGTCGAGAAGTTACTAGCAGATACGCGACTTGCATATTCCGAGACAGTGAATAGGGTGGACAAATATATGGGCAACCCTGTTCTGGCGACAAGATATTCCGAAGGTGGCAGGCCCAGTCGTACCCTCACCTGGGCGATTCGCAAGGATAGAGGTCAGGGGGGGATACTGGAGGTGGCCGACCCCAACGGGGACCCGGTACGAGCCTCCGGCGAGATCAGTAAGATATTTCGGGACTGTTATAGTCTACTATACTCATCTCAATTGACGGTCTCCCCGAGGAAATTAGATTGTACCTTGACCAGGTGGCCCTGGGATTGTTGCACCCCGTTTACACAGACCTGATGAACTCACCCCCTTCCATTGAGGAACTCCGTAACGTTATTCACGATCTCCCCAGCTGCAAGGCCCCTGGCCAGGATGATATCCCTGCAGAATTCTATAAAGATTATGCAGACATCCTTGCTCCACATCTATGTCACATGTATGAATTTTCCATGTCCGCTGGCTTCCTCTCTGAATCCACCAGGACGGCAGTGGTCACTCTCCTGATTAAAACTAATAAGGACCCTCGTAACTGTGCGTCATATAGGCCCCTATCACTTATCAATACTGTTAATAAAATGCTAGCTGAACTATTGGCTGATAGACTCCTCCCCTATATGAGTGATCTGGTTTTCCCAGACCAGGCAGGTTTTGTCCCGGGCAGGTAACGCAAAATAACCTGACGTGACTTTTCTCCCTGATGTATAACATTAAGGAAGACGTTCCTATTGTGGTAGCGTCCCTCGATGCTGAGAAGGCCTTTGATTCCGTTGAATGGCCTTTTCTGTTTGAAATTCTATGCCGATCAGGGCTGGGTCTCCATTACATTCAATGGATCCGTTTGTTGTATACGGCATCTCAGGCCACAATATATACAAACCAGCTGAATTCCGATAGCATCTTCCCTACCAGGGAACGAGACAGGGGTGCCCTCTATCTCATATCCTCTTTGCCCTAACAGTTGAACCCATTGCATGAACTATCAGGGAATTTCATTCACATGGGGGGTGCACATTTATTCACATATCTCAACTATCTCACTCTATTCGATGATTTGCTATTGTACATTAAGAACTCCAAGCAAACTCTACAGCCATTAGTACAGGAAATATCAATATTTGATGGATTCTAAGGGTTTCGTATCAATTGGTCCAAATCCGAAATCTTACCATTAACCTTGACGGTGCTCCCAACGGATGCTGGTACTGAATTCCGTTAATGCCCTGGAGAATGTGGTATCTTGGTATAATGGTTTCCACCTCTCCGTCTAAGGTTTTTGAGGAAAACTATATGGCAGCCCTTGAGCAGCTGTAACGTAAGGTTGGAGTGTGGATCCTCTCCCTCTGTCCCAGGCTGCACATCTTGCGTTGGCCAAGATGGTTGTGGTTCCCAAGATGCTTTAAATCTTTAATAATGTTCCATTGATCCCACCTTCATGGTACTGGAAACAGGCCAGATTATTGTTATGTAGATTGGTGTGGGCGGAGAGACCGGTGTGGATCGCGCTGGACACCATGTCTCTGCCATATGCTGCTGGAGGCCTGGACCATCCAGACCTATATGTATATTTCCTTGCCTCTCAGATCCAGTATGCCATCTGGTGGTGGCACCCTCAGTTGAACTGCCGCACATTAAACTTGAAAGGGCAGTCGCTCGACCAGACCACCTGAGAGCCATGCTATTGAGAACACCCAGACAAATTTCCAAGGGGGAGATACAGCCTATTGATGTAACACGTTGGGCGTGGGACCAGGCTAGCAATATTCTACAGCAGAACAAGTTCATTCAATCGGAGATCCTTAAGAGCCGAGGTCTCTGGAACGCTGC
The DNA here is from genome assembly GCF_040938575.1 of Ambystoma mexicanum. Taxonomy (NCBI): domain Eukaryota; kingdom Metazoa; phylum Chordata; class Amphibia; order Caudata; family Ambystomatidae; genus Ambystoma; species Ambystoma mexicanum. The sequence continues at coordinate 785,140,334 of NC_090931.1, forward strand.
CTCCATGTTACTTTATTATAGGTTACGGGAAAAACTCCGGGGGTTGTGAGACGAATTCCCGCAGACACCTGCTCTTGCCCATTTACCCCAGTACATGACCAGTCCCCCAATCCTCATTGGCGTAGTTTTGGCACTGTACAAACCTATCAAATCTCATAGCCTGGTCCCCCAAGAGTAGTTTAGGGCTAGGTGGGACAGAGATATCTTTATCTTTAGCCCGCTCTCTAAACAGCCACTGTTCTCTTTATCCTTGATTAGGAACACATTAAGAAATTGAAGCCCTGTAAAGGTGACACCTCAAGAGAGACACAGCCTCTTGAAGCTCGATCGCTACCATATTCGTTACACGCAGCCCGGACCCACTGAGGGTATGATTTGAAGCCTTTTTGGCCAAAGAGAACTAAAACACCAACTATCTTCAGCCCACTCTTAAAACCGCCATTGTTTTCTTTATCCTGTATTAGGAACACATTAAGAAATTGAAGTCCTGTAAAGGGAACAACCAGTGACTACCACTTATAAGCTCCGGGAAGACAACACAAAGCAGGACCCTTGATATTTTAGAGTCCTTAAAACGAGAGTACAGCTATTGACTCACATGGGTAAGAGTGACTGAATGGACAGGTCATTTCATGGACGAGCCGATGTAGACCTACAGTTTTGACTTTTTCCCACAGTGCCATTGAAGTAAACGGAGCTTTTCTGCTAAAAACCGTACCGCAGGACTACTAAGCCCCAGCAAAGGATCCTAAATTCCTACACAGCATGGACTCTCCCCAGTAACACACAAACGGTGAGTGTGGAACCATGCTTAATTTATGTGGAATATATCCGGTGTACCAAGGACACACCAAATCCATAGCCAAAGCTTTTTGGTAACAAATCACAATTATGGAATTTCAGGATAGGTGTTTTCACTTTTGATTGACAGAACATAAACTCGAATTAACAAGATGTAAGGCACCTTGCTTTGCCCAATGAACAGATGTTGAGGCTAACCGTGATGAGACTTTGATCTTAGTTGAGATGGTAACCAACCAATAATCTAGACTTATGTTCTTAAGAAATAGATATCTAAGATGCTTTCAATTTAGAAACCAAGTAATAAGACACTAAAATTCTTATTGTTTGCTATTCCCTCTTTAGGGGGTAGATACCTTTTCCCTGCATTCAACGCAGGACAACTTGAGCTTATTGAACAAAGGCTTATATATGATGAAGGAAAACGACTTGTAACCCGCACTTGTCCTTTTTGTCGATGTAATTAGTATTGGCAGAAGCGACCAAACTTTTTGTCTTTAGCCCCTGAAGAATTTCCAAGCTGCGAGTATATTGTTAAAGAATTGGAAAGAAACATGTTGGGCACGTTGTAGATTATTGTTTCGTTTTATATTGAAGGTGCATTTGACACAACAGAAACAGGATGAATGGCATGAGAGAATGAGTGGTGTGTGAATTGAGGTATGTCCAGTGTGTATCTTTGCACAGCACAAGTCATTTTACAAAAACAATGACTAGGATTGTTATGTGTTTGTAGAAAGGTTTGCGTCTGTTTTTGGGCGGTTATGGTGTTCTAGCTGTAGATGATTTACTCACGGCAGGACACAATGTATGATGAACTTTTAAGAATTGTAGCGAATGAATATTAAAATATGTATAATTTTTACAAAACGTTTGTGTTAGAATCATCTTCTCTTGTCTAAACTGAAATGGACAGAAGGTGGTGAAGTCTCTCCCAAGTAGAGAGAACAGCCAAAAAACCACACGCTTTGTGTTTGAATTTTAAAGGGTTGTTTCCCCTTGTAGCCAGAGGGTAAGCTTGGTAGTTTCCTTTTCCCTCTACCTCTCTCTTGTTGAAATTTGGGACAGAGTGTTGGCCACACCTCTGTCGGAGTCCCAATGGCAGATGATCCATAGAATGACACAGAAGATATCTCATTCCGCCTTATACAGTTTAAGTTCCTACATCAGTCCTTCCAATCCCTGGCACGACTGCACAAATATTACCCTGAGGGAATGGATACCTGCCCACGGTGTAACTATGACCCACCAAATAATATGTATATGGTTTGGAATTGCGGTTATATACAGTCCTTCTGGGATGGGGTGTACGAAACTATGGGCAAAATGGTCCCAGAGTGTCCACGAGATTCCCCAGTAACTTGGTCATTTGCATTTCTTGATCTCCCCATTAAGACAGAAAGGAAACTCTTGGCTATGGCCTCGGTGGTTGCCAGAGCATGAATAGCTAAAACATGGCGAGGGCAAGACCACCTGCGGTGACGGAGTGGCTCCACATGTTGAAAATTTGGGAAAACCAGGAATCATCATATTTTTCTTCTCTCCCTCCCGGAACTAGGTCAATCGATTACTGGGGTACTTTCCGTTCCTTTATTTTCAGGAACGACGACCCAACCTCATCATGATGTGGTCTCGATGTACTTCCATGTTTGGTCAATCATGAGGTAAGTCAGGGACACTGTTTATGGTCATCGTAAAGCGACCCCTCTGATGTGATGCTTTCCTTTTTTTGTATTGTACCATGCACAGCCAATGTTGTCCCATCAGCTCTAACATGCAGGACCCAGTTTCTTTTATCAAGTATTCTGTTTGCAACTGGATAATATCCGCACATGTATCAGCACCTATTGTTGTGAGTTTGGGGGGAGGGATTGGGTGGTGGGATTGGGGAATAGTTAAGTTGTTATTGCCAACTTTTTGTTATGGAAATTTGGATAAAAAAGAGATACAAAAAAAAGAACCACAGATGATACAGTGTGGAACACCATTCGGGTATGTAAGTGGCATGAGCCCAGTCACTCACATGACATCCAAGGATAGAAAGTAAGGGACAGCTACAGAGCAGTAGTGAGAGTAATGGAAGGAACAGTAAATTTGTCTTAAGCAAAAAGGTCTAGAGCAAGGGCAGGAAGAATGAGGAGAAGCCTAGGACATTTAAAACAAGGCTTAGGACAAGAGATGACAGCAGACCAAAGACAGCAGAGGTCAAGTCACAAGTTGCACCTGGAAGAGGCAACTGAAGGCTCATTAGAAAACTGAGATATCTATTGGATTTTGTATTAGATGGAACAAGTGAGAATGGAGTTCAAGACTGTTAGACCATACTAAGTGTGGTCTGCAACCCATGAATTCATTTGTGTCATTTATTTATTTACTTTCATACATATGCAAAAAAACAATTCAATGTATATCCTTTCTCTTGGCACTTATTGTGTACTACTGAACGGACCCTCTAGTGGAGCATTCTGTTCATTCGGGCAGCCTCTACTGCGCATGATGGCTTCGGACAAACATACATCTGTCCTTTTATATTATTGTAGATAGATAGATGAGAGAGAGAAAGAGAGTGAGAGAGAGAAATAGAGAGAGAGAGAGGGGTGGGAAAGAGAGAGAGAGAGGGTGTGGCACATGAAGGAGCTACACTATGACCGCAATAATTGAGCATGCATGCACAGGTCCTCTTATCAAGCGGCATAGGCTTGTGGTCCGTGTTTTTATGTGGCTCACTGTTCACCCTAAAGCAAAACACAGAGGAAAACAAAAAGCAAGAGCAGTTGCACCGGTGGTCGTGAGGCAGTGGCGTTTGAAACACAAAATACCACAAGCTCATAGAACAGTACACAATCACTACACGTAATCCATGAACGCCAGAGAGATAGTACTTAACTGCCCTGCCAGCAACCAAGAAAAATGGTAATTTCATGTTATGATAGACAGTGCAATCGCTGTCTTGATATCCCATGATGTTTTCAATGTTGAGGCCACACCTCTTACCATATGTTCATGGGAAGGTAGTTCATACAGATTCTTCATGCTATTACTTTCATGGTGTCCTGTTGTGACGATTACCGTAAGAGAAGCTTAATAAGAGCTTCCAGTCATGCCAAAGAATTATCACATTAAATAATTAGAATGTTACTCCTGCCCATTTGAGGATGGAGGTGACATTAACCAGTGATTGAATGCTGTCTGTTGGGCAAACGCAAAGTTCTGAGTGAGTGAGTTGTGGCCATGGCTCCTCTGCCGGGGATCAGGACAGGGCACATGTCCTCGCTTTTTGCACTTTTTTAAACATGGGTGCACCGTAAAGTGTGAATCTACTCTCTATGGCTATTTCATAGCCCCGGTAGTAGACATAGGGCCTCAATACGAGCCCAGTGGTAACCGAGTCGGAAAAACCGGCAGGTTACTGCCAGACTCGTATTACCATTCCGCCTCTGTGATTTACGGAAGTACCGGGGCATTACGACCCCAGTGACGTGGGAATTCTGGAGGCGGAATTCTGTAAGTCCCCATTCCCATGGAGTCCCATATGACTCCATGGGGATGGGGAACATGGAAACACTGGTTGCTTCGCTGACAGAGCCGGTGTTTCCATGTCCGCCTGCACGGGGGTGGGTTAAACCCGCTAGGTCAGACCTGGCGGGAGTGACACCTCCCGGCTGCAGGACTCCTAATCAGCCGGTCCGGAAAGAACGGTGGTGGTGGTTTTACCACCACCGTTCTTTCCGGACCGGCAGGGTCGTAATGAGGCCCATAGAGAGTGGATTTACACCACGAAGCGCATCGAGGCTCTTGAGTAGGAGCAGACTCTCCAATGTTGTGGCCTGGTGTGTACCGTGAAGTTTTTTGCAAGGTGGCAGGTGGGTTGGGTGGTATTGTTAATGATCTGCCCATTTCGCCAGCAATAGCGGGGTGAGATGGAGTTCATTTAGTTACTGCAAGAAAAGAGTAGCCGATCTTGGGCAAATCTTTGGAAAACATGATGACTCATCTAATGCCTTTCAATGTCTTCATTGGTTCTCCGTTCAACAAGGAATAGATTTGCATCATTGTGAGATCTCACTGGCAAATGGACAAAAATAACTGTCCTGGCAGTTTAAAACATGAAACCTCTTCAGGAAGCCTCTGCCCAAAGAAAAAAAACAGGACTGGATAAGCGCCTACGAATTGGAATGGATCATGTTGGCAACTATGGATCATCTTCAAATATACACAGTCAACCAACCCATCAGAGGAAATGAGTTGGTGTTGCAATGGTGTCCATCAGAGCCAGGGAGATTTGGAACAAACTCTCCCAAGAGCTCAGACTCGAATTGGGACATCATACATTTAAGAAGGCGCTGAACACACTAATCTTCTATGAAGCCCCATGAAGTTGAATCCTAAACAAATCTGAGCTTTACTTGATTATCATTGGTTATTTATAACACGCTTAATACCCAGAGGTTTCTAAGCGCAGACCTTCCAAGGCGAGCGCGTTGCACCTGAGCTATCCTCCCGAGATAAGGTTGCCCTAAGGTTTATTTTGAGTTTCTCTTCACCGGAATGCAACTAAATTGTCGACTTTGAAAGATTCCCTCTGTGTTACGTCATTGTTACTTCTGCTGTCCCTCCTTTCTCCCTAACATTAACATTTGAAGGTACCTCACAAGCTGGGTATTTGTGCTGAGGTGGCACATACTGTCAATCAATTATTTTCAGGCATAGCCATTATAACTATAACAACATGCAGAGGTGGTGCAAAGTAATGCTAAGGGGAACTCTTTTACTCAGTGGCCTCCCTTATCAAACCAATGTATTCCCTAGAACAGGAGCGCTTCTCTCCGACATGTCTGTACTAGTCTTTAAAATGGGCTGCAAAAGAGAAGACACTGCTTTCATGTAATTGTGAGTTACGAGCAGAGACGATGTATTTAAGGATATCCACTCGTTTGACTAGCATTTTTTACCACGGTATTTTTACTGCAATGTTTTACCGAATTTTTGCAGATAAAATGCAGAGGGTTCTTTGGGTGAGGCATTAAGAGTATGGGTAGGGTGAGGGGTGTGGAGGTGGGTCGGGTGAGGGGTGCTGCAGGGTTCACCTCTGCATTTTTGCAGCAAAATAGTTGCAAAGAAATTGGCAGTAAAAAAAATACCATGCTGAAAAATCTGTGCTAAAAATACATAGGGCCTCATTAGAAGTGTTGTAAATCTGCCAATTTACCACTAAACTCGTTTACCGTTATTGCAACTCAATCCAGTGGGTTTAACGCAAGATTACGACTAGTGGTAGGGCAGTGTACATCCCCTTTTTGGGAACTAGGACACCATGGGGATTTTGGCGGAATTACGACGAGTGGCAGATCCGTTGGGGTACTTCTGCAGATTTGTGGAGGTAAAGTGGAAGAGTTTTTTGCTGGAGGTGATGCCTCCATTTTACCTAGAAACTTGGAATTAGGCGGTGCAGTAAAAATGTTGGTAATTACAAGCATGAAAAGTGGAGGTAACAAAATTAGCACCACTTTTTAAAGAAACAACTGAATTGATAATGAGCCCACAGAACCATATTAAGGCCATATTCCACAGTGGCATGACTCTCATTGTAACCAGTGGTGTAAAGGGGGCCGCGCAGCACCTGCAGTGGAGCGGGGAACAAGGCCCTCAGACTTCAAAAAGAAATATTTTCTTTTTGAAATTATTTCCGTTACGAGACAGTGGCAAAAATAATTTCTTAATGAAGGCAGAATGACTTCAAAAATAAACAATGTATTTTTGATTCTGTAGGGATCCCCCCCAGGAAGTATCTATGTCATGGGGTGAGGGAGAGCCCCATGAATTAAAAAAGAAAGCACTATGCCGTGATAAAGAAAGTATTTCCATTATGGTTTGGCCCCTTAATGGAAATAATTTCTTTATGAATGCAAAATGACTTCCAAAAGAAACTATTTCTTTTTTAAGCTATTTGGCTTCCCCCTCACCTCATGACATGGAAGCCTCCAGCTCCTCTTGCATGACAAGCGTGCCTTGCCTGCTGCAGGGAGCTGGAGGCCTCAATTCCCTGTACCATCGCATTCAAAAGGTAAGAACGTGTATTTTGTTTAAGAGCGTTCGTGTGCTTGTGTGTATATGTATATAATGTTTTGTGCGTGAATGAGTGAGTGCATGATGTATGGGTGGCTGCCTGGATGTGCGTGAGTGTATGATGAAAGGATGCACATATGTGGGTGGCTGGCTGTGCATGTGTGTAAGTGTATAGTGAATGGTGTGTGAATGTGTGTGTGTGTTTGTATTTAATGCCTGGATTACTTATTGGTAATCTTTATTACTCCTAGCCCTACTCTTCCTCATCCCAGTACTTGTGTATGATGCATGTTGTACACAAGTACTAGGATGAGGTAGGGAGACGTGGAGGTAATGCCTAGCTTAGTTACCTGTAATTTTCATGGCTCCTAGTCCTACTCTTAGTCGTCCCAGTACTTGCCTATAAGGCAAGGTGCCTCACACATAAGTACTGGGACGAGAAAGAGGGATGTGGAGGCAATTCTGGACCAAGGAGCTGATTTTGGGGTAGGGAGTAGGAAGGAGAGGGAACGTGTGGCGGGGCGGCTGGGTTTGTGTGATAAATCGTAATGGTCATCCATGTTCAGGGTAAGCAGGCATGATATGTGTTCATTAATGGCTAGACTGGCATTTTGTTGCAGCCAGTCTAGTAATTTCTTACTGTGGTGGGACTTTTTTTTACTGGGCATCTCTGATAAAGCAGTCCTGCTAAGTGCAATTACCTGGATAGGCTAGCATTTGGGTGCAGCCAGTCTAGCATTTTCACAATTGTGGCTTGTCCATAATGGGCGAGGGGGTGTCGACCCACCGCCCCCCTTGCCCATTATGGAGGAGCTGAGGAGCCAGCCCAGTGAAACACTAAGCGCTCCCTCAGCTGCTTTTTCCAGTTAAGGGAGTGCTCCTGGACTGGCTGAACTGTCAAAGGGAAATGTGGTTACCCCTTGACAGTTCTGTTCCCCAGGCGTGCATGCTCAATAAGCCAGGCAAGGCTGGGGGCGTTTTGCTTCCCCAGCCTTGCATAGCCCATTGGAAATTCTAGCTGGTGAACTACAAGTCCGTATGTACAAGGGGGCGCTCCTGCGCCTCCTCGTTCAAACAAACAGAGCAGGCTGGAGTGGGGTGTTTCATCACCCTTGCTCAGGTCCCTGCGTGCATGTGCAGGGACCAGGAACCTTTTGTTTCCTGATTCCTGTTCATGCTGCGTAGAAGTTGGAGCGCTGGGAGGAAACCTCATACGGTACGTTTATGTTCATTTATCTATTGTTTAAATATGTGTATGGATGCGTGTATGCTTGTGTTATGAGTGAGCATATGATGATCAGTGCTTGTGTGAATGAGCGAGTGCTTGCTGTGTGAATGTTGTGTAAATATGTGTGTGTGTGTCTGTGTGTGTGTGTGTTTGAACTGGTCTGTGAAGCTGGTTTTGGTGATTGGGGGAGGAGGGTTGTACAACAAAGGCATTTTAAAAATGACTGTTGCGCAATCCCCCTCCGCACCGGCCAACACCAGCTCTCCTTCTGATGCGCTGTGGCGCCAAGCGTCAGGGATGATATTTTTTACTGCCCATCTATGATAGATGTCTAGTAAAAAAAAATACCATGCCTGTTCCCTGCCCCCCAGCACCTCATATGCACACATAATCACATTGATTGTGTGCATGTGTGAGGAACTGTGGGGCCCACGGTGCAAGCATGGCATTTTTACTGGCCCTCTGTGATCAAGCAAGAATGGTAAGTGTTATTATGTGGCTAGACTGTCATTTTGGTGCAGCCAGCCTGGCCATTTCTGGCATAAAATTTTGAATTGGTAAAACCAATTGCAAACTGTCTGGCTTTTTACCCACTTTTTCAAAAAAGTGTGCTGTGAAATGCACCATGTTAACTTATTTTTTTGTTGTTGTAAATGTGCGGGGGAAGCTCCCCCGGCAATCCCCTTAATTGATAAGGGCTCCCTCGCTACACTTGGGAACTAAGACATATTTGGGGGAAATATTTACACTCATCCACTTAAAAAATTCACCTGCTGCCACTGCCGTTTCTTACTGTGGCATTGTATGTTTCTGGGCATCCGTGATAAAATAACTATTATAATTGTTATTGTTTCTGGCATTTTTGTGCAACCAGTCTAAATAATGTTTAATGTGGTATGGCATGGTTTACTGTAATATGTTTATAACGTATCTAGACTGGTCTACATTGTACATTGTACAGCCAGTTGGTGCTGGAGGCTTACGGGCATCGCTTATGGGGGTCCCCACAGACTCCCAACAATGTGTAGACACAAATATGGTTAATATATTCCCCGACTGAACCATGTCATTGAATACAAAGACGTGATGGGGACAAATAGCCTCAGGCGGAGAGGGAGCGTAATGCCGTCGTACAAATGAAATATGACATTTTATTCCACTATCTCCTGATGCTTCGCCAACTTTATCCCTTACTTCGTGATCCCCTCAGATTAGACTTCTGTAAGAATTTAAAATGTATTTTGGAAGGATCCAGAAATGAGAAGTGGCACACGTCCTCCTCCATTTACAGGCCATTAGAGGCTTCCATTTCATGACCCGTGTGAGCAGCACACGCCTGGGATGACAGCCTGTATCTTGCTAGGCCGCAATGCGCAGCACAGTTACCGCGCATACCCGCAGAGCACAGCATCTTCTTCCATGGAATGAAAATAACTGCATCAAAGTCTTTGACAATTTGATATCTTTACAACTGAAAAATATCTTCCATAACTAGGATTACATGCAGCTGCGCAATGGGGACATTTCGCCCAGACACCGTTTTTTAAGTCCGGTTTTTAGGTTACTGCAGAGGAGGTGAACACTATTTTGCAAATAATTGATCCATTTAGCCTAAACAATTTGGAAAGTGCCTTCCATCGAATATAAATGCCCATTGATTATGAATATTAAGTGGTTTCTTTCTTCAGCCAGCTTTTCTCTTCCGCATAGCATTGCGACAGCTGTTTTCCACCAATGAAAACCAATAGTGCAGAATGCCACAGGGCGTGAGGTATTGTTTTTTACAGCTGTTCAGGACCATACGTTTTATTTATTGTTTTCTATATAGCGCACATACACTGTCGACCACTTCAAATCACTCTTTGGGGGCAGGGGAGTATCCAGCGTGGCAGGGCTGGGGACGCAAACTATGGAAAAGGTCGGGTTTTTTTTAGATCTGGGGAATCGGTTTCTCCCAATGTGCGGGCGGAGAAGATGGCGGCAAGACCGAACTAGCCTCTGTGAGGGACTTCCACGGCCCACTCTGTGATAATATCTCTGCAAGGGAGAGAGGTTGCAGCCGGTGCATTTGCAAACTGGCGGGGCATACATGTTTGCCCTAAATTGAATTGAGCGCCTCTGAACAAATCCAATAAGGTGTTTGCCGGTGCATCCCCTTAGAAAATGTTTAAAAGAATTGCTAGAAGGTGCACCTTTTACAACAAAAATCTCAAAGAAATTGATGAACAAAGTAGAATTTATGCTCTGTTCTGCAGGGCCACATATGGCTCCCCTTTAAGAATGAGTGACACTACAGTTGGGGTGTCTTTGAGGTCCCAGACAAAACAATAGAAAGTGGGCCCTGAATTTGTGTCCTATAACATGGCACAAGGGATACCAGCTGGAGAAAGAATATTTTGCGTGAAGATAAACAAATAAATAAATGAGGTGTTTCCAAAGTGGAAAGGTTATTCAAAGTTATTGGGTATGTGTTGGGTAAGACATCTCCCACCCTAAAAGAGAAGACAACCAACTCCTGTATCAAAACGACACGTTGACGCACAGCACACGACAAAACACAGGTTACGCAATGGAACATGCCACCCGAAGACACGTGCCTACATTAAACCTCTCTATTGATCATACTAACTCACCACAGGTAGACCAGCAGGACGCTCCACACTACTTACAAACCACTCTGTCAACCAATCTATCACCTCTTTTGAGCCTTGTACTTTTTTCCCTTCCTACTTTTCAAGAGTAGGGCCCTTCATGTCTTATCCAATATCCTTTTACGAGAACCTCCACTTAGACGGGGCAATGGACTTGGGGACCTACCGCCAATTCTGCTGCCCGCTCTCTGAGGGCCCAAGGGTTCATAGAAAGGAGCCACTTTATTCAACGTCGTGAACCATTCTGAGACACCACACACAGATATTGTGCCAATCAGTTAGGGGCATTCTAGCTTTTCAGTCCCTGCAACACTTGAACCGTGAAGGGATGGGAGCGGCCATGTTGGCCCAGTCTAAAAAATATTGAGTGAATCAGAATGCTGAGCACTGGAAAGGAGCCGAGACCATGGACGGCAGTGTGCTCCATTCATACGGCGAGAAAATGCCAGGTCTGGGGTCGAGAAAGAGATGAACAGTGCTGAGGCATACTAGGCCGCCTGCTTAAAGTTTCCGAGAGCATCTTGCACTGTAGCAGATCTATCAAAATGTGGAATACCTTGGAGGATGAAATCCATTAGAAAGCGCATTTACTGAAGGAAAGGGTGCAGTGGAATTCAAACCATAGGGTTGTTGGAAATAGGTACATTTTCAGTGCTACCCAGGTCTAAAAGGATGACTTAAGAGACCATCCTGGAGTCATCCGATGATCATCGAACTACATTAGAAGTAATTCCCACATCATCAGAAGTCATCACGCTGTTTGAGTCATCAGCAAATGTCGCAGAATGGTGGGTGATGATTTGAGGATGAGCTTAGGATGAGTTGCTGATGATGCCAACATCATCCCGATTTTAGAAAACTCTTTGTTCCCAATAATTTTAGGATGACTTGCCGATTACTTCAAGAGCTTAACCATGATGATGTGGGGATGATTCTGAAATGACCTGCCGATTACTTCAAGAGCATCAACAGGTTTGCCCCAGATGATTCTGGGATGACTAGCTGATTACTTGAAGAGCAAAAACATGTTTGTCCCTGATGATTTGGGGATGATTCTGGGATGACCTTCTGATTACTTCAAGGGCATCACCATGAAACATGTCAACCACCACAACAAGTACACAAGAAAAGATTGCCCACACAATAGATCTTGGTTAAAAATATAGTCTTCAAATAAACATTTAGATCTAAATGAATCTCTACATTACAGGTGAGTACATTATTTCACATGAACCCCACACTATATATAGGAGCCGACACAGAGTCTCCATAAAATATGCACTTAATGGATGGTCTGCCAATTAATGATATTGACCACTAATCATAACATCCCAACAGAAAGGCGCAATTAATCTAACTGGGCCCTTCCCCTGTAGAAAAAGGAAGGTATGCACACCACACTCAAAGGCGAGTATACCTTTTTGACATAGGACATTTAAGATGGATTCACCAGCCCCCAGAATCTGGTCACAAATGTCCCCAAAACATATTTGCCCTAGGGAACAAGTAAGGGAAACACAAAGTAAAAATACTAGCAGCACTTAAAGGAAGAATGGGGTGAATGGCCAGATAAACACATCCCACAGGGGAGTTTAGACAGCTGTTTGGGAATTCCCAGTTTAGGGTTATGGATTCAAGTTGCTCAATAGGAAAGTGGTCCCATTGGCCCTTAGAAGCAATGGTTCCATTGGGGTTATGTAAACATTTGTAAAAGTAGCCCGCTTTAGCTACCAAAGTAAGCAAAGTGTTTCTCAGGGCTTCCCAGAAGCCTAAAAGATGCACTTCCAGCATGAATTTGGATGTAGGAAACCAATTCTGTTCAATCCAATTCAAAGCAATTTGGCATTTCAGATATAAAAGTTTCATTTTCAACTTTGATGAAAAAACATACCTGTTGTACTACTGGTATCTGGATGGCTAATATGGTTTGCTCTTCGACTACCAAATGAACTGGGTCTTGCATATCATAAGACGGACACACAAGTGGAATAATGAGTACCAAATTGGTGAACGCATCTGCTTCTCTACACTGTATGAATCTACTGACCCTAACATAGGCATGCAATCCACCCTCGTTCGCATATTTGATCACACTTTCATCTCTCCTCTAAATACGAGTGTAATTTGAACTGTAAACAAGAAGATTATTTTTCTCCATAAATATCTTGTTACATGATACAACGCCAGAGTGAGTGATGTGGGCAATCTGAGTCACTGCTACATATTCATCTTTGGATAAAGTGTAAGGGTGCGTCGACCCAACACTGTAAACACCATTTTCAATGTTCACATACTTTTTTGTATTATGTAAGCTCATCATACTTTGGTAGAACTCTGCCTCATCACTAACACTTAACAAATATTTTTTCTTTCAGAACTGGGATCACCTGGATCATACTTATGGCATCTAGAATCTGTGTTTCTACCCCTCTAGTACCATGAAAATGCTGCAAAATGAAACCATAGAGATCTTCAAAAACAAAACAGTTAGCGTTCGAGCAACATGACCTGTATTTACAGCTGTCTACTAAATGTACTAACTGATGAACATTCATGGTCATAAATCGTTTTTCATATAACTCTGTGAAGAGTTGAGCAAATAGAAATAAACATTGTTCAGCTATATGTAAATCTTCCTGGGTAATGTTTTCACTTAAAAGTTTGTGGATTGCTTTCGAAATAATACAAAAGTGCAAGTAGTGTGGCTTATGTAGAACATTTTTCAAGACTGGTATTCCCCAAAAAAGTAGAACGTTTCTAAATTCTGAAGACTTCCAGTACAATAGTTCATAAATAGACCTTGGTACTCTACTTACATCTAAAGCCAGTTTTATCCTTTGCAAATATCCATTTACTATTATTACTTTTTCATAATAGGAATACGAACAATGCTTGTAATCTTTTGAAAACCAAACTGTCAGCAATAATTTCATAATTGTTAGACGTAGCATTTACAAACAGAACAGAGCAGCAGTCGTTGACACGTTGTGAAGTAATTGGGTCTTTCTGACAATATACCCCTCAAGAGTACGAAAGGACAGATTGAGGTGAGTATTGCCCAAAAATGAGTTACGCCCAGGTACACCGCTGGCTGCAAAGAAAATAACAGTAGTCAGCCAAGAACACACACCAGAGTGCACCAAAAATACTGACAGTAGTAATACTCACTAATGAGGAGTAAATGAAGTCTGCCAAGGATATTACCAATGTAAATGGGAGATGTAACCCTGGAAATATAACCAGAAATGTAAGCTAACAATCAATATGGGGCCGTAGAAAAAACACTAGAGTTCAGTACCAATATTACCAGTGTTTAACAGAGCGATGTTTCCTAGAGAAGTTCTGATGTCCTTATTCTGTGCAGTGAAGGTGAAAATCCAAGTCCTGTACCAGACTATTCCCGATTGAACGAGGACGCCTGCAAGAGTCCTGAAATCCACCTAACACTGACGAAAACGAGGACGCCTGTAACCAAGTCCTTAGTCCAAGCAAGATTCAAAGGAAGTCCGTGAAAAGTTCAGAGATACAAGGTAACAGTTTGAGGATGAAACAAAAACAATCTCATTGGGAAATCCGAGGTCGTAATCTGAAGGCAATAATGACAAAACAGCATGCAAAAGAAGTCTGTTGAACGATCCGAGTCGAATTCCGTCGTTGGGGATGAGCCGAGGATCAAGAAGAGAGCAGTCTTGAATACAAACCGGGTCGAGGTAAACAAGAACAAGGTGAGTAACAAGGAAGACGCCACTAGAAACAAGATTCAGAAGCAGTGCTCTGAATCCGAGGCAGAGACTTTAAGGCATCAGCTGACTTGACGCAAAGTGTCTTGCCGTGCACGAACCAAATGGAGTCTATGGATAGGCTGCCAGTGTTTCCAAGACAACCCCCAGCATTCCCGGAATGAGACGCAGCGCTTAGGGGATTTACCTTTGTGCGACGGATTGTCACGCTATGTACACGAAGCTTTATGTGGTTTAATCACAGGATTGGAGGAAATGAGCGAGTACCTGCCTTGCAAAGGTGAGCTGTGTGCACTGGAGTGAGAACGAGGTGGTTTCCTGACAGCATCCTCCCTCAAAGAATGATCCCGGGCACGGGAGGCCAAAAAACGAGCCAGCAATTCAGGAGCTTGTAAATGCGACTCAGGCTCCCAAGTGCGATCCGCAGGACCAGACCCCTTCCAGTCCACTAGATAATGGCGGATACCCCGAATCAACTTGAAATCCCAATGGCCTGGACCTCGTACTCCTCTGCGCCCTGAACCATGACAGGCGTAGGACATGAAGGCAACCTAGTACCAGCATGACAAGGTTTTACAAGGGAGACGTGAAAAACGGGGTGGATCTTCCAATGAGGGGGCAGATCCAGTCGGATTGCTAAAGGGTTTACCAAGGACTTCACAGGGAAAGGGCCCAAAAAACCGGGCACCAGACACTTGCGGATTGGAACGTGGTGAGGACAACCAAACCAATGTCCTAGGTAGATAGACCGGTGCGGGAGCTCGATGACGGTCAGCGTGAAACTTGGCTTGCTGCTGAGCCGATTCCAAATGTTCAAAGATCTGTTTACGTAGAGCCTGCAAATCCCAGACAACCTCTTGTACAGCCGGATTATCGGATATGGGTATCAGATCCAAGGGAAGAGTTCTCGGGTGTTGACCATAAACGGCAAGAACAGAGAACAGCCAGTGGATGCATGAACAAAAAAAAAAAAAAAAGAGTTGTTGTAAGCGAACTCTGCAGCCCAAAACCAACAACCAGCAACCAGCACTCTTGATGTTGCATAGTCAAATACCGAAGAAATTGCTCTAGAATAGCATTAGCACGTTCAGTCTGCCCATCAGTTTCAGGATGGTAAGCAGTGGAGTATCTCCCATCGATACCCAAAGTTGTAGTCAAATGCCGCTAAAACCTGGAGGTGAACTGAGCACCTCAAACAGAAACGATGATATACAGCAATCCAAAACGTCTAAAAACGTTGTTCAGTAACAGCTCAGCCAGAACTGGAGCTATGGGTAGGCCCCTACATGGGATAAACGGGGCCATCTTGGTAAAATAATCAATGACTACCCAGATGTTATCGTATCCCTGGACCAATGGCAATTTGACTACAAAGTCCATGGAGATCATGACCCAGGGTTTCTTACGGACGGGTAGAGTTTGTAGTAATACCATGGGTTTTGATGTAGACCCCCTGCATTGGGCACAAACCGAACAGGTGTCGATGTATTCCGCCACATCCTTATTCATGGAAGGCCACCAACATGTAACGCTCACCTGGTATCCACGGGGACGTCACTCAGCCTGTTTTGACCTCTTACGACCTCAAACCCTTCCCTGGAGTCTACTCGACTGGAGACTGGGCCTTGTTTTCTTGGAAAGTGTGCTCTCCATCCTGCTTTCAGCGCAGAGGCGCGTTGATTGATGCGGGCTCATTGCTGCCTAGTTACTTCACTGGCAAGAGTCCGACAGGTAAGTATAATGAGTCTTTTGAACAGTTCTCTAACTTCGTTCCGTTCCTTCCTTAGATGATGGCCGGCGTCCAGGGATGGCGACGTGCTGCTGAGATGAGTAGCACTGAAGGTGAGTGAGAGCGCGATGTGACCCTTTCGTATTTGTATTGAACTGAGTTCTTTTTCTGTGTCTTTTAGGTGCTGCGACGTTTTCAGCGTGGATGCCGGTTATGAAGAATAAATGCGGTGAGTAAGCGTGGTATGCGGCGCCTCTATAGTTTCCACGCTAACCTGGAGTGTCTTGAACCTCTTGCAGATGGATGAGAAGTTCCGGAGACAGAGTTTCCCCAGAGCGGCTGGGATTCAGGTAAGTGTTTGAAGCTCGTACAGTCTTTAAAAATAAGAAAAGATTTGCTGAATGCTTACTAATGCCTTTTTTCTGTTCTTTTCCTTTTTCCTTAGGAAGCAGTGTGCCGGGATGGGAATGACACCGTTGAAGATGCCCGCAGAACAGAAGAAGCGATGAATGATGGGCAGAAGCGCCGCAAGGTAAGGCTGTTCCTAACAGTGTTCTTGTTCTTGCAGGAGCTGAGCGCAGAAGAAAGATGCAGGCCTACTGGAGACCGATCCGAACACGGTGAGTGTCACGCTGCAGGTGCAGAAAACACAAAGCATGTTTCTCAGCCTGGGCGTGGCTTAAATAGTCTCTGGGTATCCCAGGTGTCTCTGGGCTGAACCACACCCAAAAGACTAGACTGCACATGCAGTTCTGGGAACCGAAATATGTGGGGGCATCCATCTTGTCCCCATCAATGCACTACAAGTCCAATCCCCAATGTTATCCTACGGGAGTGAGTGAGTCTGGCGCCACAAGCGCCAAGTCTGACTCCAAGTGGGTCTTTGGAGGGATGGAGAGGCCCTTGAGGGCTATGTAGGTGATCGTGGCCTGGCTCCAGCCTGACATCTTGGAGGGCTGGGGACATGAGGGGCAGGACTCATGACAGCACTCCCCCCAAGGCCCCTCTCAAGGTGGCTCTTCTGTCTGGTCCTGGTTTGTTTGGATGGTTTTGATGAAATCGTCTAAGCAAACGAGGTGCTCACAAGGCTCCCATGTCCTGTCTTGTGGACCATACCCCTTCCAGTCTACTAAGTAGTATAATTTGGATCTGACGTACTTTGAATCCAGGATGTCCTTGACTTCGAATTCTGGCTCCCCGGCAACTACTACTGGCTGCGGTGGCGTTGCTATCCAGGTCCCAGGTTGAACAGGTTTAAGGAGAGACACGTGGAACACAGGATGAATCTGCATTTTTGAAGGCACAGCTGGTCTGACCACCACAGGATTTATCACAGAGGTGACGGTGAATGGACCCAGGTATCTAGGACGGAAAGTTTGGGTTCCTTTAATGGACACGTGTTTAGACGCCAGCCAGACTTTGTCTCCCACTTGGTAGTTGGGGGCCTTTGCTCGGTGTTGATCAGCAAACTTCTTTTGGCGATTCTTAGCTTGAAATAGGTGTTCAGCTGCTCTTTTAAAGGTTTGAGAAATGGTCATGTGCAAGGTTTTGACTGCTGGCATTTCCAGGGTTGTAGGAACGTCCAACTCAGAAGTACGTAGGTGCCTGCCATACATGGTATAAAAGGGTGTCTGCCCAGTGCTGGTGTGTAGGGAATTATTATAAGCATATTCAGCTATCCATAATAGGTTGAACCAGCTTCCTTCAGCTTGGTGTAACATGCAACGCAGATACTGCTCGAGCGTCTGATTTCCTCTCAGTTTGACCATCCATTTGGGGATGGTGACTGGTGGATAGCCGGATGTCGATCTGGGCCATAGAGCAGCATTTTCTCCAGAAGTTAGATACGAATTGAGTACCTCGGTCTGAGACTAAAATTGAAGGAAACCCATGGAGCCGTTCGATGCCTTCAAGAAATACCTTTGCCAGAGTGGAAGCATTTGGGAGCCCCTTAAGTGGAATGAAATGTGCCATTTTTGAAAATAGGTCCACGACCACAAGAATAGTGTTAAACCCTTGACTGGGTGGTAAGTCAGTAATAAAATCGAGGGAAAACGTGTGCCAGGGTGCTGGTGGGATTTCCAATGGTTGTAATAGCCCAGCCGGTTTCTGCTTGGATGACTTGTTTTGAGCACACACTCCACAAGATAGGATGAATTGGATAGTGTCTTTACGCCACGTGGGCCACCAATAATTTAGTTTTACCTTGGCTAGGGTTTTAGCGATTCCGGGGTGGCCCTCGATCAAGGAATCATGATAACCGGGCATGACTTGTTCTCGTAGTTCTTGGTTTGGTAAGAATAAACGATTCCTGAAGTAGGGCAACTGATCTTTTATCATGTAATGTTCTCCTTGTGCACTCCACGCTTGTAATTGCTCCGGACTCATCAGGTTTTGGATTTCTTCATGTAATTCTTTCTGAGTTATGGTTGCTGTGCTCCCTAGGAGCTTGTCACTCGGGATGATTGCTATTGGGTCAGGGGTCTGATACCCTTGCTCTTCCACCCCCATACGGGAAAGGGCATCGGCCTTCCCGTTTTTTAACCCTGGTCAAAATATAATCACATAGTCATATTCAGCAAAAAAAAGAGCCCAACGTAGTTGTCGTGAGGATTGGGCCTTTGCCGTTTTTAGGTACTGGAGGTTCCGGTGGTCAGTTATTACGGTGATTGTGTGTCTGGCGCCCAAGAGGTAGTGCCGCCATGCCTTAAAGGCTAACTTAATGGCCAGGCGTTCTTTGTCTATGATAGCGTAATTGAGTTCAGGGGGTGTGAATTTACGCGACCAGAAGGCAACAGGGTGTAACTGGCCCATTTCGGGGTCCTTTTGTGAGAGGACGGCTCCCATAGCCATGCTTGAGGCATCTGTTTCCACCAGGTATGAGAGATCAGGGCGAGGGTGGCGTAGGATTGGGGCAGATGTGAATCTTGCTTTGAGTTCCTGGAAAGCTTCCTCTGCTTCTGTTGTCCACTGGAACTTTTTGTTGCTTTTCCTTAGCAATGACGTGATGGGATGCACGATTTGCGAAAATCCTGGGATGAACCGACGGTAGAAGTTTGCAAAACCCAGCATATTTTCAACCCCCTTGAATGAATTTGGGGATGGCCAGTTCAGGATAGCATCTACTTTGTGTACATCCATCCGGATTCCATTCAGGCTGAGAATAAAGCCCAGGAATTCCACCTCGGAGACGTGGAATGAGCACTTTTCGAGCTTGGTGTAGAGCTGGTGTTGACGGAGTTTCTCCAATACGGATCGGACATGTTTAACATGGTCCTGCTTTGATGCGCAATATACTAGAATATCGTCGATGTACACTAGAGCACAGACATCAATCAATTCCCGTAGGACATCGTTCATGAAGTATTGAAATGCTGCAGGCTCGTTGCAAAGGCCAAAGGGCATTACTTGATATTCGTACAAGCTGTATTTGGTGCGAAAAGCGGTTTTCCATTCGTCCCCCTGTTTTATGCGAACAAGGTGATATGCCCCCCTCAGGTCTAGTTTTGTGTAGATTTGTGGATCTTTGACTTGATCAAGTAATTAGGGATCAGTGGCATGGGTTAACGTTTTTTTACGGTAATCTGGTTCAGTGCGCGATAGTCGATGCACGTTCTCAAGTCCCGCTCCTTTTTCGGTACGAAGAATAGAGGACTGGCTGCTGGAGACTTCGAGGGACGGATTAACCCGTTGGCCAGGTATTGGTCAAGATAGGCCTTCAGGTGCTGGTTTTCTGGTTCTGTGAGTGCGTAAATTCACCCACAAGGGATTTGTGCGCCGGGTATCAGGTCTATTTGGCAATCGTATGGTCTATTTTTTTTTAATTTTTTTTTTATTATTGAATATAGTTGAAATTACAACTTTTTCAATTTATACATAAAAAATCCAAATTTTCGAAAAGTATGAACAATGTAACAAACATTAATATACATTTACAGATAAACATCTTTCAAGTGAAACACTTTTTTTTGTGTTTTTTTTCCCCATAATTTAATAAATTAGCATTTATGGGAGTTAACAATGATGGGAGACATTTCATTCCATGTTCAAGGCTTTTAAAAATTTAATGGTAGCAACCCTTATGCCTATACATTATGTTGCAGCTAGAGCCACCCATCTATTACCGGGGTCCATTTGTGCAAAATACGCAAGATAGTTGATAAAAATGAATACTTCTTAAACTTGAAAGGGCTAGACACTCCAATAATAAGTGTTGCAGGGTTTCAACAATAGCTGCATTTTGACAAAACCTACACCGATTAAGATCTGATGATATTTGCTTTCTTCTTGATCTAACCTCCCGAGTGGGCCAAATGTTGAATCGCAACCGTAGGATGTCAGATCTAATAGCAGCAGAAGGGGCTAAACACAAGTAGGATGCAGTATCTTTATAGCATTTGGGTCCAAATATTACAGAGTCAAAATCTTTATAAGTTAAGCACTTTGCTCGAGTGTCGATCCAGCCAATCATGTATACTTTCTTCTTTGCTCGCTCCGGGTGAACTATAAGAAGATCAAGCGATATATCGGCATTCACCATAATGGAGAGAACATTTGTGGACCAATGTTTGGGACACTCTTCTGATGATTCAAGTAAATAACTAGAAATAGATGACAATGTGGAGGTGTCTCGTGTAGAAAGCAAGCATTTGCGTACTAAGGCGCATAAGCGCCAATTATGTAGGGCAGATAATGAAATTAGGCCTAATTCATATCGCATCATCACCCCGGGAATACATTGTGGTAGGCGCAAAAAGGCATGCCAGAATTTGGATTCTAGTAAATTAAGAAATCCAGAGGGAATGATTTGCGTTTCTAAGCCATAAAGGATAGTTGGGACAACATTTTGATTCCAATATACGAGAGCTGCTTTAATTGAAAATTTGCCATAATTATTCGTGTTTGACAGATTGCCAGAGTTAGCTTCTGTTTGATCTTATTCAGCTGGGTGGCTCTAGCTACAACATAATGTATAGGCATAAGGGTTCTAATGTAGGACAACCGTCAAAAATGACACCTAGATAAACATAGTTTGGAACTATCTTTATGGGCGTTCCCTCTATTTGCCATTCCAACAAATGCTTGCGTAGACCTTTAGGGACAAACGTAACAATCTGTGTTTTAGCAGTATTTACTACTAATTCATTTTCTTTGAAGTAGCAGCAAAGTACTGACAGCAGATTGCGTAAGCCGCTGGGTGTTTTTGACACTAGGACAAGATCATCCGCACACCATAATGCATTAATTTTGACACCGTTTAATTTCGGTGTATCAGCTATTATTTTGCTAAAATTCCAGCGTACATCATTAATAAAAAAGTTAAACAGGGCTGACGCTAAACTGCACCCCTGCTTCAACCCTCTATGCGTGTAAACTGGAGATGTTAGAAGGTCCTCAGCATTTAATCTTACAAAGACCTTGGTTTTTGAATGAAGAGCAAAAATGATATCAATAAGAGTAGAGGGACACTCCGCCTTGATTAATTTATCAATGAGTTTTGGTTGTGAAACCGAGTCGAAGGTGGAGTGAAGATCCACAAAAGCAAAGTATCTGGGCTGTCTCTTACTCTGTGCTTGTTGTCTGATGGCATTTAAAGTGAGTAAGTTAATACCAGTACCCAGGCCAGCCACAAAACCAGTTTGTGCTGGGTCACGTTGACTAGCTGTTAATGACCAAAGGTTGAAATCTCTTAATACCAACTTAGTGAAAATCTTCCCTGGAGCATCCAATAGCGCTATTGGACGATAACTTTTGGCGTCCAGGCGATCACCCTTTTTATAAATCGGGATAATCACAGACGAACGCCAGGAGTCTGGTATACATTTAGTTTGCAAAATGTGATGAAATGTGTTGTTCAAGATTAATGCCCATTCATTTATATTTTGTTTAAACATCCAGTTTGAGAGTCCGTCGGGGCCTGCTGCTCTTGACGAGGACGATGTTTTAATGAAGGACTGAATAATATTTCTTGTACATTGCAAATTCCAACATTTTGCAGAACTGCCATTATATTTGTAACATCTCATCTTGGGATCATCATATAGTGTGGAAAAATGTGTAACCCACGCAGATTCAGAGACACCATTAAGTTGGAGATATACTTGTGGTGCTGTGCTACATTTATTTAGCAGTTCCCAGACCAGAGTAGAGTTTTTATTGCGACATGCTCATAGAAAGTTTTCACTATCTAGTTGGTATAATGCGGCCTTCCTTGACCGTACCCAATTTCGATATCTTGATTTGGCAGATCTAATCGCTTTAATCTGGTCATTTAATGGTAGTTTCCGAAGTTTTCTGATTTCCTTTCTGTAAGCTTTCTTTCTCTCACAGAGAGCCAAATCAAACCCACGAACGTGACTCCTGGGCGGCCTATTCTGAACAGGCTGAAGATTTGCAAAGGTGCTTAATACTTCTATATAGGATGCAGACTCTTGAGAGCATTGGTTATTTAAAATTGCTCCATTCAATGCCAGTAATTTATTAATGAACCATTTAAATCGATTTTTGCCATTGTTAACTAACAAAGTCTGTTTATAACGACGTGCAATTTTTAAACAGTTTGTCATTTCGACTGACCAATATAACGATAAAAGATGATGATCACTAGCTGTTTGTTTTACAACAACAAATTTGGTAGTGTTCATAAAGATGTTGTTGGACATAAAGATGTAATCGATTGTGGTTTTTGAGTTGCCTCGCTCCCAAGTATTCATTGAAGGCATGTCTCCTGTGATTGCACCATTTGCAATTTTTAAATCCAGATCTTCCATAAAGGATAACCATCTTACACCATCGCGATTTTTGCTCCTTGTATTAGACTCAACACAAGAGAAATTTAGATCACCCATTACTAGAATTCCAGAGATATTGCCTTGAGCAGAGATCAATTCAAAGAGGGACGATAGAGCAGTATAAAAACTATCATCAGTAATACCTACAGGTTTTCGATACACATTGATAAGAGCATATATCTGTGTGTTGAAAGAAATCTTAACCAGTTGTATATATTTGTTTGGTGCTTGCCAGGGCGAGAGTTTATAACCCTTACTCACTTTCACCGCTACTAACAAACCAGCAGTAGGTCTACCTTTGCCACTATGTTCTGCTGGAAGAAGAATAAGCTCATGGTCATCCCATGTAGGCGGCTTTAGTAACCATGTTTCCTGTAGTACTACTATATCATATGTGTTCAGCTGGTTATTTAGTGTCCATTGCAAGTGAGAGGAGCCTCGGGTGTTCCAACAAGCAAATGAAATTTCAGTAATGGAAGAGTTTGCTTGTGGTTATGAACAATGATTGGCAGGAACCACGAGATCTAAAAGTGATTCATTCATACAATAGTTACAATCACACAATGGTTGAAGATTATTACCAACAGAGGGCTCATTGGTGTTAAACTCCTTGAGAGGTTGTCATGCTGGATCTTGTGCTAGTAAGAAACCAAGATTAAAAAGGTCCATTCTAGCATTCCATAGAGTGTTGCGGACAATTCCCGATTTTATCCACAATCTAATTATGGAAAGGTTCTTGTCACACAAAAACTCTATTTGATCTATATCGGTGGAAGAAATAGCATCCAAACCTTCAATATCTCCAAAAATGTTGAAGACACTAGCTCGACATAAGTCGTATTTTGGGAAGGGCCCGTCTCGACACTTCAAAATTAGGGTATGAAATGAATTAAATTTCTTTGACAAGGCAGCACTGGCATCATTTATATGAGATTTGATACCAGCTCTGCCAGTTTCTGAATTCTTTCTGGTGTTTTGTTTTGTGAAATCTTGTTTATGACGACTATTGCATGGAAGTAATTTCGGAATTGAACAGGTAACCAGTCTGTTTTTACAGGCAGGTACCTCAAATACACTATCATTGTGTGGCTTGTGAATATGAGGCGGCTGGCCATTACCATTTGAGACTTCAGGCAGAACCTCTGAGATTCTTTTTAATAAATAAGAATCTACTGCATCTCTTAATGAGCTTAGACGATCCTCAACGCCTGTTATGGGGACGACTTTGTGTGCTCGATTGACTTCACCAATTGAAGTTGTTTGACAATGTGCGGTTAGAGTCGTCTGTACAGCAGACGATACTTGTCTTGCTAGTGTGTTATCAGGGTTTGATGTTAATAAGTTTACCAGCTCAATCAGAGGGTCATAATCAACTGGAGTGGCTAGATCCTCCTTTTAAACAACTTGTGGAAGAAAAGAATTACATGACGCAACTTTATTCACTGGGAGATCACTGGATGTGGTGTCTCTGTTTGTAATTTCACCACCACTAATTATGTGGGTAGATGGAATACAATTATTAATTTTTGGGGCTTCTATCATGGGATTAATTTGGGACTGTTTTTTGTACCAATCTTAGTTGACACGGCTTTTAATTTCCTATTATTCACAGCTGTGCGACTATTTTTTGATGGATTTTGCTTAGGACACCCACGAGAATTAGGATTAACAGTAGGTTGATCGACAGTCATCGCCGGGGAGTCTACACTAATCCAAGACTCATTGTTTTTTGTGGTCATAACTTCTTCGACACACTCAAATAGTCGAATAATTTTGGAAAATGTTGGTAATACTGAGTTAGTAATATAAGGTGCTTGGCTTGTAGCTTCTAAAGTTCGAAGATGTTGCATGATAGACACACCAGAATTTTCAACCAAACCCTGCTGAGATAATATGTGTGTTTCAAGGAGGCTGATTCTTTGCTCCAGGTTTTCTAGTGAGAAACCTTTGTTGGATTTGACTGTATTGTCTCTCATCCATTCACTAATATAATCTAGCTTGCTTGTTTGAGCAATTATTTTCTGGTCCAAAGAATCAAAAAGCTTGAATAGGCTAGATATAGTGGTATTAATGACCCCCAAAGTGATTTCTATAAGGGCAGGATTGGGTAAAGACAGAGTGGCTTGTTTTTTTCTGTCAGTAGTTAGATATCGACAAGGTGTAGGTTGTAAAAAGGAGACCTCATCCTGTCTTGTCGAATCCATGGAGCAAGGTTGTGCATTATCCGTCATGACTGAAGCCCTCAAACTTTCTAAGTCCCTGCATTCAGGAGAGGCGGGGCATGGGGGTGAAAGAGACTTAATTGGGCTAACTTGCACTACATTTTCAATAATTACAGATGCCATCGAGCCATTCAAGGTAGGTGTTTCTCGTGCTGAAGTGTGACCTTCATTTGTTATATTTACAGTCTCTTGCATAGATTCTTCTATAACTGTGGCAAATGTTTGAACGGGTTTAGATTTTTTGATTGGAGAATGTGATACGGTTAATAAAGTTTGGTCTGAAATAGTAATACTTAAGGGGGGAACAAGGATATCATTATTTAAGAAAAGGTTTTTAGGTGAACTCGGATCACTTGGAGCACATTTAGCTAAGGGCAAATTAATTAAAGTAGTCGCAAGAGAAGCCAAGTCAGTCGGATCGGTCATAGCTCTACCACTTTGCAATTTTTCATAGAAATTGCGAATATCATGTTGACTGCGTGTTTTATTAATTGGAGTTAGAATGATGTTTTTCTTTGAGATACGCGTCCCACTTTTAGACTTATCCTGTATTTTAGGAGTATTCTTGTTTGAGGGAGTTTGTGGGAGAGGTTCATGATCCGACGAACTTGGCATATCATTGAACGGCTTCACCATTAAATCTCTAGTAATATAAGAAGGCATGCCTGTTTTCAAAGTGAACATTTGGATGAATCGGGTACAAAAAGTTTTTTAGAGTTGTATTACTTTTCCCTTATTGTGAATTAGGCACTGATATATACAATATTATTTACATAGGTTGATAGATGGGCTAAAATCGAATTAACAAAGTCTCAAGAATGGATCTATAAGATTAAAATTATAGCAGATATTACCAGTAACTAGCAAAGTCACCTCACCACCCTCCGCCAACAGCCGCACAACAGCACAGTTAACGGCCTTGTCACCGCCGGGCTTAACGCCGCAAGGGTGCTTCCTGACTTGTTAAAAGCCTGTGGGCTAGTCACGTGCTTGGTCACGTGGAGCACTGAAGACACGTCTCCTCCAGGAAGCGGTACGGTAAGAGCTACGGCTCGCAATGCCGTGTGGAGCAGTGCAGTAAAAAGTCTGCGCTTCGTGTTCAAACACTTGTAGAAAGGCACAACAATACGCCGCTCGGGCGCTTCCTGACTTGTTAAAAGCCTGTGGGCTAGTCACGTGCTTGGTCACGTGGAGCGCTGAAGAAACGCCTCCTCCAGGAAGCGGTACGGCAAGAGCTACGGCTCGCAATGCCGTGTGGAGCAGTGCAGTAAAAACATCTGCACTTCGTGTTCAAACACTTGTAGAAAGGCACAACAATACCGTTTGGTCTATGCGGTGACAGGGTATTAGCCTGTTCTTTCTGAAAGACATCTTGAAAGTCCTGGTATTCACTTGGTAGGGTGCCGATTGCCACAGTCGCCAGCGTGGAGGTTCTGGTGTCTATTGGTTGTTTCTCTTGGCGATAACATGTGTGGGCACAAGTCTCGGGAAAGGCCAATTCTTTTGCTCGCCAATCGATTTGAGGATTGTGAGCTACCAACCACGGCATTCCCAAAATCAACCGGAACTGTGGTTCTTTAATGAGGTCGAAAACGATAGATTCTTGGTGTCCATCCTGGCACAGAACGGTTAAAGCTGCAGTGCATTGGGATACTGGACCAGAAGCTATTTCCGTGCCGTCGACAGTGGTAACAGTGTCGGTGGTTGATTTAGGGCATAACGGAAGCCCCATCTTTGCCGCAAGATCCTGGTCGATGTAATTCCCAACGGCTCCACTGTCTATGTATGCTCTTACTGCGTGTATCCGAGATGGTTGTTGGTGATTGATCAAGACCACAGATAGTGCAAAATGGGAGGTCTGTAGTTCACTTTCTTCGCTCGACAAGTGGACCCCTACACTTGCCGGGCTGGGGAGTTTTCCGATTCCTTGATGGTATCTACCTTGTCCGTGGCCCCTACCGTCCTCCTCGGTGGCTTCACAGGGCACTCTTTAAGGAAATGACCTGACCTTCCACAGTACAGACATAACTGCTGCTGTCTCCTTTTATCCCTTTCTGCTTTAGTCAAGGGGGATCTAACCCCCCCCCCCCATTTGCATTGGTTCTCCTGAACCTTCCGTTGTGCGGGCAATATTGTCCTTTGAACACACATAAATAGGGCGAGGGTCCGGTCTGGTTCGATCTGCTCTTCGGTCCTGCAACCTATGATCCAGTTGAACAACAAGGTCAATGAATTCTGAGCAGTCTTTCGGGGGGTTCACTACTTGTGCGAGAACATCCTTGAGCTCCCCCCGCAACCCTCAATGAAATAACATGGTTCTCTTCTCCACTGGCCATTCTGCTTCAACTAAGAATCTATTGAACGTGGCTATGTATGTTAATAGGTCTTGATTCCCTTGGCGTAGGGACAGAAGTTCATTGTTTAATGCATGCCCATGAGTACGACGGGCGAACAGCTTTTCCATCTCCTGCTGAAAGCCCCTGAAGTCATGCAACAAAGGATCATCTTGGGCCACAAAGGGTACAGACCAGTCCGCGGCGCTACCACTCAGGTAGGATAGCACAAAAGCGACCCGTGATTGGTCATTCAGAAAGGCCCCTGGTCTACAAAGGAAGTGCAGGCGGCACTGGTTCATGAACATTGCAAACCTGTTGGGATCCCCCGTAAATCGTTCGGGCGGGGCCAAGGGAACTGCCCCACCAAGAGTTATCTGAACGGGATTGGCTGATGGTGCTGGCATCGAGGGCACGCTTCCCGGCAATGGTGCATGCCCTGCTTGTGACTGGAGAAGTTGCCGGCTTAAATCATCAGTGCGTTCTTTGGCTACTATCAGCTCTCTCCTCAGGGTGTTGGTCTCCTGCCTGGCTGCATGTACTTCGGAACGTAGCTGCCCCAACATGTAGGCTAACTGGTCGGTTTCTGACGTTTCCATGACGCCCAGGTGGATTTTGATGTGAGGCTTTGTGTTCTGTAACGCTCACCTGGTATCCACGGGGACGTCACTCAGCCTTTTCTGACCTCTTATGACCTCAAACCCTTCCCTGGAGTCTACTCGACTGGAGACTGGGCCTTGTTTTCTTGGAAAGTGTGCTCTCTGTCCTGCTTTCAGCGCAGGGGCGCGTTGATTGATGCGGGCTCGTTGCTGCCTAGTTACTTCACTGGCAAGAGTCTGACAGGTAAGTATAATGAGTCTTTTGAACAGTTCTCTAACTTCGTTCCTTTCCTTCCTTAGATGATGGCCGGCGTCCGGGGATGGCGACGTGCTGCTGAGATGAGTAGCGCTGAAGGTGAGTGAGAGCGCGATGCGCGATGCAACCCTTTCGTATTTGTATTGAACTGAGTTTTTTTCTGTGTCTTTTAGGTGGCACAACGTTTTCAGCGTGGATGCCGGTTATGAAGAAGAAATGCGGTGAGTAAGCGCGGTATGCGGCGCCTCTAGATGTTTCCACGCTAACCTGGAGTGTCTTTTCCCTTTTGCAGGTGGATGAGAAGTTCCGGAGACAGAGTTTCCCCAGACCGGCTGGGATTCAGGTAAGCGTTTGAAGCTCGTACAGTCTTTAAAAATAAGCAAAGATTTGCTGAATGCTTACTAATGCCTTTTTTCTGTTCTTTTCCCTTTTCCTTAGGAAGCGGCGTGCCGGGATGGGAATGACACCGTCGAAGATGCCCGCAGAACAGAAGAAGCGATGAATGATGGGCAGAAGCGCTGCAAGGTAAGGCTGTTCCTAACAGTGTTCTTGTTCTTGCAGGAGCTTAGCGCAGAAGAAAGATGCAGGCCTACTGGAGACCGATCTGAACTCGGTGAGTGTCACGATGCAGGTGCAGAAAACACAAAGCATATTTCTCAGCCTGGGCGTGGGTTAAATAGTCTCGGGGTATCCCAGGTGTCTCTGGGCTGAACCACACCCAAAAGACTAGACTGCACATGCAGTTCTGGGAACCTAAATATGTGGGGGCATCCATCTTGTCCCCATCAATGCACTACAAGTCCAATCCCCAATGTTATCCTATGGGAGTGAGTGAGTCTGGTGACACAAGCGCCAAGTCTGACTCCAAGTGGGTCTTTGGAGGGATGGAGAGGCCCTTGAGGGCCATGTAGGTGATCGCGGCCTGGCTCCAGCCTGACATCTTAGAGGGCTGGGGACATGAGGGGCAGGAATCATGACACAACACCATTGTTTCAATTGCTCGATGGTTTTGCGTCAACCGGGGTGTGCGGCCATAAGCGCTTCATGACCCCACTTCAATGCTAACAAACGGGTCGCTGCATCAGGCAAGTAGATCCGCCCCTGTAGGTATGGCAGAGACTGAACTAGATCCATATTGTAGTTTGCTATCTTAGGGGGGTTAGTCGCTACCCATTTTAGGAGCATAGTCTTTAAGGAAGAGTCAGGGGTACAAGAGCAGACTACATGACAGGGTTGCAAGACAGTCCCTTCCCAGGCACGTGTACGTTCCTCCCCATGTATCCTAGACAGGGCATCTGCTTTGGAATGTAGAGAACCAGGACGAAAAGTAGGCACCAAATTAAACATGGAAAAGAATTTGGGCCACCTGGCGTGGCGAACTGTGGTACATTTAACTGACTGTAGGACGAGTAGATTACGATAGTCTGTATATACTTGCACCGGAGCAGTAGTACCAAGAAGATGATGCCAGACTGTAAAGGCATTCCGGACAGCTAACAATTCTCGCACAGTAATGGTGTAATTGGACTTATGCTTGGTTAACTTCCTGGAATGATAGGCAACGGGGTGAAGAAAACCTGTGTCAGCACATAAATGCGATAGTACAGCCCCTACTGCTTGATCCGAAGCGTCTGCCTCAACGTAGAAGGGCCCACTAGGATCAGGCGTTGCAGTACAGGAGCTGAAGTCAAGGCAGTTTTGAGTGTATCAAAAGCAGCTTGTGCTTCATCAGTCCAAATGAAGGATCGCTTAGAGCTAGTAAGGGCTGTTCTTGGAGCAACAGTAGCTGAAGAAGAGCGGATGAAACGTCTGTAAAAGTTAGAGAAACACAGGAAAGATTGAAGGGATTTAACTGCGGTAGGTGCATGCCAATCAAGAATGGCTTTGACCCATGCTCCCGGATCCAAACCTTCTGGAATGCGTGCTGCAACAAACTCACTAGACTCCTTGGCTGCACTATACCACTGGACCCAAAAGTATTACTCCTGGGCATACAAGATGGGAGCGCTCTTAACAAGTGGGAAAGGCTGCTTTTGACCATGGCAGCGGGACTGATGAAGCGCAACATTGCACAAAAATGGGGAGTCCCCGAGTCCCCGACTCTGGAGCAATGGGTAATGGACATGGACACATGTGCTATGATAGAACGTAGAATACACAATGCAAGAGGCTGTCCTACCAAAGCCTCCAAAATATGGGGGGGGGTGGGAAGAGAAAGGGTCCTAGAGCCCACGGACACAGGTGGTAGGACTTCGAACAAAGATGTAGAGGGCTGTGGGAAATTATCTTGATGATCAGTGATGCAGGTACTATTATTAGCCCTTGACTGGACATGCTGGTCCCTTTTGTTTTTGGTTTTTGTGATTGTTGTGTTTGTGATTTAAAACAATAAAAAATGTTTTATCCAAAAAAAAAAAGAATGGCTTTGACCTTAATGTTGCTCATCCGGACCCCTTCGCTAGTAATATCATAACCCAGGAATTCCACTTGGGTAGCATGGAAAATGCATTTTTCCAGTTTGGCATAGAGGTTGTTCTTACGTAACCGTTGTAAGACAGTAGAAATGTACAGAACATGAGTTTCGTACAAAGGTGAATATATGAGGATGTCATCCAAATATACAATGACATAACGGTCCAGTAGATCCCTGAAGACATCATTAATGAAGCACTGAAATGTGACTGGGTCATTGCACAGCCCAAAGGGCATGACCAAGAATTCCTAGAGCCCATATTTGGTCTTGAATGGCGTTTTCCACTCATCACCCCTTTGCATGCATACCAAATTGTAGGCCACACGTAAATCCAGTTTTGTGAAAAGAACGGAAGAGCCCAACTGGTCTAATAGGACCTAGATGAGTGGAATTGGATACTGGTTGGGGATGGTAACCGCGTTCAGAGCCCTATAATCAATATAGGGATGTAAGTCCCCCTCCTTTTTAGGAACAACGAAAAGAGGAGAGGCTGCTGGTGGGCGAGAAGGCCTTATGAACCCCAACCTTAATGCTTGTTCCAAGTATTCCTTCAGTATAGCATCTTCCTTCTGAGTCAGAGAATAAATCCGCCCAGAAAGTATAGAAGCATCATGGACTAGGTCGATGGGACAGCCATATGGTCTGTGTGGGGGAAGGACCTCCACCCCCATTTTGTCAAAAACATCCTTGTACTTCGCATATTCCTTGTGTAAGGAAACGGTTGTGATGGCTCAGATTACCGGAGCGGACGCAAATAACAGAGTACCAGGACCAGTAGTAGGTGCCTGATTAGAAAAACATACGTTCCCACAATAAGAAGAAACGAAATCCATGGAACCTGAACACCAATCTATGACAGGATTGTGCAACTTTAACCATGGTAATCCAAGGATGACCTTGAACTGAGGGGCTGTAATGGCATCAAAGGTAATAACCTCAGCATGTCCCGAGGGAAGGGTCATAGTGAGATCAACAGTGTGTTCTGTGACTATGCCTGAGAGCAATGTAGTACCATCAACTGCATTGACCAACTCGGGACATGATTTGGGTTCCACAGGTATAGCATTGTCTCGTACATTTTGTGCATCCATGTAGTTCCCTGTGGCACCGGAATCTACAATAATCTTAACAGGCCATGAGTCGCTTGATGGAAAAGCAAGGGTAGCAGGAACAGAAAAAGGCACAAGACCCGAGTCCTGAATGTTCTGGCTCAACAATTGGACTCCTTCTATTATCGGGCTATGGCGTTTCCCGCCTTCTTAGGTTTTTTGGGGCACAATCGTAAGTAATGTTCTGATGATCCACAGTAGAAGCATAAGTTGTTTCTCTTACGGTGTTCCTGCTCATCATTGGATAGTGGACCTCGCAATGCCCCTAACTGCATGGGTTCAGAAAGTGTTGCCGGCATCAAGGTAGGAGAGTTTGACGATAGTGTTTTCCTCTCACCTTTACTTTCGGCCTTGCGTGCATCTATTTGTAGAACAAGATCCACCAGTTCAGGGAACGCAGAAGGAACCACTGGTACCATGGTTAGCACATCCTTCAATGAATCAGATAGACCTTTATAGAAAAATGTCCCTTTCTTTTCATCCGGCCAACCGGTTTCTACTACTAGTTGGTTGAACTTAGCCAAATAATTCAAGAAAGGTGTATCCCCCTGCTGCAGGGAAAGCAGTTCCAGATCCGTAGCCTGAGACTTGTAAGGGGCAACGAAAACGCGGGACATAGCCGCTATCAAACCATCACAATCGTGAAGTAAATGACTGTTTTCCTCCAACAGAGGGTTAGACCAAACTGCGGCCATACCCCCCAAATAGGATAAGACAAAGGCTGCCTTAGTAGCAGCATCCGGAAACGATGAGGGTCTACATAAAAAGTGTAAACGACATTGGTTGATAAATGTCCTGAAAGATTTCGGATCACCCAAAAATCGTTCATGTGGAGCCAAAGGAAACTGAGCCGCCATGTAGACGGGTACGTTCTCCTGTCTAGGAGGAATCCCGCCTGAGGCGGAACCGGAAACAGAGGGAGGGGCCTCTAGCCCGGATAGCATGCCAGCGTGTAACTCATTGATACGACGTTGAGTAGCCTCATGAGCTGCGCTCACGTTTGCTCCTAGATCTGCCACCAACTGGGTCGGGACCGTTAACGGGTCCTCAGCTGGCTCCATAGTGAGGTATGGCTTCTGAATATGTTAGACGTAGTGTCTACAAACAGAACAGAGCAGCAGTCTTTGACACGTCATGAAGTAATTGGGTCTTTCTGACAATATTCCCCTCAAGAGTACGAAAGGACAGATTGAGGTGAGTATATCCCGAAAATGAGTTACGCCCAGGTACACCACTGGCTGCAAAGAAAATAACACTAGTTAGCCAAGAACACACACCAGAGTACACCAAAAATACTGACAGTAGTAATACTCACTAATGAGGAGTAAATAAAGTCTGCCAAGCATATTGTCAATGTAAATGGGCGATGTAACCCTGGAAATATAACCAGAAATGTAAGCTAACAATTAATATAGGGCCGTAGAAAAAAACACTAGAGTTAGGACCAATCTTAACAGTGTTTAAGAGAGCGATGTTTCCTAGAGAAGTTCTGATGCCCTTATACTGTGCAGTGGAGGTGAAAATCCAAAAAACAAGTCCCGTACCAGTCTATTCCCGACGGAACGAGGACACCTGCAAGAGTCCTGAAATCCACCTAACACCGACGAAAAAAAGCTCTGAGATACAAAGTAACAGTTTGAGGATGAAACGGAAACAATCCGATTGGGAAATCCGAGGTTGTAATCAAAAGGCAATAATGACAAAACAGCATGCAAAAGAAGTCAGTTGAACGTTCCGAGTCGAATTCCGTCGTTGTGGATTAGCCGATGATCAAGAAAAGAGCAGTCCAGAATGCAAACCGGGTCGAGCTAAACAAGAACAAGGTGAGTAACAAGGAAGATGCCACTAGAAACGAGATTCAAAAGCAGCGCTCTGAATCCGAGGTGGAGACTTTAAGGCATCAGCTGACTTGACGCAAAGCGTCTCGCCGTGCACAAACCAAATGGAGTCTATGGATAGGCTGCCAGCATTTCCAAGACAAGCCAGAGCGTTCCCGGAAAGAGACACAGCACCTAGGGGATTTACCTTTGCGAGACAGATTTTCACACTGTGTACTCGAAGCTTTATGTGGTTTAATCACAGGATTGGAGGAAATGAGCGAGTACCTGCCTTGCAAAGGTGCGCTGTGCGCACTGGAGTGAGAACTAGATGGTTTCCTGACAATAATGCCTCCACATACATACACCATGCATGTAATCAATGACAAATCTTTTGGTTATACAAAAGTGCTTCAGGAACATAAACCACGTTGGTCCTTTAATTCCTCTCCCAGTGTGACTAGACGGCCCAGTCTCAATGTTGTCTATAACATGCTTTACATCCTCTGTAATTGTATCCAGTGTCCTTGGTGGTCCTTTAGGGTCTTCATCATTATAAGGAAATACCCAGCAGTGCCCTTTGCCCAAAACTGTGCTTTCACCCTCTTGAAGGCAATGCCAGCACCTAAACTGTCCATTGAACTGCGTGCTATTTGACACTAGACAGCGTGCAGGTAAATCACAGGTAACTGTGAGAAGTGTAACATGTCACATGAAGCTGGAATTGTTGGGATCATTAAATACAACACCATCTTCAAGTTGAGCAAGGTCAGCATACAATGGCTTTAAGAAAGACCACATTATTGGCTTTTTTGAGGACACCCATATGCCATACAATAACACATTTTCTCGAAGTTTCCTTTGGGAAATGGGCAGCTCATTAACAATCAAGTACACTGGCCACATTGATACTTTGGAACTTTTAAATACAGGAACACCATCTGTGTTCATAGCAAATGATAGACTATTCGGGTCATTTAGAAAGCCCCTCTCAAACAAATGCAAATAAAGTTCCCCATCATAAACATCTTTCATTTCATATTTTTCTTTTTGCATATAATGATGAAATCGATAGTTTCTCAAATTTTCTGTAAAGCCTTTTTGACTAAACATGATTTGTAACTGGGCAATCAGACGATGTTGGATAAAATAGGAGATGGAATCATTTGGTGTTAAATCTTTTAAACAATGACTATTAGGGCAAGTCTGCATATTCTTGTCAACAGGTGTATATCAAGTTGCACAGTAGTAATTAATAATGGGGGCTTTAACAAAACCTTTTATGTATTTTTGAAGATGATACATTGTTCGTATCATTCTGTTACGGGTGGAAGAAGTAGGTATATAAGATTAAGCATGTAGCTAGCAGCTTCATCACTCACACGAAAACGAATCATAAGGCAACAAACTAGTAGGACAACCACTCCCAAACACCTGGTTGACCCTTCAAAAAGAGTTTGTTTTTCATCTGAGGGCAGTATTTCATCAGCTTGTACTTGAATTTCTTCATAATCATTTTGAATGGTGTATCCAATTTGATCGGCAAGTACCTGCAAACCAGAACTATGCTCAGAATCATGACCAGAATCATGAACATGCCCATTAATTTCACCCATCAGGGTGCCAAATAACTCATTCCTCATAGTGTCAGTCATGTCTTCATCTGCTTGTGGTTTAGAATCTAGTAAGGTTGCACAGTCACTCTCGTTCATTTCCTCAGAGACACTAATGGGAGCTGTGTGTGTGCTTCTACCAATGATGTTCTCTTCAATTTGGGTGTGCTGCTCTTCACAGTATGCAGTAGAAGGATCTGCAATGCAATGCAATAATATAGCAGGTCACTCACAGGACAAATTGATTACTTCAACTAGTAAAAATTGGGTTGAGCATAGGTACAAATAGAAATAGTAAACTTGTGTTATTTGTATGAGAATCACCTAGCATCAGTTTAAATTAGTTTATCACTTCAGATCATTTATTGTAAGTGGGGCAACGAGTAAGCGTTACAGACTACCAATAGCTGTTTTTGTGCAGTGAATTATTTAACTGAATGTATCAATACCAGTGTTTTGTGGTTATATGCAACAAAATACTATAACATACATTTGGAATGGTTATAATGTACCTAGGAAGATAAGGTCATCTGCTCTATTAAAAGTCTTGGCATGGTCTTCCATCGCCTGCTTGGATGTTCCACATAGAGTGTTTGAATAATTAGTTTCTACGATGATATGTTCCGTCTGCAGCCAAACATAAAAAAAAGTATTATAATTGCATAATTGTCATACAGGTCTTGCTTTAAGAGCCAGAGAGTGTAAAGTATGAATGCACAAAATAGAGGCCCTCAGATAAAAAGTTGATGCTCTACCAACTGAGCTATCCGGGCTCAGGGAGCACACATCAGAAACTTGATTTTCACTCTACAGCATCTCCATACATGGCTACATCAAGGGTCAATAAAGGGCATGAATAACTAGTGCATTACACACCTTTTGGCACTGGAGACATAACTTTTTTCAGTCATTCCGTATCCAGATATAGAGATTTGCAGCATCTAGGACTTTAATTGTCCCCCTCGTACCGATTTGAATGTTTTGCCACATTCATGAGTGCAAACTTGCTCCCCATAAAGACGTGCATGTGCTGCTCAATGCACACACTGGGCAATGCAGTCCTCTCTAAATCGTCGATTACTGACATGCTTGTTTTGTGCAATGGAGTTTCAGACAATTGGAAAACATTTTGAAAAGTTATGTTGCAACAGACGGCCAGCCTTTAAAAAAAAAAAGTGGATTTAACTTCTAAATGATTACATGAAGAAGGAAAGGCGACCAGGTACAAAAAAGGTGCTGTGGCGTTGGTTAAAGCGCCTAGGAGATCCTGAGTTTGAATCTCAGCAGCGCCCCTCTGCTTTTTTTTCGACCAATCTGTCTCCCCAATATTAAAACGTTGTACAAAGATTGCTCTTTCATGCTATTCAGAAGGACAGTCATGAAGGCTTTAATTATTGTCAAAAGCGTCCAAGAACAGGGGGAGACCGAGCATTAAAAACATTGCATGCATGCACACCCATGAAAACCCCTGAAAAATGCATTTACAATTCACAGATTGATGCACTCACCTGCTGGCTGAAACTGAAAAGGAGCTTATGCTAAAGGAAGGCCTTTATGTTGCTTTCATTAATATAGCACAAAGTCCATATCAGACCCGAGAGCATTGTTTGTTTAAAAGTTTGCTGACACTTTTTGAAATGCCTTTACGACGCCTACATGATGATGAAGCTGAAGATGACGATCTTGGAGGAAGGAGAACGCCATGCTGTGCACCGGCAGGTATATTTAGCTGGTGGTGGCTGTATTTGGTCTTTCAATTGTGAAATTTTGCAGCAACATCTCGTCTTCGTCTTGGCTTCATCTTTCGCTTTCCAGGTAAGGATGCACATCCCCCCTATCCCCAACAGAAGTGTTTTTTTTGTGATGGCCGCCATCATCCATGCGGCCTATGTTGTTCAGGAGCTTGATTAATGTGTTTCTCTCGTCTGATGTCTGTTCATTGCGGGCGCCGAAGCTTTTGTGCAATTTATTGAGTGGATTTATTTCCTACGATCCTACAAGTTGCACAGTAGTAAATAATAATGGGGGCTTTAACAAAACCTTTTATGTATTTTTGAAGATGATACATTGTTCGTCAAAGGATTAATTAATTTTCTTTTGTTATGGCCGTGTAATCTGTGCATGCGCTCAATGCACCCTGTTGTAGATGTTCGCTGGCTTTTATGCCATGACCTGTTTGGCCCAGGCGGGGCGCAGAGCTAAATAGGTCGGGGGTTGAATGTGTGGGGATTTAATGGATACTGCGTGGGATTCTTGTCTGCGTGTCAGATCACACTGTCACAATGCTGAGAATTCAGAGTGTTTAGCATCGCCGTTCTCTCACCAACGGGCAGAGACTCCTAGCGTGTGCTTTACAAGGTGGGATATAGGCCTAGACCCATAAGTGGGCTCGTAGCCTTTTCTGTTAAAAAATCGGACCGTCTCGTGGAAACGTGATACTCGCTTTCTGCTTCAATCAATTCTATGTAATATTGATGTGCTCTGGGGTCCCCCCCTCTTTCCTTCCTCTTTCCTCATCATCCCTTGGCATTGGGGGATGCGGAACCCTTTCTTTGTACATACCATTCAACCCACTTGGCTTGTGCATATCACACAGCATACAGAAAACAATGCACGCATTACAGCACACATGCCACAATGCAAAATGCACATAACACCATGCACATAGAAAACCTGACTCTTATCCTGCACCCGATTGCTCCAGCCCTTTCATTTCACTTTGTCACGCACCCCCTCCAACTACTGCCTCTCCTATCTTTCCCTTCAATGCCTCTACTGCTTTCTGTCCCTTCTTCTATACTTTCTTCTCTCATCGCCTTTGCACTTAGTCTCTCTCTCTGTTTCTGTCTATCTCTCTTTTGACCCCTTTTACCTTGTCTTTTACTTGTCTTTCTCTTATCGGGAGCCTTCCATCTTTAAATCGGGAGATACATGCTCCTGAAGGGCCTGTAGAGTCCAGGTATCCCCTGGTTATGCTTCTGATCAAGTATCATGCTACCAATCCACAAACTCCCAGTACAAATAATGCAATTTGCTCCATTCTGGAATGGAATCCAGTTCTGGTTTCTGATTAGTTACACTGGTGTATTGTGGTACAATCCTTTGTTAAACCTTGGAGCAGGTACATGCGCGTGGGATTGTTTCATTCCTTTGTGCTTCAGCACTGCACAACACTCTCTGCATACTTTCGTGATCTGCAACCAACTTTCAGTCCATAATACATTTTCAGTCTTTGCAGCCTTGACTTGCCCAAGCAGTACAAGGAGCATGGTCAGTAGGTGGAGATCTAAGCGTCCTGCAGCTGAACCAACTGCTAGCTGCCTAATCCTGTGAACAGCATGTCTTTAAAAGCCCTCTGATTTCTCATGGATTGCAGCGTTTGGTTGCCAGTCCTGCACTTTTCAAACGTGCCGTGTGAGAAATGACCGGTTTATAAGGCTGTGAGGTGCTTATGTCACTGCGAATTGGGAGGCTTCCCTGTGTATTCATGTATTATTCTCATGAGGACATCTTTTTCCCCCAAAAAACTGGAAAACCTAACTCTTTTGGCAGGAATGGCTAGTGTTCTTCATTCTTTCATTCCTTCCTCAGAGCCCGCCTTTGTTGCTCCACCTGGATAATGTCTTCTCAATGGTGTGTCCTTGTTGCAGAATGACGGGCATGCCTGTTCAGACAGCGAGTTGACACCCACATGTGCCCACAAACCAGCTCAATCATTCAGAGTACAGTCTTTAAAACCAGTGAAATTGGGAACATCCCCAAAACAGAGTTTGGTTGCTGTGTCAGCCCCCACTAGTGACAGAATAAGCAGCGTATCACCATGCCAAGGGAAAATGCAGAAAGACTGTTTACCTGCCGGCAACTATCTGTTTTAACTCCTCTAAAAACTCTTAACTACAATGGAGCATGTGACAAACCCAAGGACAGTCACCAGTTCACTAGATCCAGGATTGATGTGGATGTACAGCATACACCCCGAAATGCAGGCCCTATTGTTTGTGCGGATGAAAGCCCACATGCAAGTAAACATTATGCATGCAATATTTGACTTCTATGAAACTTCCCACACATTAGCAATGTGACCTTTGAGTGACTTATTAGTCAGTCCACTGAGTTCACATAGGTCTTAACTCATGCCTGTGCTAATATTGATCCCCATCTTAGGCTATCGGTTTCTTTGTCCCCATCTAGTACATAGACTAACAACTTTGAAGATTACAAGTTACTTCAAACAATAACACTTTAAAATACTACTGATATTGATTTGTAGCATGAATAAATGATGCCAAGACAATTTTGTTCGAAGCAGATCATAACTTGTTTATTTGGCAATGCTTTACTTTTCAGGCTTCATTTTTGTCTGACCTGCAAAATCCTGAAGAATCAGTGGACTTTGGAAATGGAGAAATGCAAACCTTTCACACTAGGGTATACACTTACAAATATTTTAATAGCCCAGTTGTCAATGGAACAATTTTGTATTCCTAATTTAGTTTTTTTATCCCCAAGGAAATGGTGTATAATTCGTTGTCTTTAGTGTATGAAAATGATTCTTATTCATCGGATTGTCCAACAAATGGTCAGACTGAAGATAAAGCACAATTACTGGCAGAAATAAGATCTCTACATGCAGAGACCCATTGCTTAAAAGATAACTAGTGCAGTCATTGACCAATATCTTGTAACCCGATATCGAGTAACCAATCGATAAGGCTAACACCTGTAACAGTACATCAGAGGTTGAAGAAGCGAAACAATGTCGGAGGGAAGGTGGACTGGGCTAAATTGCCGCTCTACCTTTCACTTTCCATTCCAGATTTCATTCATGTGCATAACACTTTGTTCTCAACATTTGTAACTTTGAGTAATAGTGATGATGTTGGCCCATTCACACCTCATCCACTGTTTTAGTTTGTGATGACAGAGTACATGCCTTTTAACTCTTGTTTTTTTAATTCTTTTTATTGTAGAACAGTTACAAGCCACGCAAAGAGACAATCAGTTGGCAATGCATCATTTGCAGGCATCACTGGCAGCTCAGATCAGGACCAATGCATTCCCGGAGTCAGTAGAGAAGATGTTGGAAATGGACACCAGATCATCCACACAAGAATCAGCAGAGAAGTTGTTGGAAATGGACACCAGATCATCCACACAACGAATGGTGATACTTTATCATCTCCTTTATAACATGTTTCTATTTCTTAATCTTAGTGTATAACCAAATCTTTGTGTGAATATAAATTAAAAGGCAATATTCTGCATAGATTCTGGCCAGGCCCATTTTTTTCATTTATAGCTTAAAAAATAAAACATCACCTAGATGACGGTTATTTGCACCACAGTTGTAGGCATGGCTGCATTTGAAATGTTTGCAGACACTCTATATTTTGTGCTTCTACTCTCCGGCTATTCACCAGCAACCACTACATATACAATATATGTATCCTAGCAGTGGAATGTTGTTCTCCTACAGTTAATAATTCATATTAGTACCCGGCGAGAGTCAAGCAGAATGCAACACGCATTCTGATTGGCTCTCGCCGGGTCCTTACCCGGCTGAGAATCCTTAGATTCTCGGCTGGGATTCCAGCTGCCTTGTCCTCAGCGGGGGGTGGTGGCAGCCCCTCAGCCAATGAGGAGGCTCGAAGCGGGGCCATCCCCGCTCCGAGCCTCCCCACGGCTGAGAGGCTGCCTCCACCCCCCACTGGGACTCGGGGAAGCTTTTTTTCTTTTTTTTTTTTCCTTCCCTCCCTCCTCCCTACCCCACCCCACTTACCTTCTTGCTCCTGCGTCCTGCTGGGGGACGATGGCAGCCTCCAGCAGTGTGGATCCTCCGCGCCTCCACACAGCTGGAGGCTTCCATCGTCCCCTGGCAGGGACAAAGGTATGTTTTTTTTTTTCTTTTTCTCCCCCTTTCCCTCCCTCCCGCCCTCCCAACCCCACTTACCTTCTGCTTCAATTTTTTTCGGGAGCTGACGCGCTGGGAACCCTTGTGTTCCCAGCGTGTCAGCTCCTGAAGGCCGCCATGGAAAGAGAAAACGGACTCCCGTTTTCCCTTTCCCAGCAGGCATTTTCTTGGTCGTTTTTTTTTTTCTGTCCCGAAACACTGCAGCTTTTCGGGACAGAACAAAATGCTTTTAGTGCCCCGGTCACGCATATAATGCGGGCCGGGGTACTAATAGCAATATGACCCTCATGGTGCGGGCATTACCGACTCAGGTACGCCCCGGGGCCTTTGTTAAGGCCCTCGCTTCGCTCGGGCCTATAACTATGTGCCCCGGGACATTACCTGAGTCGGTAATGCCCCCGCCGCTCGGGTCATATTGCTTAAGTGTGCCATGGTGGCCTAAATGCAAGCCTAGAAAGCAGCTGAAAGTGTCCTTGATTGATTAAATACAAATGTTATGATTTATATCAATCCAATTATTTAGGGATCAATTTCTTATGCAGGGAATTCACCTCACCATGTTTTGTACCAAAACATGATTGCTTATAATACAATCTGTACTTGCACGTCATGAATATTTGTGTTAATATTATATTTCATGCTATATTTCCAGGCTGATATGCAACAGCTGGTTACGGATGCCAATGACCCCACCAGATTTAGAGATATAATGGTACCAACGCGAGAGCTCTACAAACTTTTGGAGGGGGCTAAAGCTGCTTGAGATGGTGCATGCATCCTTTTGAATGGGTTCAGCGAGTTTCTCTTTTCCCAGAATGAGTTTGCTTTTGCTAAGGAGTAACAACAGCCAGAGCTGGGAGTGATGTCCTTGATGTCAAAAGGTTGATGCTTTGCACGGTAGGTCATTGAAGTGTCTCATTGTTTTTCAAAAGCTAATGCTTAATCATCACTTTGACATATTAGTTGTATTGGTTTTGAAAACTTTACCAGAAGATTGTGTACACATGAATGAAAAGTAAATACCAGTATCAAGCAAAAAAAGTCTAAGCCATCGAGTGTGATACATTGTTGATTCCTTTAGCAGACATTTGAATGCTTAGATATTCAAGTAATTATCAGAGTATTCAACAAATCAGTGATGCATAAGCAGGGTGTGCTTTGGCATCTCTGGGATCATGTGTTTGCGGACCGTCTGGTTATGTTAATTAGCAAAGGGTTTAAAAGACTATTTCCCCATTTCCACTTATGCCTTCTATTTCTAACTGTGTGATATAAATCAATATAGCTGCACCAAAGACCATACATATTCTGAATGCAGCCACAGAAAACCATGCATCATTTTCAGTTCAAATCTATCTTAAGCCTGTTTCATCCTGGGTACAAATGCATTTAAATAAAGTGACACATTTGTAAGTTGACATTTTAAAATTAATCTGGTATGTATTTTACAATAAGGAATTTAACAATCACTATTCGGATGTCCATGTATATGCATGTATCTTTCTTTTTTTGTAGAATTTTTTAGATCTGTCTGCAAGACTAACAATTGGCCTAATATGGACTGCCGAGTAATAAGGAGGAAGCTTGCCACCAAAATTTGCAATGCAAGAAGAGGCCTAAAGAAGACTCGCCTTTCGAAATGCAGGATCAATGATTGTTTGTTTGTATTTTTTATTTTATGAAATACAGCTATGCCGTTAAACTGAATTTGTTAAATAAAAAAATGTTGAACACTTTCTGAGCCTATGTTTGATTGCAGATATCTTATAGCCAGAGCAATACTATATTAACAATTTATAGCTGCTGAATTTTACTATCATAATATGAACTAGGTAATTGTTAGCTGCTCTTAGTGATATTGGGTGAAGTGACTGGTGGAAGTCTGTCATGCAGGTAGACCTTTAACAGATTCTGTTTAGGTCGCTGGAAGTGTGTATTTTAGTGTAGTGCTTTGTAATTGTGGGAGTTTATTGGGTGTGAGGCCATGTTGTCTAGAGGTGAGAATTGAAATGAGGGAATTTACAGGTTGGTTTGTGACATGAGGGGGTTTGTAGTTGTGTGCACTAAATCGGTGAACTTGGTTAACGGGTGCTCTAGCAAAGATGAAAAGTGACAGCTGCAAAATTCCATGGATATTGTTTCCAGTAAACTATCCAGAAGTTTAACTAGAGTCATTGTAAAGTAATGCCACCAATATTACTCAAAAGGGATACATCCTGGGGTAATCCAACCCCTTTTCAAGATGCTTCCAAAAAATTTAGGAAATCATTTAAACTCATCCTGGAGTGGTCTGCAATAATCATTTACAATTCAAAACCCATCCTAAAGTTATCATGAAGCCATCCTGGAGTTGTCATGCAGTCATCGTAGAGTAATACAAAGTCATCCTGGAGTACTCCAAACTCATCCTGAAGTTGTCGTGGAGTCATCCTGAAGTTGTCGTGAAGTCATCCTGGTGTTGTCATGGAGTCATCCTGGAGTAATCCCAACTCATCCTGAAGTTGTTGTGGAGTCATGCGGAAGTTGTCATAGTCATCCTAGAGTAATCCAAAGTCATCCGGGAGTAATCCCCACTCATCCTGAAGTTGTCATGGAGTCATCCTGGTAATCCAAGATCACTGGAAGTAATCCAAATTCATCCTGGACTAGTTTCTGTGATAACTCTAAAGTCACCATCTCATTAAATATTTTGGCCTGTACAGATACTTCAGGATGATCTTCCTGAACTATCCATGGATGACTCTAGAATGGAGTCATCGGATGACTCCAGAATGATTTCAGGATGATCTTTTTTG
Organism: Ambystoma mexicanum; assembly: GCF_040938575.1. Taxonomy (NCBI): domain Eukaryota; kingdom Metazoa; phylum Chordata; class Amphibia; order Caudata; family Ambystomatidae; genus Ambystoma; species Ambystoma mexicanum. The sequence goes on from NC_090931.1 coordinate 785,184,468, forward strand.
ACTGGGGGATTTGCGGCACTTACTAAATTGCAGTCTCCAGGCAGAATATTATGCAACCGACTTTCTATACTCTCCTAGCCTCATGTGTTTTTAACTCATCTGGTGGTGAAATACAGGTGTTTTTGGCGAGTCCTTATGATAACAGTATTATAAATGCCTCCTGTTTTTTTAAAAATACCACCTAATTAAGAGTTGGTATTGCATGGGATATTTACAGTATGGAAACATGAAAAGAACTGCATTGTGATGTGTAGCCCGTTTAATTGTGGGCCCGTTGCCCCTTTAAGAAAGAGTGCCATGACAAAGTCATGACACTCCTCAATAAAAGGGGATCTGCAGGCACGGGCAAGGCAATGCAGCAGAGCCCCAGGAAGTGGCAACTCATGTCTGTGTCCTTCTTTGTTCTTGGTTTGCCGTGTGACCACGGCCTGGTCCTGCAGCCCTGGCCTAGATGCCCCCAGAGCCGAGGCTGCCATATCCTGGGTGCCCCCAGCCACGGTAAACTATCCGGTGATCTGGATATTGCAGGGTGGCCCCTGCGGTTTGTCTGCTGCGCACCCGCAGCATTAGTGGTAAGTCGGGTGATCCTGACATCTGGTGTGGCCCGTCCTTGTGACCAGTGGCGGGCCACTAACATGCATGGCATAAATAACCCACATTTTTTACCATGCAGAACTTTCTGTTTATCCCACTCTGTAAATATCTGATACTACTTCTAACTCATAATTAGGTGGTCATTTCAAAACAGGAGCTATTTAAAATACTACATTGTTTTACTGTTACCGTCATATTCATTCCGAGGCATCACATCTTGATTGGCAAAGTTGTCCAACTCCTAATATTGTTGAGAATTGCACGCTACCACTACTACTATTACGTGAATACAATCCCCACCCACCCCAAGCTGCATTAGGATCTTGCGCCCACCCGGCAAGTTAGAACTGACTCACAGCTAACTACCAATTGCTACTATTTGCTACAACCATGAACTCTGGTCCCTTTTGATATGGCTTTAACTGGGCCATGCACGAGAAGGGAAGCAAAAGTGAGAGAGGAAATGGTATAGTGGGTCATGACTCCTTGTCACTGGGCCCGTCTCTTGAAGCACGAAAAAGTGACGCAAATGCCCGAAGTCTGGTATAGGGTTCTGATGACATTGAGCAGAAGGGGAATACACTGCAGGAAGGGGAACGAGGTCTAGGGAAACAAATCCACCAAGCAGACCCTCCTATGGAGGCACCCCAACGAATAAGCCTAAAACCCCATTCCCCCAATACCTGCCTCTTCCCATTGCATCTATGCTTGTTCCAATGGGTTCTGATAGCCCTCCAGTGGGAATGAAGACAGGGGCTTCTAGGGCGAGGATGTCCAGTGAAAACATGGTGGATACTGCTACTCCCCCGAAAGAAAAAACAGCCAAGGTGGTTGTGGCCAGTGAACTGGAGGAATTAGCAGGTCCATCAAGTTGCTCCATTCAAAGGCGAACAGGGACTATGAACCTGGCCTCTGAGGATGCCTCAGTATTCGAGGATGATTATGCATACCTTGAAGTAGTTTTCAACTGGCCAAACTCGCTGGAATATGCAGTTTTGTCACCATCGGAGACAAGATGGGACCTGGCCCCCCAACTGCTCCCCTGTTCACCCGGTACACTTCTTGAACACCAACACTCTGCCCTGGAACTACAGTTGGCACAGGACAGAGCGACAAATGTCAAGCTCATCGACCTCCACCGGCTCACATCTGAATCAATCCTCGAGGGGCATAGAGGAGGCTTGGATGCACCAAGCACGGACCCTGGAGGGATGGACCATGTTCAGCTGCAGAATCTGGTAATGGCAGCTCTAACAGTGGCAGTAAATCCATTTCTGAAGCTGTATGAAAATCTAAATGACACAATCAAGGACCAAGCTACAGTATTGGCTATGCTACATACGAAGCTGATATACCTGGAATCATTTTCTCAGTATGTGCAGTCTAGGCTTGACAAAGAAGCTGAAAGGACTGCACAGTGGCAAGCAAGGCCATTTGACTTAGCAAGAGGTGAAGCAGCAGAAAAAACAACTTTGATGGCCTCTATTTTAGAACAAATGAAGTGGCTGGGACATCAAAAGGGACTACTCACTTCTAGGCTGCTGGAGCCTTGGCCTCATGGCGACCCTCCATATCTCGTTATCCACTTGGATTCTACAGGTGAAGTGCTGGAGCCAGAGTATTAAATGACTAGATCTTTGATTTTGCCACATGAAGTATGTGGTTCCGATCTCACAAACAAAGGAACTCAACGCAAGCAAAGCAAGAACCTAGAAAGAGAAAAGACTGCACCAATAGCAGGACAGGCTCAGGACCTGGCTTACTCCATGGGCACCGACGGAGATACCCAGGAACTTGATATTATGGGAGTCCCACTAACAAATAATCAACCAGCTATCACCACAAATAAAGATAATAAACTCTATTCTATCCTTTTTTGGGATAAATTAATTAAGGGGGAAAAAGACGACCTTGAAACCACAAAAAAAATTAAAAAAAACAGCAAAGCTAAAAAAAAAAAAGGCCCTACAAATGGATCTAGAGCATTTTTACGAAATATTACTCGACCACAACCCCAGACTACTGTGAAGAACCAGGAGTCGCTGCAAACTAATTCAGACTCCCCAAAGAACATCGACAATGAGCCAGCAATACAACAAGAGATGCTGGATGAGAATATTCGCCTCCTAATGAATTTATCAATATACTATGATAAAATAAACGAGGAGGAAGAAGTAAAGGCCAATACCACCTACGATCTATCTAACTATGCCTCCCCTTAATCCTTATAAGGAGATCAGGGATGACCCCCCACCAACTGGTTTGAATAAAGGATTACACAGCTCTACCCCATTTCGCATGATGGAACAATGAAAAGCCTTATTGCTAGAGAAAAACAAAGATCCTAGCCATATACATTCTGGGAAGGCTCTGGTTCAAAGAGAAGTCAAGTCCACCAGGGGAAAAAACCCTCTCCCTACTGTATAGTGGTGCCGACCCCTACCCCCCTCAACTGAGCACAGACAACATGATAGGCAGATCAATGGTTCCATTATTGTAGAAATCAAGGTTATAGCGACCCAGGAAGTGAAAGGTGCTTTAAATGTGACACATATATTGTATTGTATTGTATTTGGTTACTTATATAGCACTCTTTCCCTATTTGTATGGCCTCAAAGCGCTTTTTTGTTGGAACGCCCTCGGTGACCGTAGTCAATGTGCTGGAGGTTCTAAGAGTTTTAGATTAGGATATGCATGTGTCAATTTTCGCCAATCTAGGATTTAGGTGGATGGCTAGGCTCGATTGAGCAGCCCAAAAAAGGTCAGGCATGTGGTTTGCGATAGTGTGCTATTGTTGAAGAGAGTCGATGTGTGGCCAGCTATACCGAATTTCTTTTAGTTGGTAGTCGCTGAATGCTAGTGGCAGAGGTATTGAGGTACGTCAGTGTTTGTGTGAACGACTATATGCGCGGCTAGACAGGATGAGCATAGCCATAGCTGCATTCTATGGTGTATGGATGCTTAGCCGTGCCTGTGCCCTGTGTCCACAGACTTGGTGTAAGGTATACGTACCGTAGGCTTCAATGTTGTTTGGCTGCAGCGATCTTTGTCCAGTGCAGACGGCATGGTCAAGATGGCAGATACCTGTGTTTCAGAAACTGCCAGATATGAAGACACCAGTACCTGAGACTCTTAGACCACAGGAGAGAGGCCTATGTTTAACAAAGTGGCAGGTCTAATAGGCAGTATTGTGGGGGATACACCTAGGTTTGAGAGTTCTGTATAGTGGCATGGTGTGCCTGGTTTCACAGTACACTTTGGTACGGGAGAAAACACACCTAGATTTGGGAGTCATGTATAGAAGGAGAGTGGCCTACGACTCACAATACATTTTGGGTATAGGAGAACAGTCCTAGATTTGAGGGTCCTGTACAATGGGAGAGAGGCCTAGGTTTCAAATAGAGTTGGTTTCACAGTATAGTAGGCAGATATGGCCTAGGTTTCACAATACAGTACGTTTCACAATTAAGTAGACAGATATGGGACACACACCTAGATTTGAGAGTCCTGTATAGTGGGAGAGAGGCCTAGGTTTCACAATACAGTAGGTTACACAATATAGTAGGATATGGTGGATACATCTAGATTTGGGAACCCTGTCTAGTAGGAGAGAGGACTAGGTTTCAAAATGCTATTTGGGTTTGGGAGACACATCTAGAATTGAGAGTCCTGTATAGTGGGAGAGAGGCATAGGTTTCACAATACAGTTGGTTTCACTATATAATAGGCAGATATGGCCTAGGTTTCACAATACAGTAGGTTACACAGTGCAATAGGCAGATAAGGTGCATACACCAAGAATTGAGGACCCTGTATAGTCAGACAGAGGCCTAGGTTTCACAATACAATTTGGGTATAGGGGAACACACTTAGAATTGAGGGTCCTGTATAGTGGGAGGGAGGTCAAGGTTTCATAGTACAAACTGGATGTGGGAGACACACCTAGCTTTGAGAATTCTGTATAGTGCGAGAGAGGCCTAGGTTTCACAATACAGTAGGTTTCACAATATAATAGGCAGATTATGGGAGATACACCTAGATTTGAGAATCCTGTAAAGTGGAAGAGAGGCCTAGGTTTCGTATGTATGAAAAGGTTTTTTTTTTTAAAAACTGTGTTGACAATGGATTTTCATAGGTATTCACAGTTCTATCTCAGTGTGGCATAGGCTAATATTCACAGTTCTAGCTCAATGTGGCACAGGCTAGTATTCATTCTCAATAGGGCGCAGGCTAATAATCACATTTCTATCTCAATGTGGCACAGGCTAGTATACAATCTCAATGTGGCGCAGGCTAATATTCACAGATCTCTCCAAGTGCAACGCAAGCTAACATTCACAGGTATCTCCATGTGGCACCATCTAATAATCACTGTTCTATCTCCATGTGGTGCAGGCTAATAGTCACAGTACTCTCTAGTTGTTAAGCTGGATGGTAATAACAGAACATAGGAGAACTGGCATGCTATGTTCTGAGGGGTAGGTAGAGTGGCAGGGCTTCCTGAGTACAGTGATTGCTCTACTCCCCACCCATCCACACCTACCATGATGGTCGCTGCTGGTTGACTGCTGGCCCTGGCCTCCCCTGCTGACACCTGCAGACAGGTGGGAGCCGCCACTGTGGGAGCCGCCGCTGTCGGAGCCACCCTTTGCCATGGGGCCCTCAGCTGCAGGGGCTGTCGGGCTGGGCTGCCCTGGTCGAGCTGTCTCTTAAAGGGACGGGGACTAATCAGGTCACGTGGGAGGTGGGATGTAGTGGATTGGCAAGCAGGCAGGGGACAGAGGACAAAATGCACAGGGCACGCTGTTCCTGCTTTTTAAAGCACAAACTTGTGGAAATTAGATTGTCCCAGGAGGATAGCTCTGCAGCAACACAAAGTAACACAGGTTCGATCCCCGGGTCCGCGCTTAGAATTTTCTGGGTATTTAAGCGCATTATGAATAGGCAACTAAGAAAAAAAACAATTATGCAACTAAAAAACAAACAATTCCTGTAACAGTGCTTCAATGCCCACGGGCTCTGTGAGCACTTTAAAAATGCAAAATAAAAAAATAAATAAAAGATAGCTGTGTGGGTCGGGGCATTGGTAGCACTCACCTTGGCCTCATGGATGTTCCAAATGGCATGGGCTGCATGCCGTGCACCGGGTCAATAGGGCTGTGTTGTGGTTACAGACGTGGACCAATCAGGGGGCGTGGGTGGTGGGATAGGAAGTGGATTGGTAAGCGGGCAGGGGAAAGGGGGCACAATGAGCAGGGCATGCTGTTCCTGCTTTTTAAAGCACAAATGTGTGGAAATTAGATGGCTGTGTGGTTAAGGGCATTGGTAGCACTCACCTCGGCCTCATGGATGTTCCAAAATCTCATTCTAGCGGAGTTGGACCGTGGGGGTGTAATATTTAATTACAGTTGCTTTTCAGTTCACAGACTAAGGGAAGCAATAACTTATTTTTGGATGGCACACAACTGTGCAGGTTTAGTAAAACCTCTATATACTTTTGTAAGGAGGTACCAGCAACCTAAAGAATTATGTATAACCTAGGCAGACATATTCTGGACAGGCCAACAGCAAGTCAGGAGAAGCAAGACCCAATTGGGGAAACTCCTACAATTATCCTAACAAGAATAATAAAGGGGAACCAACAACATTACATAAACATATAATATGAAAAAGAGATATAAAGTGAGAAATACTTAAATAATTAATGACTCTCTGAAGGGTAGCAAAGTGGCAGACTGAGAGATATTTCAAAATGGATACCTTAAGCAAAATGGAGTCTAGTGTGAAAGCACTTACTCATGCTGATAAGCAACAGAGTCTTTTATGCAGCATATCATTGAGTAAGATCATTGAGTCTGGAAGGTTAATCTTGCAACTTGGCAGGAAAAGCAGACAAGATTGATGATGAATTACCAGAACATGTGCATTACTTGGCATCATAATTGAGCTTATATTTATTATATCTCCACGGTATAATGGCTATTTATTATATCTCCACGGTATAATGGCTAACTAAACTTGGCAGGGCCTCGAGAAGCAGATTTGGGATTGACAGTGATGTGATGAAATTGTTTTTTGGCAGAAGATGAAGAATGTTGTAATTGTGTTTAAAATAGCCGGTCAGTTTATGCGTCAGACAGCAAGTGTTAATGCCAAGTATGCTAATGTGGGCTTGGGGAGCACCAGATAAGTCACCCTATCATAGACAAGTGTTTTTTCTTCCTCTGGCTAAGAGAAGCATACTTTGACCAAGTAGTCATTTGCACAAGGGTGTTGCATCATTCAAATAAGCCTACATAAGCGGGTTGAAGGCAAAATGTTGCCGTGTGTTTTTCAGAAGTGTCTTGTGAACTGATCTAATAAAGACTGCCGTGAAAACCACCCGGGTACCTGTTCTTTTGTTCCTGTCTCTGAGCCAAAATTCATGGATGCCAGAAAGCTTGATGGGAAGAGATCTCTGTATTCACTACTCCCCAAGACGCTGAGAACATTTTGGTCTTGATAGAACGCTTGATCCCAGAAACAGACGGTCTGATCTTGAACCGAAAAAAACATCCTAAAACTACTCCACTGTTCATCTAAGCTTAGATTTATCGGTCCAGAAGTTTGTGGAGTTTGCAAAGGAATGCCGCCTTGACTGGGCGATTTTACACCTCTGGTTGATGCTGGTCCGAAACTGCCTTGTGGAAGCGGGCCCCGACCTGCTCCCTCTGGGCTTTGAAATCATGGAGGGAGGCCAACCCAATGCTGTGAAAACTGGAGATTATCTTTCACCCCATACACACAATACCCGGGAAAGAGGAAGAAATCCAAGTTTTGGCCGCAGACTATCATCTAGATGCCCAGAAACCATCAGGCATGAGGGAATAAACGCCCTGTGATGAGCTACAACAGGAGGTGGAACAGGCACCAGGCTGAAAGTGACCTTTGGAGCCACAAATGGAGAAGCAATAAATATCAAAATATTTGCAGAATCCAAGATCTCAGCAAGCCTTTCAGAAGACTGGGCCTGGCTAGCTGCAACGCTAGCACAAGCCTCGGACCTATAACTTCCTGCTACTCAAGGATCTTGTTTGCATTTAGCCTCATGGAACACGCAAGGCTTAACGCACTTGTTTAAAAAAGAAGGGTTGGACATCGCATCCTATGATATATGCTGCTTGCAGGAGACGTGGCTCTCGACCAAACCCATATGTGAAGGCTTTGACATTTGCTTTAACCCTGCCATTCAGAGAACGGTAGGAATGCCATCTGCATCACTCTTGACATTGGCGAAGAGGGGCGGACCATGTTCTATTCTGGAGTCGAGGAATCTAAATGCATTTATTCAATAAGTGACTCTGTCTTGGGAAAGGGTGGAGGGGCAAAACCCGGTGACACTAATTCTACTCAATCTTTACTGGAACCCTGCTGGGATGGGAGAGGAAGACTTTGTTGGGTAGTTACCAATGTAATAGATGAATTGCGAGGAACAATGAATTATCCCCACATAGTATTGTGTGGGGACCTCAATATAAAATGCCTGAATGAAGTAGGAATGAAGGTACCTAAAAGGCTATTGAGTGCGAAGGCGGAACTCTACGTCTCAGAACTCAAGGAACGTGATGTGGTTATGGTGAACGGCCAATTAAAAAGAGATATTGCTGGGAAAGTGATGTGGTCTCGGGGCAACCAGTGAGCACATCTTGATTATTATTTTGTGTCAGGAGGCTTAACTGAACGGTTGAGCACTCTGGAAATTGATCAGATGAGAGATAGTGATCACCATCTTCTGTCCTTGACCTTTAAAGGACGGGATATTGTAAACCCACACCTAATGACAAATGCATTAAATGTCAACATGGGTGGGAACCGCCTAAGAATAACGCGAAGGGATGTAAAAGGCTTGATAACTAAATATTTCACCACTAAAATTATCATCTCGTTCAATAGACCAAGCGGCACATAAATCACGTAATCTTGGACCAAACACCATCTTCTTTGAAGATGGGCTCTTACTTGAACGGATGAACACAGAAGAAGATGGGCTGATTATGAATCAAGCTAATGTTAGTGGACGAAGGGATGGGATATGATGTAATAATCTAATTACATCTAACGATATTGCGAGAGTTGAATTCCCTGAAGAAAACACATTGGATCGAGTGCTCATTTATCCGATGACTCCTCTAATCACACAATCTTTAAAACAGGGAGTATCTCAATTACGATCATTAGGCTTTGACCTAACTGAGTCAAAAATAGAAATTGGTCCATCTAAAAAATCCACTCCTCTTCAGAGCTGAACCCAAAACCTGAACAAAAAGCCACTTATGGGCGCACTAACAAATGGCCTGTTAGAAATCACGGAAGGAGGGATAGTACAAGCAACAATCATGATTGGCGTCATTACAATGGCTGGCACGAAAATTAATTTAATCACTTGGACCGTTATAAGTCAGATAGAGCCTCCACACATCAGCGCAAAAACTCCTATAGACGCAGAACATCAGTATCGCCACATTCAAGGAATGGTCATAGTCAAGAAAGAGCCTCTAACAAACATGAGACAAAGCCCTCAGTGGTTGGCACAGAAGGGTATTGGAAATGGCTCATGGGGCTAGTGGCTGATAAAATCAAGATGCCATAGGACGGGCTCCCATCAGCACTGATACCCCTCACAAAAGCATCATGGAATACAAGGGGTTTCAGTCATCTATTTCAAGCAGGATCCGACCAAATCGAAACTCATGATATGTTCTGCTTCCATGAGACCTGGATGCGCACTCCACCGATATTTGAAGGCTACTCAAGTCATCTTAATCCGGCAATTAAAGGAGCTATTGGCAGACCAATGTCAGGCCTACTGATTCTTATTAACAACCAGCTTGACTTTGAAGTAACCACAGAAATCATGCCAACCTCTTTAATTCAAATTATAGTAGGATCTATTAAAATCGCCAATCAACAAATAAGAAAGATGCTCATAGTCATAAATCTACATTGGAATCCAGCTTCCGTTGCAAGTATGAATTTTCCAGATCAAATTGAAAAATGGCTAGTGCACTGTAGACAAACATGGGTGGATCCATGGTTCATCATTTGTGGCAATTTAAACTCCAAATGCTGGGATGAATCTAGAGGCCTCATAATACTTAATAGCTTCTCATTAACATCGGCAGAAAAGAGGGGCTTTCAGTGGAACAGCATTATGAATACACACAAAATGAATTTAATGAACAGTAACACCACTGGAGACATTCCAGCTAACATCACCAGAAAACAAGGAAACCGTGGTCACATCATTGATTATATTTACATCTCATCAGAACTGATCACTGTAGAAAACAAAATGGTAGTCATTCATATGGACAATAGTGATCATAATTTACTATTAGCTAGACTACTACCAATTCATAATAATACAACCTTTACAGACATGAAGATGGTAGAAGTCAACATGGGAAAAAATCGAATTAAAGTTCCGCCTACCCATCTTCCCTTATTGACTGAAAATTCAATCACTCTTGTAAACCATCTGATTTCAACCGGAGAGAAAGATCCTCTGAACTACCTTAGTTTGTTCAAAACATACGAGAAAAAAACAAAATCTTCCAACTTAAATTCTATCGTTCACCGGCACACCTTTGACCACCAAGTTATCCTCCCAAAAAAATCTCTGAGAAATAGCTTAAATAAGCTAAAACGAGATAACTCTGCACTAGCCATAAGTAAAAGAAAAAAACGACAGCAATATCGGAATTGGTTGCGCCGCTACAAAAAGACACTAGACCGTAACGATGAAGAGAAAACGCTATATATGATCAGGTCATCTAACACCGCAGATATGTGGAGAAAGATAAATCAATCACAGATGGACCAAGATTCTCTGATGACATCACCAATTCTTCCTGCAGCCTGGATCTCTCACTTTAAGGCAACTTTCTATCAAGAATATGATGAAATGTTGCTGTCACAAAAGAGTGAGAAATGGCACTTAATAGATACTTCAGTGGACACCATTGAGACTGTCATCATGAAGTTGTCCAAATCAAATGCATATGGTCCAGATGGGATAAGCAATGCTGCCCTTAAAGAAAATCCACATGAATGGGCGAAACTCTTGTCAATTTTGTTTAATCATATTACATCAACTCAAAAAATACCAACTTTATGGAAAGAATCAACAATCATACCCATTTGTAAAAAGGGTAATCGACAAATTCTAGCCAATTATCGCCCTGTAGCATTGCTAGATTCCATGAGCAAAGTATTTGCACACTTGTACTTCGGGCATTACGGGACTGGGTAACATCATCTGGTCATTTTGATCCATGGCAATCAGGATTTGTTCAAGGCTTTGGGACAGCCCTCAATATATTTATTCTAAACCTGTTGAAAGGCCGAACGGAGAGAAGAAAAGATCTAAAAGTATACATAGCATTTATCGATTTAACCCAAGCGTTTGACAGCATCTCACGCCCAAAGCTATGGTCTAAACTGGAACAATGGGGTTGTCCTGCTTCAATTATAGACCCCATTAAGGATTTTCATCATCAAACCACCGTAAGAGTTTGGCTGAACAAAACAGGCCTATTAACTGAGCCAATCTCAACCAATAAAGGAGTCAAGCAAGGCTGCCCAATGGCCTCTGAAATATTTAATATTTTCATCTCTGGCATAGATTCTGCAACTAACAACACAAGATGTTTTCCACCTTCAATAGCAAATATCCAAGTAAGTCGCTTAGTCTATGCTGATGATGTGGTCCTCATAGACCAAACTCCAATTGGTCTTCAAAGACAGCTGACTGCTTTACAACTTTACGTCAAAACTAACGGACTCACAATCAACCCACATAAATCTGCCATTCTACCTTTCGGAGTTCAAAAGAGCCAGCTCCGAACAAAAATGATGCACTGGTCACTACTGGGAACAGAAATCCCTGTAGTACAATCCTTTTTATATCTAGGAGTCTGTATCAACACAAGCAAGATTGACGCTGCACGGCTCGAATCATTACAAAAGAAAGTAACAAACCTGACTGGTCTGGGAAAAATCATCTTGAAACATTACTGTGGCTTTAGCCTAATTCCAATGATCAAATTTTATAAAGCTAAGGTGATTCCGATCCTTCCCTATGGTGCCGAAACCTCTTTCAACTTTAAAGCCAAAAATTGGGTAGTTCTAGAAGGGCACTTTTGGAAAAAGACTCTCTGCCTTCCCAAAGGCACGCCAATACAGGCAATTCGCAGAGAGCTAGGTCTAACCTCCATGCTAGCCATCGTAGAGTGGAAGACACTTTCATTCTACAGAAAATGCATGGAGGAAAACCCCAAACAGCTATACTCCTGTGATAGGTTTTACATGTTAGCCATTCTTTTTCAGTCCTGAACCAATGGGAAACCATGGGAGGACAGTAAAAAACCAAACTCTATACCCAGTTATTTGAAATTGTTCCTCCATTGGTATTTCAGAGACCAGTTTTTCTGATTTCGGCTCAATTTGATTAAAACAAGAGAAACTACTTGGCCACAAAACTATGTTGCTCCTCTGAATTGTAGATTATGTCAGAGTCAAGAGTCCATAGAAAATCTGTATCACTTGATGATGATTTGCCCAATTGTAGCGCCACAAAGGGACATTTTTATGACTCCCATCATCACAAAGTATGGACAGAAATCAAAGGAATTATGGTGGAAAATGATACAATCTGGAGAAAAAAACATCAATATCCTTAGCCGTGGTCAAATTTTCCATTGCCATTCAAAAGCAGCTATCAACACTAGATGAATTGTGATTTTGATTTACAAATCAACCGGACCTTAAGTTAATGGACTTTTTATTGTCTAAATTTGATAAAAGGTTGTCAATTGTATAACCATATATCTTAAATAAAAAAATACAATAATAACTAAATATCAAACGACCCTGAAGGCAAACAATGGGGGGGTAGATTACTCGAGTGCATTGATGGGCTTCATGGCTAAACCCCCAATTGGCGCAATACCTGAGTTTAAGAGACTACATTATCTGAGCCACGAAGTGAGAGAGATGAAGCAAATCCTGAGAGCAGATCTACGGTCTATAGACTGTGAAATTGAAGGGGACAAAAAAAGTATGAGAAGGAAAAGAAGACAGCAATATAGAAATTGGCTATTGGCTACTAGAGCCCAGTGCTTCCAGGAAGACGCAGACATTATAATGAAGATTCTATCTAATAAAAACATGAGATCTGTGGAAGCATCTCAATAACAATGCCATGTTCCAACTGACCACAATGATCCCCACTATGCCAGAAAAGATCTGGATTAAATACTTCACCAATCTCTTTAGTGGGTTGGATTGTGGTCTCAAACTGGTCCCAGGAAATTACACTGCTCCTTGGTCTATAGAATTTCATAAGGAAGACCTACAGATCCTAATAAAACAGCTAAATGCATCAAGAGCTGCAGGGCCTGACGGTCTAAATAACAATACATTAAAAGAGAATCCAGATGACTTGGCAGAATTTTGCTGGATTCTATTTAATCAGATCCTAAAGGCCAGGAAAATTCCACCGTCATGTGGGAAGGCTTTGATCATCCCTGTCTATAAAAAGAGTGACAGGGACGAGCCTAAACATTATAGACCAATTGTGCCCCTTGACACCCTGAGGAAAATCTTCACCTCAATCCTTTTGCAACATCTAAACAAATAGGTACGTTACTCGGGGCACTCTGACACAAGGCAAGCAGGCTTTGTTTCAGGGGTGGGGACATGCTTAAATCTTTTCCTCTTGAACATACTAAAGATGACGGCGATTAAGACCAAGCAGAAGGTATATTTGGCTTTTATAGATCTGGAGCAAGCTTTTGATAGCATCAGCAGAGGTAAACTTTCGCAAAAAGGATCGGACTGGTCATGTCCACTAGACCTCTTGGAGGCTATAAGGGACTGTTAACCAAACTAATCCACACCTTCAGAGGACTAAAACATGGCTGTCCTCTGGCGCCAGCCATTTTGAATCTGAGAGGAAGAGGTACGAGCTTTCCCCCCAAAGTTGTATTACCACTCCATCCCTTGGATGATGTATGCCAACGATTTGATGGTTATCGATTTAGCACATATTGGCCTACAAAGGAGATTGACCCAGCTAGAGAGTAACTTCCAGGCCAATTAACTCAGGATTAATGCGAACAAAAAACTAAAATTCTCGTACTCTAACGCCCGTGGGATGCAGAAACCTAAATTTACTTGGGTAATTGTCAATGACAAGATTGATATCATAGACTCGATTACATGCCTGGGAGTCTCAATAAATTGCAACATGAGAGAGAAACATTGGGTGGATGGGTTGAGATTAAAGTGTGTAAAACTGGCGGGCCAGACTAGGGTGCTACAGAGTAGGTTTGGTAAATTTACACTGGTCCCAATAATTACCTTCTACAAGAAAAAGGCCCCCGACTCTGTTGTATGGAGCTGAAACAGCTCTGAATATGCCACAAGATATTTGGAATTGTTGGATGGCCTTTTTTGGAAGCGGGTCCTGGGTCTTCCCCAATACCTACCAGTCTGTTTGGTGAGATTTGAACTGGGTTTACAGTCCTTGGGCTCAATGGTGAGATGGAAATCTCTGAGCCTATATTGGAAATGTATAGAAGACCAGAATCCTCTACCATTTGACATTTTAAAAGGGAATAAGAACAATAGTGAAGGCAGAGAGGATAGAATTGTGGACTCTTGCAAATTGAGGTGCAGAGAATGGCCGATATCTCTTGATTTGAATGAGGAAGTACTCTTAGAAAATCCAGACAAGGTTAAAAAGCAAATAAGACGTGCAGACTGGATCAACACTATGGGAAAAAGGAGCACATATAAATTAACTTCTGGTTTATCGAACTTTGTTCAAGAGACAGAACAGATCTACAGATACCTAGCGAAATTTCCGAGCAACAAATATAGAAACATCTTTATGAGGATGAGACTCAATATTCTCCCAATGAGAGAAGTCCTTGGCGCCAGGAAGGAACTTAAGGGTACTACTCCCTCTTGCAGGTTCTGTAGGAAAAGTGATAGGGTGGAAACGACAAAGCACCTGCTAACAGAATGTGAGGAATTGACCAGTACAAGAATGAAATATATGTGTTTCATGATACAAGACAATAACTGTGGATGAATGGTGGGAAATGTTAATTATTGTAGAAAATAATGCAATGATATTAGCAGCAACTCAATATTAGAAATACTAAAATTGTAATGTGAAGAATGATGTTACATTGTTACATGGACAACGACCTTAAGGGAAGTTGGGAAGGGATAAAGTAAGGTAATGAGATTATTTTAAGATGGTTTTGTTTTTATCTTTTCCCTTGTGTAGGATGGGATATTTGAAAGGTAATTGTGAAAGGTTTGCAATAAACCAAACACTTGAAATAAAAATTACAAAAGATAATAACCTCACTAATTCCGGGAAGCCCAACTTGTTAGTAACATATGCTGATTGAATAGGTATTACCCAAATTGGTCGTTTCCAATTGACTGTATGGTAAATCTGTCAGACATCGGCCAGTACCATTTGATCGTTTGGAAACAACCAATTTGGGTAATCACTGCCAAACATGGGGACCAGGCATTGCAGGGGTGTCCCCCGCTCCCTATGTTTTTTAGTGATGGCCTTTGGAGGTAGCAGGGGTGTCTCCCACTTCTGGAGATCTGGAGGTGGGGGATGGGGATACAAAATAAAAAGAAAAGCGTCCCTGCGTGTCGGATCTGACTCACATAGGAGGGATGGATCCAACGCTGCAGGGTCAGAAACAAAGCAGACAGTGAAAAAGTAAGTCAGGGGTTGGTGGGGGGTTTGCGTTTTGGTGTATTTGGTCACGGCAAAATTGGCTTAGCGGCAAACAATTGTGCTAAGGCCAAACCGTATACAACCATTGAATAATTTAGTTTTCCACTATATGCTTAATCCTCAGACTTTTGCTTGTCCCTGTAGAGTGGTCAGATGACTAAGAATGGGTAGCTACATTCCCAGTGATTGAAACTGAAAGGTGGATCAAAATGGTTCAATAATAACCCGAGCAATAGGTCAACTCTGAACTAAGCCTCCCTCCAGAACATTTGCCAAACTACTGGACTCCACGTCCCTTCATAATGAAGGGACACCCTGCAAACTCACACTAGAAAAAATACAGCCTGCTAGGGAAGAAGGCCCAAGACACCGCATGCAAGGATAATAAGTATTTATTTCTACAAAAAAAGTGCATCATCGAAGAACTCTGTTGTCGCTGAACATTCTGAGCTACGTAGGCATATGCAGCATGTTATAAGTACACACAACATCACTGGTCACGTAATTATATATAGTACAATTCTACAATATGGATTGGAGAAGCCCTATACATGTACGGCCTGCCCCATATGGGATGCCAGGCCAGTTGTCTGTCTTCATCTGTCCATCTTCGTCCACGTGGGCGTCGCTGGGCTCGTCATCCGCAGTGAAGCTGGCCTAACAATTAATTAGCTACTTGTAAAAACAATGTTATTTTATCATTGCAACAATGCAACTGGCAGATACAGGGATGGGCCTGGGGGTGAGCCGAGGTCACACTAGCTAACATGCTCCACCCACTCCTAGAGAGGTCAGCAACTCCCAAGGTCCTTCACCTTAGTTTTTAGGCTATAGGTTTGATGCCACCCTGCACCTCGCTGCACATATCACGTCACCCATTTCTGAAGATGTGAGAGCCTTGCCTTCTGATCTTGATGATCGATCGAGGGGTGTCAGAGTTTTATGGTGGGTGGTCTGGGTTTGGATGCTGCTGTGGCATGCGGGGGTCATGGGATGAAAGCATGGCAAAGCTTTATTTCTTATGTGGGGATTTTTGGGGGCAGGAGGGTCTTGCTATCCATTCTGTGTGATCATACTACCAAGAGGCGCCCAAGATGAAGACGATGATGGGTACCAGCATTATCACAATCACCCCAGCTAGGATGGACCCCAAGAGAAAGTTAGATTGAACCAATCTTCACTCTGTACTCCAGCTTCCCTCTTCAGGCGCACTCCCATGTTGTGTACAGCTTCAATTATGTGTGAAAGAGAGCCATTTTCAGCATCTTCAGGAGGCACGACTGTGCAACAGGAATCCCTGATTTCTTTGCACAGGCCTCCTTCCATTGCAGTGAGCATATCCCCTTTTATGACCGTGAACCCTTGCTCTGTGTCATTAGCCAGCTGTATTAATTGCCAGCAGACAATCTGCAGCCACTTAGCGTTGGCCACGGCTTGCACACTGAGCAGTAACAAGGAGGCAAAGAAAGTCTCTGGACCTCATTACGAGTCTGGCGGTGAGTCTGGCGGTAACTCTGCCGGTGCTACCGGCCAGTTGCCGCCAGACTCGTAACATTTTACCGGCGCCTGACTTCCCAGTGCCACCGGGAGATTACAAGTCGGACGGCCCGGGAAGTCAGGCACCGGTAAAATATGAGTCCCCATTCCCATAGAGTTCCATAGGACTCTATGGGAGTGGGCACTCGGAAGCACCAGCACCATTAATAACGTTGCCGGCGCTTCCGTGAACAGTCTGCCTACCATATGCTGTGCTCAGCAGGGTCAGACCTGTCGGGGGCAGCGGCCACAACAGGCAGACACGTAGTTTGCCGGTCCGGAAACAAGGGTGCTGGTGATCTTACCGGCACCCTTGTTTCCGGACCAGCAAACATATATGGAGGCCTTCTTTCTTGCTGAAAAGTCTGTATTTGGTATTTCATTGAGCAAGTCTGATGAGTCTTTGGACAGATAGTTAGCTCTTTTCTTTCTTTGTAGAGTTTCGCTTTTCTCATTCCCAGGGAAGGTGTGGAACTCTGGTGCTGGAAACAGGTTTCTTGTTATTGCTTCAGAGGTTGGAATGGTGGTTTGGGCAAAAGTCGATGTTGGCCCCCCTTGTAAATATACTTCTAGGATTACAAGCAGGGCTGAGTGCAGCGTTGCTAGCAAACAATAGCCCCTCCATGATGGTGAAAGGTGCAAGTATGCTTGTTGGCCGCACACCCAATAGTAATCCATCACTGCCACCGTGCCTTTCTTGAGATCAGGGATGAGCAAAGTCTTATTGCAATGTTTGTTGGCTTCTACAAATGTTGCTGCAGCACTATAAAAGCAAAGTTCATATGTTCCTTCTCTGTGCACTTTCACTGGTTTTTCCATTGCTTCAATCTATGTTAGTTTTGTGACGTGTTTAGTACAGAACGGTTCACATGCTGCTTCCACTCGGGCAAGAACCCCTTCTTCGTATACCATTAGACCCTCTGCCATGCAGCTAACTGTTTTCTCTTGCCATTTGTTGTTTGTGTATTTTAGTCCTTGTATCACCAGCTAGGGTCTTTTTAGGCACTGGTTGCTTTTCAGATTATTTTTTCATTGCAGGAGATCTGGATCGACAAGTTCGAGTCTCACATTGTGTGCCTGGAAAGTGCCCCTGAGCCGACATAGCACGAGATGTACTAGGCATTGGGCCTCTAGAATTGGTACTTCTTGTGGCACTAGGACCTTGGGTGCCCCTGGCGCATGCGGTATCAACAAACACACATAGCAACTTCCATTCACTCTGTTCCTCTCCATCGAGCTCCTGCCTGTATACCAACTATTGGACAGCTCTGGGTGATGCACATCTTATATGGCGTCAAGACCAGGCCTGTGGTAGTTGTCGTATTTTGCCTTTCGTGCTTGTCTCTTTGTACATTTGGTTGCACCAACATGTCCATTAATAACACTAGTAATATTATTAACATCAGTAAGGTTTGTGGTTAGAACATATCACTAGGTTTCTACTTTTTTCAAGATTTGTAATGTTTTTCAAACAATCCAGTCTGAGAGGGTGGATTTTTATCATGAACAGGATTGTTAACGTGTTAAGGCTTTGGGACAAATACGTATTCGGTTTCATTTGAGTGTGTGTTCGACCTGTTACAGTGAGGTGGTTATGTCTTCCTCTACCCCCACTCCTCCCTCTTTTATGTGTCCCCTTAATATAAAAGAAGCTCCCAAATAAATCCCTAAAATAAACATTGAAACAGCCAAAGTACATTCATTGCACAATTGTAAGAATATGAAAACACTACAAGTAGAATACTTTCTAACATATAATGATTTGTTTGAGAGCGCTGGTTCCATCTTCTTTTACTGTCTGAAAGGCAAACTGTATGCACACAAAAAGATAGAGAGAGCTCCTGTGCAAATGTAAATTTCTTAGCAGATGTGCGTGTGCACGGGTCTAGGAGGGCGGGAGGGAAATCCAAATTTGAATGCTTGTAGTGGAAAGGAAAATTAGGTAGATGCACAGTGCCAGTCTTTTAAAGAGCTGGGGCAATGTATGAAGGTGCCTTCTGAACATCGTACAGAGGAATCCAATAGTGTGGTTCCTTCACTTTAACTGCAAAAGCCATAGAAAACACTACCTCAAACAGTCCATTGAACCTGGGGCTGTTCCACTCGAGAAAGTACCGCACATAGAAGAGTTCTCCTAGCAGCAGCGGTTGAGTGGCTGGGAAGGCAGTCACAGAGACAGTTGTGGTGCCTGGCACGTCCTCTGATTGCGGTGGTGCCATTTGTCGGGAAATATATTTGAAGGCTTGTGCTAGGGTTGTATGTAGGGTTTGAATTTGTCATCTAAAACAGCTGCTGCACTATGTGCATCTGTTGCCCTTTTAATTGGAGACAATGGTGTGTGTATGCGGTGACCAGTTACCATCTCATGGGTTCATAAATGGTGGCCTTTGCTGGGCTGTGTGTGCAAACTAAACAGTGCCAAGGGTAAGCAACACACCCAGTTTTTTTTTCAATGTGGTACAAAGCTTAGACATCTTACTTTTGAGGAGTCTGTTTGATCCTCTCCACAACTCTGGTGGCCCGTGGGTGATATATCGTACACATCCGTTGTTTAATGCAAGTAATCACCTTAAACAACTCATTGAAAAAGAGTGTACCATTACCTGATCTCAAAACATCACACATGGGGGAAAGCGTACCTACCTCCACCCAATGTGAGAAGGGGCAGATGACAATGATCAAATACTGGGACCCGTTGAAACTCTCTCACCCATGTCCGTGTAGTCAATATGTAACTCTCGGAGTGGCCCAATGGGGTGGGGCACAGTGCCTCTCAGTGTTTGTAATGTCATGCCCATGCTGAAACCTGAATAAACCAATCCTCTTGTATATCAGCAGCAATGTGGTGTTTGGAGCTGTGGGGGTATGGAGGGGGTTTGAGCTGATCAAATGCTATGAGCAGTTTGTGTGGCATTACTGCTTTTCCTGTACATTCCTGATTCCACAATAAATCAGTTGGAGAGTGTTTGCACCCTCTTTTGACCCACAACTGTTTTTCCTATTCCGGGGCCCTTCATTGTAATTCAATAATTTGCGCTATGGGCAGTGCATTGTATGAGACAGGTGGCTGGTCAGTGGTGGGTGTCGTGACAACATACTCAGCTACAGTTGGTACTGTACTGTATAGGCTGCTATTTTGGCCGCAGTGTCTTTGGCAGCGTTTCCGAGTGACACTTCGTCAGTGTTGTTAGTATGGGTGACGCATTTGACGACTGCCACTACAGGAGTGTGAAAATTAGTTTGTCTAATAATGCGGCATGCTGTACTGGGGACCCATCCGCCCTTCTAAAGCCCCTCCGACGTGCACTGTTGTAGTTACGTATGCCGAGTCAGAATAAATGGACATGTGGCACCCCTGTGATGATTGCAGTGCTTTAATAAGTGCAATGAGTTCCACTGCCTGCGCCAAGTAAGGCATGGGTAGTCTTTTTAGAATGAATGCCTCGTATTCACCGTCCACTCGGCGCTCCACCGCTGTGCCCATATGTCTGAGGCCTGCGTCTTGGTCAATTGTTGCTGATCAATCAACAAAGAGGACCTCCCCTCCTCGAGAGGCCTGTCTTTTGCTTGGGGAATGTCGCCCCCCCCCCCCCCTTGTATGTTAAACAGCCATGTCTGGCCAAATCCTCATCAGTGAAAATGTCTGTTATGAATGTTGCAGGATTCACTGTTTTGCTCCGTACAATGTGGATATTTGTGCTGAAGAGAATTACCTCATATGCAGATGTTCTTTGGGTAGTTAGAGTGGAGTTTGATCCTTCCAAAATGGCAAAAATGGCATGCTATATGTGGGGTGTGATAAGGCAGCCCACCACAATTGTGGAACTTTTCTCAATTGCAAATGCTACTGCCGCAAGTGACTGTTCGCATGTGAACTGCCATTGCATTACTGAGTCCAGTGTGCCATTGTAATATCCCAATGGTTTGTGGTCCATTGTGCTTTTCTGTGTCAACATGGCAATCATAAACTGGCTGTTAGAGTATGAGAATAAGTAAAATCCCTGTGTATAATCTGTGATTGCTAGCACAGGGGCAATTGAAACACCTTTTTGAGTTCATAAAAATTCTGTAACATATCTTCAGTCCATACTATTTTGTTGTCAGTCTTTTGTGCCTCTTTGAGGTCCTGTAAAAATGGCCTGGTGTATGCTGCATGGTCTAGGATTCATGCCCTGCAGTAATTGCACAACGCTAGGTACTTTTGCATTTCTTTTACTGTCGTGGGCTGTGTGGTGGCGTGCACTGTGGCAAAGCAGTCTGCTATTATTCTTTTACCATGTGCTTATATCAACTGCCCTAGATATAGAACCTCTTGTAGACAGTATTGTAGTTTTGCCTTGTCAACCTTTTACCCCTTGCGAGCCAGGAGCTATAAAAGTGTAATCGATTTGTGTCTGCAGTGTTGTTCAGTGTCGCTGCACACCAGCATGTCATCGACATACTGAATGATTGTGCTGGACACTTGGATGTTGCCTAGGTCTGCACAGAGTATTCTGTTGAACATGCTGGGGCTCTCACAGTACCCTTGAGGTAATCTTGTGTGTTCGAACCTCCTCCCCCCATGTGTAAACGCAGTGAGGTACTGTGAGTCTGGGTGTAATGGTATCGAGGAAAATATATTTTTGAGGTCCACCACTGTGAAATGTGTCACTTCTTTGGGAATGCTACACAAGATCGTGGCAGGGTTAGGAACCACAGAAAACTCTTGCTGCACCACATCATTGAGGGGGTGCAAATCCTGGATCATTCTCCAACTGCCCCCATTGTCTTTTTACAGGATATATACATGTGTTGCATGGGGAGATAGATGGTACAATTATCCCTTGGTTGAGTAGGGCACTCACGGTATCCTTAATTCACTCCTCTGCCTCCCTGGAGAGTGAATCTTGTTTTACTCAGGGTAGTACTCCTTGTGGTTTCAGTGTTATGTGTACTGGGGTTACTCCCTGTAGGATTCCCTACGTCATGTGGGGTTAGTTGTCCACAGTCTCTCAGGCACCTGCTCTAAATCTGCCTCAACAAACTGGGGTGGGGCCACAAAGTCCATCAGGGGACACTGGACGTACCAGTACTGCACCCTTATTTAACGGGAATACAGATTGCTAGCACTATTTATCTATCATCTGGCTTGTCTTCAAACAATTCTGCATCAGTCACCTCCTTCAGAGGTACTGTGGGGTCAATACAAAGTACTGTGCGCCACTCACACCCGTCCTGGTCAGTCCCAATCACAACAATCCTTTTAGTAGAAATCGCCAACCCTTGCAAATCTAGAGACAGTAGTGTATCTGGCGCCAACTCAGGGGACACTACAGAGTGAAAAATTAAATCTGTGGGCACTCGCCAACATCCTTTTCCAATCTGAGGCACCGCCTCCAGAAGCACAGTTATTCCATACATGAGCATGTCCGGGTCTATGGGAATCCCACAAATCATCACTTCTCCTCCCATTGCATGGATTATCAGCATTGCCCTCATGGCGCACATCCCTGGCATGGTGCAAACTATGCCACTGTCTGTAATCGAGATTTTCATATTGAGCTTGCTGAACAGACCCCTGCCCAACAAGTTCACTGAGGAACTTTCAGAATATAGTAGGGGGGCCTGCACCACCTTCGCCCTATTTTGATGTCAACCTCTTCAGTGTATGGAACCGTGGAGACGGCCCCAGAGAAGCTCTTCATATCAAGAGTTTGGCCGGACACTGGGAAGTCTCCTTCACTGATGCATGATTTTGTGGCAAATGTGTCGACCATAAAAATGAAGTGTTTGTTTCCTATCTCTGTGCTCACCAAGGGTTCCACATCAGGGCGGACTGTCATAGATAGGACTGGGCATGCAAGCGCTCTCTCTGGGCTGTCCTAATCTGGGTGCATGTTCATCCCGGTGAACGTGAAAGGGTTGCTTCCCATCATGCTCACCCCTCGGTAGGGCACTATGCTGCAATTCGGTACCTCATTGGGTGTGTGCATGTTACCATTTCCGTGCTCGGGCATAGTTTGTTATGAGTACTGCTGTTGTTGTGCTGGGGCCCCCGGGGGCCTGGGTGGTAGCTGTGTGTATGCTTGGTGTATTTCATAGGGTATGGAGGTCATCCTTGGTGTTGGCATTTGTTGTTTATTCTGGGGTTGGGGGGTGATAATTATTGTATGTATTATATCTGAGCCCTGGCCTGCTTCTAACCACTCTCGAAAAATGTCCCCACTTTCCACAGTTCCAACACTGTGAGTAACCCATACCTAAACCGCTTGGTCCCATGCTTCCAAATCCCCCTCTAACCCTGTGAATCTGCCTTTCCTGTGCTGCTGACCTCTTTGTTGCCACTCCTGTGTGAGGTTCTGCTGTCCACCTCCCCACTGCCCTTTTCCTCCTTCAGGCCAAAAAGCTGCTATTAGGACATCAGTGGGCTCCTGCATGCTCCCTGTCATGTCTGCGAAGGTGTGGGCATCGTCCCCTCTACAGCTATCTTAGCTAACTTCCTCTGTACCAATTTCTCCTCATTTGCCTGCAACTGCTGTGCCGTTTCCTTTTCACGTTCCTTTATTCATTTGCAGTGGTGTATTAATATAGTCTGAATTTCCACCCACCCTTTCCCTTCAATGCCCACAATTTTGTCCAGTGCCTTCTGCACTTCTTTTGGTAAGCCCCTCTTGATAACGAAATAGAAAAGAGTAACTGATCGGTCTCACTTGTCCCTCGTCTCCGCCCTCCACATCAGCTGAACCTTAATAATGTACTGCGCGGGGTCCTCGTCATCACCCATAGTGCACTGCATAATTGACTATAGGTCTGGTGTGTCAGGGTATGTGCATCGAAGTGCGTGCCGCATTGGCACTCTGATGCTGTTGAACGGTGCGCCGTCATGAGCATCATCGCCTAACCTTACTTCGGGATATCCTGCTTTAATCCATACATCCCCAGCCTGATCACCCATTATCGCCACTAATACAATTTTCCTATCACCCACGGCAAGGGGTACACCTGCAGTCTGTTTTTCAAAAGCCTATACCCGTTTCCCTGTTTCAACTGTTAATGGCGGGAGTGCTTTGATCAAATTGTTCTTGTCCATCTGTGCCCTACCCACGCCCTTGTGTATTAGAGGCATCTGGAAGCCTACTCTCTTGAATTCCCTTATTCAGCGCTTGCCTTTTTCTTCGCTACTGCCATCGGCCAAACCCCCTTACCCTCTCATTCCACAAACATAACACCTGAGGAGTTATTTTAAGTGCCTGTTGCGCTGCCTCCTCACCGTCATCCTCAAATTCATCTACAATACTACACCCATCTTCTCCCGGCTCACTACCTACACATCTGTTGGACCTTACAGATCCGTACCCTGTGCTGTCTGCTCACCGGTCCTCTTTCTTCTCAATATGCACACTCCTTATTGCAGTACTGTCCAATCCAAACAATATGTCCCCTGCCCTCCACTCATCTAGTCCGCTCCCCTTTGCCTCGGTCTGTGATGTTTGCAGTCGTGCTATCTCCACTCGTGCCAATTCTAGTGCTCCTTGCAATTCCCTCTGCCCTGCGCACTCCTGAGGCAGAGTGGTTACTGGAGTGGGTATATATGTGGGTGGCAGGGCCATGGCCAGGGTGGACACATAGGTGGGGTTGGTGTAGCCCTTCGATCGGAGTGCTGCCGATGGATATATCCCCTTGTAATCTGTTCATGTCTCATCCACTTCTACTTGCTTTTCCCCCTTCATGAGTGCTTCATGACCCTCCCTCATCAGAGTCTTCCACGTCCTCAATCATCTTCCATAAGTCTAATATTTCCTTTCAGTTCTGTTGCTGTTTACCCTTGTACGTCACCGCTAGAAATGTACTCATGTTTCAGAATTCCCATATTATGGGTGCCCTGCTCTGGCCATGAGTGAGACATCCCCTCTTGTGTTTCTGTCACCCACTGCTTATGGTATTTCTCATTTTGTTCCCGGTTCAAGGGCAACACTGTGTACATGTACTCTAAAGGAGTCTCCCCTCCCATTGCAGTGATGTATGCGCTCTAAAGCATCCCTACACTTCTAATTGCACTCTGCACATGCTGCAGATGTCACAGTCAACAAATCAAGGTGCTGTTCCCACCCCTCCCATCAGCCCACATTACTTTCCCCTCGCCTCCCATTCACATGCACTCACTCTCGCACTCCACGCACTCAAAACAAGCTGCTATTTTAACAACACCCCTCCTCATGGCCTCCACCGTACATAAAAGAAAATCGCAAAAACACGAAAACAATAAACTAAAATAACAAGCTAAAATAATAACCATTACTGTATCCGAATACACTAATTAGGTGGGTTCTTTTCCTCTGTTACACAATATAAGTGGTATTACCTTCTCCCCTCACTCGGGGAGGTTTCCTACACTCCTATTTTCCTGTTGGTAATGTCCTCATTAAAAAATCAATAATAATAAAAGCCAAAAGTCACACCGACATCATACAAACAACCTCGTCCTCCACTTGCTCACAATCCACACTCTTTCCCACATACCCCTCCCCTACTTGTTATCACTTGCAAAGGTATACTCACATATGCGTGTTCACCTGAACTCCTCCGTCATAGGGTACCAACAATGGCATGTACTCTCTTGGGAGTTGCGCCCCGCTTCAAAGAGCAGACAGGAATTCTGCTCCTGCACACCTCTAGGACTGACACGTCTGGGACTGGTCGCTGCAGGTGGGCGCTGCCCTTTCGGAGAAGCGGCCTGGAAGCCTCCATCAGTGTGGGGGTTGCTGGGATCACGTCAGGGTCACCAAATGAAGGCCCACCCCTGCACACTCACACCAGAAAAAATACAGCCTGCTAGGGAAGAAAGCCCAAGACATCGCTTGCAAGGATAACCAGGATTTATTTCTACAAAATTGAAGTGCATCAGCAAAGAACTCTGCTGCCGCCGAACGTTCTGAGCTCCGTAGGCATAGGCAGCATGTTATAAGCATAAACAACATCACTGATGATGTCATTATATATAGTACAATTCTACAATACGGATTGGAGGAGCCCTATACATGTAGGGCCTGCTCCATATGGGATGCCAGGCCATTGGTCTGTCTTCATCTGTCCATCTTCATCCACGTGGGCATTGCTGGCTCGTCATCCGCGGTGCAGCTGGCCTAGCAATCAATTAGCTACTTGCAAAAGCAATGTTATTTTATCATTGTAACAATGCACGTGGCAGATACAGGGATGGGCCCGGGGGGGGAGACCTGAGGTCACACTAACTCACATGCTCCACTCACTCCTAGACAGATCAGCAACTCCCAAGGTCCTCCACCTTAGATTTAGGCTAGAAGTTTGATGCCACCCTGCACCTCGCTGCACAAATCACATGACCCATTTCTGAGGGTGAGATATCCTTGCATTCTGATCTTGGTGATCGATTGAGGGGTATAAAGGTTTTATGGTCAGTGGTCTGGGTTTGGATGCTGCTGTGGCATGCGGGGGTCATTGGATGAGAACATGACAAAGCTTTATTTCGTATGTGGTGATTGTTGGAGACAGGAGGGCCTTGCTATCTGGTCCGTGGGATGTGTAAGGAAGGTATGGTATCAAAGTAAGACACTCTCAAGTGACCACAGTTCAAGGGAGTTTATTGAACTTTAACAAAGGTGTGATAAACGCATATCTAATCCTAAATCTACAGATGGTAGCAAGCTACCACCACCAAGAGAATAATGCAGTCCTAGTGGAGTCTAGTCAAAGTAAAAGGGCCTATACTAAAAAACCTATTGCCAATCCTTACCACTAACTTCAAATAGTGTGGGGTAATGTTCATGAAAAAGATAGAAGTGTTCGCAAAATGATAAGTCAGGATTTTTAGGCCGTTGGCCTACTTTCCCTACGTTTCCAGCACGAGACAAGGCGGTTCACTCGAGCATAGCACACTCTCTGGGTTGTTCGGCAGGAGGACACAGTTCCATTACCAACATCAGGGCCTTCTGTGCCCAAGTCTCTTAAGTTATCAAAGTCTCTTGATTCAGAGGACTTGATGTACCAAAACAAACTACAAGTTCTCAAGTCGGGTGATTCACTCTTCACCCTGGATCCCCCTCAGCCGGGCTGAGATCCCTTTTATACCACAATCTTTACTTTGGATCCCACTCTTCTGGGCTCAGACCCTCCTCTCCAATGCCTATAGAATATCATTTCTCAGGTGACTCACAGTTCACCCCAGATCTCCCTCAGCTTGGCTCAGATCCCTTTTTCACAAATAGTCTGCCTCAGCTGGGCTCGGACCAATTGCAGTTCGTATTAGCGATCAAAGAATGTGTTTTGTTTGACCCGTGTAAGGACCACTTTGATTTCACAGTTCACAATTTACTCTCAGTTGGATACCTAACAGAGACCTTCCAATGAGCACCCACGTGGTGCTGGACCACTCTGTATATGGTATCTATCTTGGCTTCAAAAGTTCAGTAACTCCTTGGATGTTCAATTATATTTGCGTCGCTCATCACATAGGCCTCAAACTCTGTATGAAGAAATCTGCAAAGAACAATGTTGCTGCTTGCAACCTTAGTTCTAACAAAGACAGGTCTGCTATCAGTCTCCCCGACTCACCAGGTTTGCTGACTTTGCTGTCGCTGCTTTGTTGTAGGAGCCAACAACAGTACTACAGCAACAATCGCTCCTCCCCGCCTTGTCTATCGATGCAGGAGGACCCTGGGTACCTTCGACACACAATGCACCTTTCTTCAGCGTTAATTCCCAGTCTTATGTTTCTTATTCTCGAGGGCTTGTGAAAGTAACGGTTCTTCTCCAAAAAGATCAAGGGTACTTCCCTCCTTGCAACCCTCTCTGGTCTTGGCATCTTTCTCCTCGTATTAAACTGCCATCTTGGAACAGCTGCTTCCTCATGTTTTCTGCCTTGCTCAGAATGTGCTTTCGTGCACCATCTTTTATCCATGTGGGGAAATGTGATTGAAGTCAGGTGTGTACAATTATCAGTAATTGCCTGACTCTGCCTGACCCTTGTGTTGGGACACCTCAGGTATACGGCCGGGGTGTTAATCCGTTTTCTTGTCCGTGAGAAAGTGTTTGTGACGGGAAAATGGAGGGGACGGTTGAATTCCTCAGTATCCTGCCCCGTAAAATGGGGAAAATGTGTTACATGGAAGGAGATACTGCGCCTCACCATCCAGCGTCCCACTCCCAGAAGAACCCTTATCCGGGTGATCTTCACGCACTGGTCTACCCCCAGGAACTGGATCCAAAAGCGATGGCCGTGTCCTGGCCACCTGGATGGCAGATCCCCGGGACTAGCGGGTGAGACACCTTCTGGTTTCTCACAGATGGTAATGCCAAGTGGCGTTCTGCTCCCTTCTCATGACCTTGCAGGGTGCATTTTCCCCAGGGCTCAAGGGCCTGTAACATTTTGGACAATGGAGGATATCATAGCTCTCTGAAACCTGTCAAGGTTGGGGCTGATGTTCGCGCTCATGCAAGGGGTCTAATACTTACACACAAAATGCTGTTTGCCACACTTGGGCCTAAATTCTACGATGGCTACCATTTGCAAAGATGGCGTTCCCACCCGCATCTACCATATAGCTTGCAATGCATGCACTAAGGTGATTGCGCACCCTCCTCTATGTGTAACCCTCTCCCCCTGCTCACTGGATGGGCTCTCTTAGCATTTACTTCTCATTCAGTATCACCTGGGGGGGGGGCCCTTTCTCCTTGCCAACATTATGCTCATTTACACTGTATGTGGAAACATAAAAAAAACTACCTTCAGTTCATAGTTCCAGAAATGATGTGATTCTTTTTTTTCTGTCAAATATTTTTTATAATTTAGTTAGGTCAGAAATGAAACAGCATTTGACACAGGCATGCACGCATACAAGCGATGACCACGCTAACATACATATTACTGACACCATGTTCCTGTACTGAGTGACCAAGCCAACACGTGATCGAATGGTTCATCTTTACTAAAATATTGCCATGGCAACCAATCTACCCACTCTAACAATTATACATCAACTGAAGGTTTGTGCATGATTCAATGAGTCACAGGTGAGGAAGAAGATAGAGAGCAAGGAGAGGAAAAAAGGCAGGCGGGAGAAATTCAGGCTCGTGTATTGACAGCAAACAATATGCATTTGATAGGTTCCGTCACTTAGGATAACAAAGACGGAGCCTTAATGAGCACTTTCAACATAATAGCCTATAAGAGGAGAAATACAAGCTTTCCTAGTGATCACCACATCCAGATAATGAGACACTTCATTGCTTAGGCCACTATGATTGCAGGCCCAATGAGGACACAATAGGCAATGACAGGAGAAATACACTCTATCCTAGATCAGACCCAGAACCATGGATCCATAAAATTACACATTTCAGTGCTTAGGCCAATATGATTGCAGGCCCCAATGAGGACAGGATAGGCCATGACAGGAGAAATACACTCTATCCTAGGCCAGACTCAGAACCATGGTTCCATAAAATTACACATTTCAGTGCTTAGGCCAATATGATTGCAGGCCTCAATGAGGACATAACAATCCATGAGAGGAGAAATATGAGCAATCCTAGGCCACATCCAAAACAGTGATTTTTCTAAGACCATACTTCTTGGCCAAAGTAATGCAAGGCCTCAATGAGCACAAGGCACTGAATAATCTACGCTGTATTCCCAATGATCTGGAGAACATCATAAAGTAGCTGGTTTCGATAAGTATGATGCAATAAGATCATATGTTTCTTGGTACTATGTTTTGTTTGATGCAGAGACTCGCTATCCTTCATTACTTTGTAGCATCAAATGTGCCCCGTGAGATCCAGCAGAGATGCAGCACTGCAAAGTGGACTTTCGACGACATGCAGGCCATCGACAAAACAAATGAAAGCACAAATTCAATTGTTCAGATGAGAAAGCTCCTTCGCATATGTCAGTGCTACACTCCATACTTTTCCAGTTGAAATAGTCAACGTTCCGCATTCTTCTCTAGTATGGAGTAACTATACACATTGCAACAGCAATCAAAACCATATGATGTTTGGGAGAGGCAGTGTCACAGAGACCTTTAAATTAACACACCCAGAATTATCCATGGCAAAGGGAGAGGAATGTTGGATCCCAAAATACCCTGCGTAGTGGACCTCGCTTTAAAACAGAACATGTAAAGGATGAGCAAATAGAACTCTTGCTGTGGAAACATATACTCGAATAACCAAACTGCCAAATCCTGACTTTCTATACTTTCACCTAAGGTGTTGTGGGAGAAAACTGGGAATTTCACATTTTTAATGATCTCTTCAGATACTTCGATGCCTGTGTAGGTATAAGGAGTCTATGCTAACTGCCATGTTTAACAGTGCCTTATTGCCATTGCTGCGTAGGCTCTATGTTCTAATGCGCATGTCTAAACCACAATCGTTTTATGAGCTACTGCCTAGCAGTGCTCGCATCCATAGTTCTCACTTCTGACGTGTTTCCCTTTTGGCATATCTACTGGCTTTTTAGCGAGACTCCTTTCTAAGCAAGGCGGCTTTAGCAGACGGAGCTAGTTATTATAAAGTGAGTCAGTATACCCCAAACCGTATGAGAAGCGTAGAAGTATTTTGCACTGCAAGCATTGTAATGTATCATAATACGTCTTCTGTGGACAGCCGGATTGGTCCTTTCCCCAGCGTGAGAACGAAGCCTCTGACCATGATGTGTATGCTGGGACAATGAACAGTCACCTGAAACATTGTTGCATGACGATCTCATGCCATGTCTAAACCTCCCTTTCCATTTAACTGCATGTGTGCTCTTCTGTATAAAAGCTCTGTGCCAGGAGTGAGGGGGTGTTGCTGTGTACTGTCGGGTTGCTAATGTCCTGTGTATACTGACTTTGCTGACTGCCATTTAAAACATTCACCAATCCAACTGAAGACACTGTGGTTGATTTGCCACCACAGTGTCAGCAAAGCACGACATGTCAAGAAAATAATTGGGATGCTTAAAGGCCCCGGATCCTGGAAAGATAAATGCCCCAATATTTCCAATTTCTCTTCCCACAATATCTTTATCTCTGCTTTTACCCTACCAACGATACCTTATTTAAAAACATTTGATTTGATAATTAATACAGATTGTAAAAGAAATCCCTATACTGGTTAAGCCTGAAGTCCCTTGGACTTCTTTTCACTGGTTTGACCAATTATCCCTCCGGCAAAGAGCTACTTTCTCTGAACAGGTTTTGAAGATATTTATATATTTATATGAATGCACTTAATCCTGAGGCGTCTAGGCACTGGTTACAGGCATGAGAGAAGGTACATAAATAGCAGGCAGGTCCGGCGGTGAACCGCTTAATTGAACAAGTGGTTCTTTAGTTGTTTACGAAATAGTCTGTAGGAGGGTTCTTTTGTTTTTGTTCGAATGCATTTTAATGGAGAATAGCAGTACATGGCAATAACCAGAAGACTTCATTAACAGAAATGTATAAGTTCAATTGAATGTAAAATAGGATGATGGAGAAAATGTAAATTGATATAGAGTATATAGCTACGAAGCAAGTTACCAATACATTTTTGAGACAAGGAGATGAAGACAAAGTAGACAAGGACAAAACAAACAGAAACATAAGGACATGGGGAGGGATGAGACAGGATAATATGATAATAACAATATAGTACTCTCATTTCACCACTAAACACTAAAACTCAAGACATCCTGTCCTCACGTTCCCCTCTGGCCACCTCTCCCTCTCCCTTTTTCCTCCTTCTCTCTGACAACACGCAACAATGTTTCTAGACTAGTCCGATATATGAAGTGTTGCCCAAACAGGTGCTTCCCCGATTTTCCAGAACTATCGAGGACCACATTTCCACCCTTGCTCAAGCCATGGCCGATTTCTGCAATAATCTTTTGCCACTGGATCTTTCCCCTCTCTCCTCAAGCACTCCCTCGTGCACCCCCTCATTATAAAAGCCTTCTGCCGCTCCTACCTGCCCGGCAAACTATCACCTGATTGCCATCACTCCTGTCGTGGGCAAACTCCTGGAAAAGCTGGCTATCTCCCAGCTTACTCTCCACACTAAATCTGTTGGTTGTCTCCATGACCATCAGTCGGGCTTCAAAGCAGCCAGAGGCATGGAAACTGCTCTCCTGAACACCCATGAAGATCTGCTCTCTAATCTTGATTCCTGCTCTCCCTCTGTTCTCATCCTCCTCAACCTTTCCTCTGCTTTCAACATGGTCAATCCCACCACCCTGATCAATCGACTCCATGAGAACCTGGGCTTTACGGATCAGGCCTTGGCATGGCTGAGCTCCTTCCTCCTGTACTGATGCTCCCAGGTCCAACTTGTGTCCTTTCTCTCCACCACCTCTCTCCACATGTGGTGTCCCCCAGGGCCCTATCCTCTCACCCTGGATCTTTAATGTCTATGTGGCCCCTCTGGCCCACTTGATCTCCACCTTCTCTTCTAACACTGATTTGACATGATAGGTTTTTTATAACGCACTTAATACTCAGTGTTTTCTAAGCACGGACCCAGGGATCAAACCTGTAGTGCTCTGTGTTGTCTTGCTTCCAAGGTGAGCACGTTGCCCTTGAGCTATTATGTGAATGACACCCAGCTCTCTTTCAGCCTGCCCTCAGCCGCCTCATCTGCCTCTCTCATTCCAGACTATAAATCCAGGTTCCAAGATTGGTGTACCTCCAACGATTTCTGCCTTAATGCCAGTAAGACAGAGATTCTTCTAATTGGGACCTCTACTCCCGCTTTCCCTCTCTCACTCTGGCCATCCTCCTTGGGCCCTCCACCTTCACCTTCCATTGAGGCAAAAAACCTTGTTGTCATCTTTGACTCCACTCTCTCCTTCTCTCCTCACATCACGGACCAATCTACCTTCCTCTACTCTCCGCCCTCTGCAACTAATCCAGTACAGGACTGCAAGATTTATCCTTGGCCTTAAGCCCAGGGACCGTATCTCTCCAGCACTGACATCTCTCCGCTGGCTGCAGGGATCAAGATCAAGACCCTCTGTATCGTCCACACGGCTTTCTGGGGCTGGAGCCCACACTACATCCAACTCTCTCTGCCGAAATACCTTCCTCCGCTCTGCTACCCTTAGGGTCAGACGCTTCTCTCGACAGAGAGTGGGGGGGTAGATCTCTAACCGCTGCAGGTGTCTCCCTCTGGAACAGCCTCTAAGCCCCTCTCATACTTGAGTCGGATCACCCAAAGTTCCGGAAGCAGCTCAAGACCTTCCTTTTTGCTTCTGCTTTCTCTCTCGCGCTTCCTTTCTAACTTACCTGTCTGCTGCTCAGATTGGTTGCCTGGTACCCTCAGAGTCTCACTGAGTGCCAGGCTCCTCCTTGACCAGTCTTCCTTGTAATGCCTCTTGGCATACCTCGCAATTAAGGGTTGTAAGCTGTAATTCCCACAGCCCCCTGCCTCCTAGCACTTACCTAGAGCTGCTATACCTTGGCTGCACTTACTCAGAGCCAGCCGCCCTGTTTGCACTTCCCTTTCCCTCTCCTTTGCACTTCCCCCTCTCCCTTCCCCTTGCTCTTCTCATTGTCGCACTTGAACAATCCGAATGACACAAGGCCTAGTAGGATCGTTTGTATTTTCATCCCTCTGTGTTCTCTCCCTTTTCTTGTGGCGCTTAGAAACACTTGTCTACAGGCGCGTTATGAATGCCATATCATACTATGAGATGGGTACATTAGTAGGTAGAAAGTCAAGGAACATATTCCACTTTTGTTCATGTTTGTGAAGTAGACACGGAGATGAGGCAATATTTCTTTCCAACCTATGAACATTACATATAGAGTTCCACCAAATTTTATGATTAATACACTGTACATTTTTCAAATTAGCTGGTAAACTTTGAATGGCAATGAGCATAAAAAGATCAAACAAATGACAAACAGTGGTTTATAATATATCCAAGAGAAGTTGGCTTCCAAGAAAGAGAAATCTGAAGTTGAATTCACATTGTAATCTGAAAATAAGTTTTACAGTATTCCAAACGCATTTCCAAAATTTCTGAACAAATTTACAATCAATAAACATATGTTTGAAAGAACCTTCTGCATCAAGGCAACTCCAGCACCCATTATTTTGTATGACCATACATTTGAATAGTTTAGATGGAGTAATCAAAACTGTTGGATGAAAAAAATATATGGTTTGAGTCAAACTGGTTGATGGAGTGGTACATGACATTTTTTTTCAAATCGCAGGCCAGGCAACATCATCATTGGTTGAAACACAATCTTGCCGCCAGGCTGCTAGTGATCCCCATTCTTGGTCGGGAACATGCTCAGCCAACAAATTATTATAATACATTGAAGCAGTATATAGAAGACTGTGCAAATGTTGAAATCTGTACCGCACAGGAGCATTTGCATTAGATGTTAGAGCTTAAAAATTGTTCATAAATAAATAAATTAGAATAGTGTACTGGTGCCAATAAGATAAGGGGATAGATAATTCTTCTTTAAAATCTTTAAAGGTAAGTGACACCCCTTTGTTCAATGTTTGGTGAACAATCTTAATTTCTTTATGATGCCGTGCTCTCCACAAGAAAGATCTTCTCCTTACAGGTATCAAGTTGTTAAACCACAAAAATTGTAAAATAAATTGAGATGATGGTGCTGGAAATAGATACATTCTGATATGGTTAGCAGAAACAGCAACACTAGTAATTAATCAATGTTTGCCTTTTAGCATATAGCACAATATGCAAACATTAGAGGGGAAACCAAATCCTTCTCTAGACGCAACCATGTATGTGCAATATAATTATTAATGGGTATGAACCACATCTGTGTTTGTTTTGATATGAATGCTGAATGATAATTCCT
This sequence comes from Ambystoma mexicanum, assembly GCF_040938575.1. Taxonomy (NCBI): domain Eukaryota; kingdom Metazoa; phylum Chordata; class Amphibia; order Caudata; family Ambystomatidae; genus Ambystoma; species Ambystoma mexicanum. Next base: position 785,219,235 of record NC_090931.1, read on the forward strand.
AAAATTAGGAAACATTACACCTCCATTCTGAGTGGCTCTTTAAGTTTAGGAAGCGAGATTCTATGTTTCCCATTTTTCCATAAAAACTTGACTAAACAGGAAAAGACACTGGTAGCATGTACAAAGTATACATGCTAATGGGAGAGATCATCATTTTGATCGTTAAAGGGGATCATGTATTTGTTCATTCTCTGATTCTAGATAGTACATTATTCATATTTTCTTTAATAACAACTTTTATAGAAGAAGCAATATGCACACCTAAGTATTTATTCCCATTAGGCACCACTTCAGACCATATGCTTGTATGTAATGTCTGGAACAATGGACACTGAGGGGTAAAATTTCAGATTTATCTGTGTTCAATTTGAAACCAGACAATATTGAAAAACACGTTATAACAGATAGAACGCTGTGTAAGCTTGTATCTGGATTTTTAAGAAACAAAAGACATCATCAGCATAATCAGCTAATTGTATCTATATATTAACAGAAACAATACCTTGTATTGTTGTATTACTTCTGATAGTTTCCAAAAAGGGCTCCAAGGCTAATATAAATAATAGGGATGATATGGGACAGCCTTGCCTAGTGCCCCTAAACAGAGGGAAATATGATTAAATGTGTCCATTAACAAAGATGGCGGCTTTTGGGTGTGAATATAATACCTCAATCATAGATAGAAAGGAATCACCAAGACCATGCCATTTACGTGCATCAAACATAAAATTCCACTGCACTCTATCAAAAGCTTTTTCAGCATTGGGAGTTACAGCAGCAAAACTATCATCGGGTTTATCAACAATATCAAGAATATCTAGGAATAATCTGATATTAGAAGAGGATAGCCTGCCCATGACATATCCAACCTGATGTTTTTTCACTAAACTGGGCAGAAAGGGAAGAAGCCAATTGGCCAAGACCTTGGTGAACATTACAGCATTTATAAGGGTAATATGGCTATAATTTTGAGGAAGTTCAGGGTCCTTATTTGGTTTAGGGAACACAACAAGCATAGCTTCTGTAAAGGTATCTTTAGAGGTAATATGTTTCATAAAGTGAGTGAAAAGTTAATCTAACTTAGGGACTAATAACTCTTTAAAATGTGCATAAAAGTCATGGAAAAGCCATCAGGGCCTGGAAGGTTGACTTGTTGTCATGATACCTACCCCCGGAGACCCAGACCAAGTCCAGCAACCCCGGAAGCAGGCATCAAGTTATTCCAAGCAAGCCCAACAACCCCTGCTAGGGGCTATTTGGGTGCAGTCCTGGCGTCTATGGCACCAGGCTCATATGGAAAGTCAGTCCTAGCGCCATAGGCGCCAGGCTCATAGATTAAAACTTACCTGATGCAGACCATGCTGCAAACTTACCTGATGCAGACCATGCTGCAAGAGCTCCAAGCCAAAAGAGGCTTGGAAGGGACTACTTTACCTAGGGACTATTTTTTTACTCGGGTGGGGCTGGGGAGGAATACTTACCTGGGACTACTTTGGAGGCTATTTAAACCACACCCGAAGAGCAGCACACGCTTCGCGTTATTCTGCATCCAGCAGCGTAACGCTCACCGTGCCTGCGAGCCTGCATCCAGTCTTCTGCCACGCCTGCCTGGAGTCTGGACTCCTAGAAAAAGAAAGAAAGATGTTGAAAAGGTTAGAACAAGAGCAATACCTTTGATCCTTACCTGAATTCCCGATCCACCGCGCCTTCGAGCTGGAAGAAAGAAGTTATTTTAGGCGCGTCGCCTCAGCTGCTGCAGCGCCGCGCTGAACTCACCGGCCTTCTTCTTCTTCTGTCTTCACATTCCACTGCATCCTTCTGCACGTTCCCGCCGCACTCCGGCACCTAAGGGGAACACAAGAACAGCAAGGTGAGCCAAGGGAATAAACAGAGGCAATATTAGTTACCCCCCCATAGACTTACCTGATTTTACCACCGGGAGTACTATTCCTCTTCACGGGTCGGCGCAGCCTCCACTGCATCCTCGCCGTACCCCGGCCCTTAAGGGGAACAAAAGGACAGCAAGGCGAAACAAAGGGACAAACAAGGGGAAACCTCCTCACCACAATAAACTTACCTAATTTTACCGCTGGAAGCATTATTCCCAGAGACTTCGTACTTTCTCTCAGCGCCTGAATAAGGAAGAAAGCAACAGGTTACATACTGACATTATTTAATCGAACTGTGTTGGATAATACAAATCCTTACCTGAATATTACCGATTGCCACGAGGAACTCTTCGCTAGGGTCAAGCTGCAACCTGCAAGGAATCGGACAAGAGTGAAAGTCAGACATTTGAACTCTTACGAACTACATACCTACGGCGTCTTGCAGGAAATCTCGGAGTCAATATTGTTCTGGAACTCACCAATTCCTTCGAGCCAGTGAAGCAACCGGTTATCTACGCGCCCCTGCGCTCAATGCAGGATGGAAAGCTCATCTTTCCAAACCATCAGGTGAGACTATAAGAGGGGACATCAAAGGTGATCAGTGGGGAGAACAGCGGGGTTGGAGGGGGTTAACGCTCAACTCCACAGGTGGTTAATTCCCTTTCCCCATTTGCAGAAGAATATTCCTACGGTCCAAGCAAACGAAGCTAGGTGGGCCAGTCCAGTCCATCATCTTGGCACTACGCATCACATTGGTGGAGACCGCAGCTGTCCAGTTCAGATCGACGCCCCTGTGGGAGCCAGGTGAGCGTAACAGAACGCGAAGCCTACCCACAAATTCCCACCCGGGCGTTATGGATACCTCAGAAACTGACCAATTGCCCCAATTACTAGGGGAACTGAGGCCTGAAGTGCATTCCGCCTGTCAAGAAACCAATGCTCTTAGGAGAGAACTGATTTTGTCAAAGGAGCGAACTGATGACCTTGCTAGGCAACTACTGCAAAGCCAGGCTGGACAAGCACCCCTACCAGAACCCGGGGGAAATCCAGCTCGTGTGTCATCGAGTAACCCTGTGCAAATAAACCTACCAGGAACTATTCCATTAGCTCCGCCTGAACGCTTTGCCGGGGACCCTAAAAGGTTTGCCGTGTTTATGAACCAATGCCGCTTGCACTTTTTATGCAGACCTGGAGCCTTCCCAAACGATCAAGCCAAGGTAGCCTTTGTATTGTCATATCTCAGCGGCAGTGCAGCTGATTGGTCAATCCCACTAGTTACTCAGGATGACCCAATTCGTCTGGATTTTCAGGGCTTTCAAATGAGCATGGAAAGACTATTTGCCCGGCACTCCCAAGGACAGGCCCTGGATAGCGATCTTTTGTCCCTACGACAGGGTAACCAGGACCTTCTATCCTACATCGCAACCTTTAATAGGTTGATAGTGGAAACTGGATGGCCTGAGGTAAAACGAATCACGTTATTTCATCGAGGGCTTCGAGGAGAACTCAAGGATGTCTTGGCTCAAATCGTGAACCCACCTCAAGACTGCGCTGAATATATAGACTTAGTGGTCCAGATAGATCACAGACTTCAGAACAGAAAGGCTGATCGAGCCAAGTTTGAGAATCGGGTGTTGGTCAAAACCCACGCTAACCCCAAAGAAGCAGATGCTTCAGAACCCATGCAAATCGGAGGGGTTAAAGGACCCTTAACCCAGAAGGAAAGAGAAAGGCGACGACAAATGCAATTGTGTCTATATTGTGGAACTTCTGGGCATTTTCTGCGGGATTGCCCTGTAAAACCACCCAAGAACCAAGAAGGTGGTAGGAGCTGCTGATAAAAGCCATATGGAGTCAAACTCGGGAAACGACCACGCCCGACAAGCATAGAGGTCCGCTTGACGAACTTGAAGAAGGATACTCAGACCTCGCATTTCATCATACCAATGGTCCTCGTAGATCCAAGACAGCCATCGCGTATGCACGCAGTAAGGGCATACATTGATAGCGGGGCCATAGGAAACTATGTGGACTACGAATTGGCTTCCAGGATGAATCTACCTCTCTGCCGAAAAACCACCTCAGATGTCATCACCACAGTCGATGGAACTGAAATTGCCTCCGGGCCTGTAACTCATTCCACCGCAGAGATGACACTATTGGGTCAGGATGGGCATCGAGAGACTATTGTGTTTGATCTAATCAAAGCCCCACAGTTCCAAATAATACTGAGGATACCTTGGTTGGAAACACATAATCCTTGTATTGATTGGCGAGAGAAGAGAATAACCTTCCCGGATTGTGCACAAACCTGTTACCCAAAGAAAAACCTGAACGCAGGCCTGGCCACAGTAACCACAGCAGTCAAGCAACTACCTCCAGAATACCAAGAATTCCAGGATGTCTTCCAAAAGGAACAGGCAAACACCTTACCTCCTCACAGATCGTACGATTGTCAAATCGATCTCATACCCGGTGCACAACCCCCTTGTAGTAGGATCTATGCCCTTACGGAACCTGAGAACCTTCACCTACGACAATATTTAGACCAGCATCTTGCCAATGGCTTTATTCGCCCATCCAAGTCCCTTGCATCTTCAGCTTTGTTCTTCGTGCCCAAAAAGGAAGGTGACCTCAGAACGTGCATAGACTACCGCGCATTGAACCAGATAACTGTTAAGAACCGATACCCATTGCCTCTGATCCCTGAACTACTAGACCAAGTGAAGGACACTTTCATATACACTAAGTTAGATCTCCGGGGGGCATACCATCTGGTATGTGTAAAAGAGGGCGACGAATAGAAGACTGCTTTTCGCACTAAGTATGGGTTATTCGAATATCAGGTGATGCCTTTCGGGTTGTGCAATGCACCAGCAGCCTTCCAATACTTTATGAACAATGTCCTTCGTGAACTCATTGACGTTTGTGTTGTCGTGCATATCGATGATATTCTAGTATACTCCTCTTCAGAATCTGACCGTGTGAAGCACGTCCGAGCAGTCCTTGAGAAATTGCGCCAGCACAAACTATATGCAAAACTAGAAAAATGCGTTTTTCATGCCACAGAAGTTGAATTCCTTGGGTTTATCCTGACCCCAAAGGGAGTCCGAATGGACTCACGAAAGGTGGACGCAATCCTTAAGTGGCCATTACCAAGTTCAGTTAAAGGAGTACAAAGCATGCTCGGCTTTGCCAATTTCTACCGGAGATTCATCCCAGATTTTTCACATGTCGTACATCCAATCACAGCACTCTTGCAAAAAAATAAATGCTTTATATGGACTGAAGAAGCTGAAAAAGCCTTCCAAGAGCTGAAAGAGAAATTCACGTCTGCACCTGTGTTAAAGCACCCGCGCCCTGAACTTCCATTCATAGTGGAAACTGATGCATCCAGTCTAGCCATGGGAGCTGTCCTGTCTCAAAAGGACCCTGAAACTGGCCAGCTTCACCCAGTAGCATTTTGGTCCAGAAAGTTCTCGGCACCCGAGTTAAACTATGCGGTTACCGACAAGGAGTTATTAGCCATTAAATCTGCCTTCAAGGCTTGGCGGCACTATCTTCTCGGTGCCAGGCATACCATTACTGGGATCACCAATCACTGGAACTTACAGCATTTAAAGACAGCCAAGGCCCAATCGTCACGCCAACTCCGATGGGCATTGTTCTTTGCCGAGATCGATTTCGTGATAACCTATCGACGAGGTTGTAAGAATGGTAAAGCAGACGCCTTATCCCGAATAGGGATGGGAGAGGCAGAAGTGAACCCAGAACCAGTACCTATAATTTCCGAACAAAGGATTCTTGGCATGACTACGCTACAGACACTAGAGGACATTCAGGTAAAGATCGAGCAACTCTTTGATCCTACAGCCCTGCAGGACTGGGTAAAGAAAGGCCCGGTCTACTCTGTCACCAATGACCTGCCTTATTACCAAGGGCGGCTATTTCTGCCACACAAGGAACTACAGGAGCTAGTCATTTCCCGTTATCATGATACCCTAATGGAGGTGCACCCAGGTATTGCAAAGACTGAAGTTAAAATTAAGAGACAATTCTGGTGGCCCACCTGGCGAAAGGATATTCAATCATTTGTAATGTCTTGTGGGATTTGCGCCAAAACAAAAGTCAGAAGAAAAAACCAGCTGGACTCTTACAACCTTTAGACATTCCGCCTACACCATGGCACACCTTATCGTTAGACTTTATTACTGATCTACCCCCATGCAATGGATTTAACACCATTCTAGTTATTGTGGATCTTTTTTCCAAGATGGCCCACTTTATTCCTTTAAAGGGATTACCTTCAGCTTCAATCCTGGCCAAGGAGTTCCTCGAAAACATTGTTCGCATACACGGATTTCCGTCCGTATTGGTCTCTGACCGGGGCAGTCAATTCATTTCACATTTTTGGAAAAAATGTCAATTGGCGCAAGTCGATGTGAGGTTATCGACCAGTCACCACCCCTAAACTGATGGTCAAACGGAGAGGACCAACCAGACTCTCGAACAATACCTGCGTTGTATGTTACATCAGACTGAGAGTAATTGGAAAGACATTCTTTGGATCGCCGAATATGCGTACAATAATTCACTACATTCTGGAACTGGACAAAGCCCCTTTTATACCTTATATGCACATTCCCGCCGCATTCTGGCACCTAAGGGGAACACATGAACAGCAAAGGTGAGCCAAGGAAATAAACAGAGGCAATAGTAACTACCCTCATAGACTTACCTGATTACCGCCGGGGGTACTATTCCTCTTCACGGGTCGGCGCAGTCTCCATTGCATCCTCGCCGTACCCCGGCCCCTAAGGGGAACAAAAGGACAACAAGGTGAGACAACGGGACAAATAAGGGGAACTCTTCTCACTGCAATAGACTTACCTAATTTTACCACCAGAGGCATAATTCCCAGAACTTCATATTTTCTCTCCACACCTGAATAAGGGAACAAGCAACATGTTACATTCTGGCCTTATTTTATTTTATTGAACCCAAATTGAAGCCAAATCCTTACCTGAACTTCGTCAGCTACCACGAGGAACTCTTCGCTGGAGTCAAGCCGTGAACTGCAAGGAATCGGACAAAAGTGAAAGTCGGACATGTGAACTCTTACGAACTACATTCTTTTCAGAGTCAATATTGTTCTGGAACTCACCAATTCCTTCGAGCCAGTGAAGCAACTGGTTATCTACGCACCCCTGCGCTCAATGCAGGATGGAGAGCTCATCTTTCCAAACCATCAGGTGAGACTATAAGAGGGGACACCAAAGGTGATCAGTGGGGAGAACAGCAGGGGTGGGAGGGGGTTAACGCTCAACTCCACAGGTGGTTAATTCCCTTTCTCCATTTGCAGAAGAATATTCATACGGGCCAAGCAAACGAAGCTAGGTGGGCCAGTCCAGTCCATCATCTCGGTACTACGTGTCACATTGGTGGAGACCGCAGCTGTCCAGTTCAGATCGACGCCCCTGTGGGAGCCAGGTGAGCGTAACACTTGTTTGAGGTTGTGAATTGCCTTACGAATTTCATTCCGAGTGATGGGATTATTTAATGAATTTAGATCTAATTTGGTATATGTAGAACAGGAAAGATGCCTCAAAAAGTCTTGAAATGTGAGCTATTATGGTTAGATTAAGATGCATATAGCTTGTGATAAAATCTAGAAAATATATCAATTATTTCTCTAACAGCTTTCTATTATCTAATGTATCATTAAGAACAGCTACTCGCGTTCTGTCTTTTATAATCTTGAGATAGGAAGCATGAGATCTACTTGTTTTATTAGAAAACTGATGTATTTTAGCCTTATATTTGAGTAGTGAAGCACATGAATATTCAGAAGTTAATTTATTGTACTTAATTTGCAGTTGTATGATATTATTAAAAGTATCAGGGGTGGCATTTTGTGTATATTGCTTTTCAAGAGCTTTTAGTTGTTTCAAAATAGTCTCAGACTCCTGTTTCATTCTTCTCTTTTTCTTGGTGACATATGAAATTAGTTGCCCTCTAAATACAGCCTTATATCAGTCCCAACTATTGGGAATAGAGGAATCTTCCCTTCTATTATCACTGAAAAAATTATGATGTGACTCAATAAAGAATGAACCAAAGAGATCATATTTTAATAAAGATGTATTAAGTCTCCATTTGTTTGATTTATGATTATTTGATGCAATTTCAAGTTTAATGTGAACTGGAGCGTGGTCAGATAAGGAAATACAGTCTATACTAGTATGGAGTATGAGGCTAGATATGGATTTAGAGAGAAGTATGTGATCAATTCTAAAAAAGGAATTATGAGGACTGGGAAAAAATGTACATTCTGAATCAGAAGGGCGAGTTATGCGCCACGTATCAATGAGGCCTAGTTGAGGGATAAAGTTGAAAAATTGCTTGCGAGATTTTGAGTTTTTAAAACGCACAGATTACTTCCTATTCTGAAAGGGGTCAATAACTTAATCCCAGTCCACATAAACAATACGGTTGCATGGATTAGCTTCAAATAGATAAGCTTTCAAATTAGACCAAAAGGTAGGATCTGGTGAGGTACGTCCATACACATTGAGAATTGCATATTCAACTGAGTCAATGCAAATTTTAACAAGGAGCCATCTACCCAAATCATCAGTTAGACGTAATCACTTAACCTTTAAGAGCTTTATTGATAAGGGCAATCACACCATTCTTTTTACAATGCGCTGCGCTTGTAAAGACATGATCCACCCCTAATCTCTTAAGATTAACCATTTCAGTTGCTGAAAGATATGATTCCTGAATGCAAGCAATCAACGGTTTGGTTCTGTTTAAAAAAGAAATACGTTTTTGTCTCTTGATAGGATTGTTCAAACCTTTTACATTTCATGAGGAAATATTTAGTGGCGTAGCTTCCTAACTAGGAGTGTATACAAAACCTGTTTGCAAATATAAAGAGCATACAGATGCATATTCAGCCATAAGGTGGAGCAACATGGGGAATTAACCCTGATAAATGATCTTAAATTATCCTGGTGGAATAACATGAAACATGGATGAAAACACAAGGGAGGGGGATCACAAACACAGTGAGGACAAAATGAAGACAGCTTGCAGAAAAAAGTTTTAACTTGGCTAACTGGAAACCGCCAAATCATGTTGATTAGAAGAACAGCAGAGGTGGAGAGCCAGGTAAGATGGGATCAGCACCATCTCACTTCCAATTATGTGAGAGTAAAAACAAAGGAGAATATTTATAGTCACATATCAGTCAGTTTGTTGTGGGGGAGGATGCAAAGTATCAATTTCTTCCATTTTATGAGTTTCATTAAACTGTCTAGGGTTCTTTGGATTTTCAAAGGTTGATTTATGACCCTTTAAGATTACTTTCATAATTCCTGGATGTATAATTCCATATCGTGCCTTTAGTTGCCTCAGAGCAGGTCGAACAGCGAGGAGTTCCTTCCTTCTTGCGGCCGTCGCATTGGAGACATCTTGAGAAATATACATTCTTCGGCCATCCTATATTAGTAACTTGACTTATTTTACTTTATCTTGTATCACTTGAATTTGAGTATCATCCAACATGGTCAAAATTAAGTTATGGAAGGGGTGCCTGGTGTCATGTCCTCTGTCATGTCCAATCACTCATCTGCTACTGTTCCCAGTTCCCACATGCACTCCCAACGGCAGCGACAGCAGCAGCGGCACAGCCACAGAGGTTTCCCGGCTGTTGGACCAGTGTCTTTACGCCCCTTTCCACGCTGGCGGTTGCCATGGAGACTCCTTTACGCTCCGCTGCGAAACAAGGGCGTAGGGAACCCCACACATCACATGCCCAGAAGACGCCCGCAACACCAATCCCTGTCTGCGTTGCGTTCCACGTGACACGCAGCTGCGGTCACGTGACCGCGTCACATGACCATGCTCGTATTGAAAAGGGCGAGCAAACACGGAAACATTGCTTCACAGCTTCTTCACGGAGAACTGCTTGGCGTTTGGATTATTCACATACTACCTTGATCACGGAACGTTTGTTTGGACTGTCTTTTGGATTTTCCCTACCTGGATTTTGGCGTGCTCTGTGATCGCCTGGACTTTTGACCACTGGCTTGGTTACTGGACTTGGTACTTGGATTTCCCTGTCTGCAGTTCTGTCTTTTGGCTCCTGACCTCGGATTGTGTTTTGGATTGATCACGGATTACGTTCTTGTTCCGTACCTAACTCAGGTGTCTCCCAGAGTGCCATCAGAACACCTCAGCCTGCCGCTGCTGTCAGCATACTACCTGCCTACGCCTACAACCTCCCACCTGCCCACTATAGGTAAGCTGCTGTTACATTGTCACTACTGTCCTTACCATTTTTGTCAATTATCACTGCTTAACATAACCCTTCATTGCCTTACAGTGGTCAGGGGGTTCTTCCGGCGTTCCCGGTTCCAGGCTGACGACACTCTACACCTGTGGCCTCAAAGATTGCACGAGTAGGGTTTTTGCTCTTACTCGTGTGGTACTTGGGGACGGAGGTATTATTTATCTACACGACCATCAAGTCAGAACACCTGGGTTTCGTATAGAGCTGAGAGGAACCAAGCAATGTGCTCTTTGGATGCTGAGTTGTACTGATGCTGGGAGGTCTAGGAGCTTAGGGCGTATGGAACATAGAAATTAAATTGGATTATCTTTCTCTACCCCCTCAGCAAGGCCAACAATACCAAGATTGTTTCTTCTATTCCTGTTTTCTAAATTTTCGGACTGCTTCTGAAGGGTTTTAACAATGGTTTCCAATGCTTCCACTCCATTAGTGACATCCTCTGCAGGTCCCACTCTTCGCTCAACTTCAGATACTCTGGACTCAAACATTGACCATTTATCATTCAGTTGTTGGAGTTTAGGGTTGGTAGCCTCTATGAAAGGCTTCAAAGTACAAAGTTCCATTAAGATATTCTGCATTTTATGTTCCAATGTTTCTTCTTTAGGTAGAGGGGAATCACTTTTGGGGCACTTGGAAATAGGTTAAATACCAACCCATGCCTCGTTCCAAGCAGGATACCGGTTCTATGGATCAGTTTCTCAGAACCTGATGGATCTCCTCAAGCAGGATGGGTTATGGAAGCAAGGATTGGTGACCGGAGGGAGGGCTGGAGGGCGAAGAGCAAAAGGGAAGCATTATCACTGGTTGATAACCTGTAGTGCCTAGGCATTGGAACTGGTAATCATCCATTCCTTGGCAAACTGGGATATTCTGCCTCCCACACAGGTGTGGTGATGTAAGTCCACTTCAGAGGCTTCGCGAGGTGGAGGCACCTCCTCTGAATGCACCCCTGCCCCTACCCCGGTAGGGATGACACTGTACTTGTTTGCCTGAGGCGGCAAGACCTCTTACCCTTTGGGACTAGGAAGAGAAAGGGTGAAAACCCTTGTCCGCAGCGCTTGATGGCCACTGTTGCTCGACTGCTAGCCCCAGCGAGTCATTTTTGAGAACTCGTCAGACTTAGTGCCAAATGTCCAGGAGTTATTTGTGAACACTCAAAATCTGACGTCCTGAGCCAAGAAAACCTCCTCTACACTGTGCTGGTGGTCATGGATTTTGCCACTCAGTCTCCAGTATTAAGAGTGGACTGAAGGATCTGGTGGGATGCATCTTTTCTCTCCCTATTCAGAGACTCAAAACAATGATGCATCTCTGCTTCAAGAATGTGCTCTGCTATCTTCACAATGATGGACTAGAGTCCAAAAGAGAACTTGGCTAGGACACAAAAGGTGTTCACAAACCGGAGACCCAGACACAAAGAGCTGAGAATCTTCTCTATGCTCTCCCCGTCATGGGGAACGAACGAAAAAGACACAGTCTCTAGGTTTGCCATAGCAACCTGTCCACCAAACTTTATGGTGATGCTTGGGCGGAGAGGAACATGGGGTCCGAAGGTGCTGGCCAGTGCTTTCTAGGCAGGGCCCTATCAAAAGTGGGCACTGGGAGGGCTTGGGCCAGAACTCAAGAACTGGCCCCTCTTCAGCCTGATTGAAAGGCAATAGTGTCTCCTTCTTTGGACCCTCATCAAGGGTGTCTGTTAGCTCTTACTGAACCTTAGTGGGTGAAGTGGCTGACAACCCCAAGGTGTTGACCATCTTGGCCATCAGGTAATATAAAAGCGGCCTGTGGTTTGCCCGGGCTAGGAGCAAGGAGCTTGCGAACCTCTGACTTCTCATTTAAATGAGCTGTCCTAACAAAGAGTGCAAAGTAGTAAAGCATTTGCAGTCCCCAGTGCGACCCGCTGTGAAGCATCTTCTGGACTGTTGGGGAGGTGGGCGGAGAGGAGTTGCTTCCAGGGCCTTAGAGGGGTTGGCAACTGATAGGCAGGAAAAGGAGCCTTGCACCTGCAGATCCTCTGGAATACACTCTTTACTAGTTGGTATAAATGTGGCAGCCGGTGCCTGGGGGCCCCTCAAAAGAGTGGGGCTGTGAGCGATGGCACAGACTGCCTGTGCCTAGGCACAGCCCTGGAGTTACAAGCTGCAGAAGATTAAACTGGTAAGTTAAAAGAAAATAATTTAGCCTGCCAATGATCAGCTGCATTAATTACATACCACATACGTAGCTTTTTGTGAAGACAAAAAGACTAATCAAGTAAGTGCTTTATTTCGGGGTAGATGTTTTCTCCTCTCCTGCGAGTCCCTTGTGGCAAGACATGCTATCATGAATCAAACCTCTGCTCTCTTCCCCTGGCCCTTTAGATAGAAGTTAAATCAGCTTATGGAAGTGACTGGGTGCAGTTAATTCTGCATGGAATCCGGTAATATCCCCATATATATATGGTTGCCATACATAATGTCACTGGGAAAGGTTGTGGCGAGATTATACATGGTGATCATATATATGGGGTCAAGAGGAGCGGGTGTTCCGCGGGAGTGCCCCTCTCCCCTTGAGGAAAAAAAAAGGTTTTGGGGGTTGCATGGTGTCCCCCACACGTTCAATGTGATAACGTCCCTGCAAAAAAATAGCAATTCTTTGGGGCCTTTTTTGTCAGACGACATTTGTGACGCGATATTATCACATGGCACCTTCTGCCTTTAGTGCTAAACAACACTATTCACTGATTTATTTACCAGGTGACTGTATTGGAAACATCAGGATGATTGTAGAGCTGCAGTTAATTTTGTGAGTGGTGACATTTGAGTGAAGGAACATTTTGGGAGCTTTAATGTAAGATGCAACAAATATTCACGAACCACAGTGCAACATAACTGAAAATGTGTAGAATTGTTGTGGTAGCCAACAACGGCATACATCTCTGCCATTCAATGGTAAATTAACTTTTATAAAAATAATTCCAAATTTATGGCCTACTTAAATTCAGCTACACACGTTTATACTCTCAGGAAGAGAACATTTATCAATTTGATTTTAATCATCTTGTGATGTGGGAAGTATCTTCCTTGGCCTCAAGCCAAGGGACGGCATCTCTCCAGTACTGAAATCTCTCCACTGGCTCCCGGTGACCGCAAGGACCAAATTCAAAACCTTATGCATCATCCACAAGGCCGCCTGGGGCCTGGGACCTCTTTACTTCCAGCTTTCCCTCCCTAAATACCTCCCGACCTCTGGCTCCAACTCTCAGCAGATCAAACGTAAGAGGTAGATTTCATTCCTCGGCTGGCTCCTCCCTCTCGAACAGCCTCCCTTCCCCTCCTCTGACTTGAGCCGGATCTTCTAAAGTTCGGCAAACTTCTCAAGACCTTCCTTTTCTCCTCTTCCTTCCCTCTCCACCACCCGGGCTAACTCTCCCTCGGCCACTACGACTGGGGACTGGTCCCTTCAGCGTTCATATAGGGGCCAGACCAACCCCCTCCAGTCCCCCCTGCATCCTTTACCAGCACTTGCCCTTGGGCTCCCTTTGCCGGACTAGCCCAACTTGGTTCACCCTACCCACCACACTCAGCCTCCCTTTCCCCCTGGCACTTTCCACCTTGGCCCACCCAGCACTTCCCTGGCCCTTTCCCTCGGGGCACCCCACTCCTGCACTTCTCCCTCTATCCCCACACTCCCTGCACTTACCACCTCCTCAAGCATTTGCACGGTAGGATTGTCACATGGCCAATATAACCGTTTTTTGCTTCATGATTCCCTTGTTCCTCCCACCCCCATTTTATCGTGTGGCACCTGGAAACACTTGTGAATAAACGCCATATCAATGTCCAATAAAATAAAAAATAAAATAAGAGACCTAAGAGGCGGAGGAAGGAGGCCGCTGGTAAGGTGGCGTGGTTCTGCAGCAGTTGTACCATCTGCGCAATGCTGGCGACTCTCTCCCAAGGTGGGAAAGCTTTCCCTGCCAGAGTGCCTAGGATTGCTCCGATGAACTGGAGCCTGTGAGCTGGTGTCGTGTGGGACTTCTGTAAGTTCAGGGAGAAGCCCAGCCTGTGAAGTAGTGCACGTGTCCCCGATATGGGGCAAGATCTGCTTTGCCGACCTTCCTCGGATCAGCCAGTCATCCAGGTATGGGAACACATGCACGCCTGATCTTCTGAGGTTAGCTGCAACTACCGCCATGAGCTTGGTGAAGACCCTCAGTGCAGAGGTCAATCCAAAGGGAAGCACCTTGAACTGATGTGCTTGTCCCCTATGAGGAACCTCAGGAACTTTTTGTGCTTCTGATGTATCGGCACAGGAAACTAAGCGTCCTGAAGACCTATGGACACCAGCCAATCCTGTAACTCGAGAGCGTGGAGAAAAACTCTCAACATCACCATCTTGAATTTGTCTTTCTTCAGGAATTTGTTCAAAGCCCTGAGGTCTAGGATGGGATGGAGGCCTCCCCCGCTTCTTGAGTACCAGGAAATACCGGGAATACCAACCCAACCCTGTGCCCGGTCAGTACCTCTTCCATGGCACGCTTCAACTGCAGGGCTTGCAATCTCCTGCCATTGGGCCCTATGCTCGGGCAGCCGTCCTCCAACCAGTGAGTTGTGAGAGGAGAAATCAAAGCAGCTTTGAGGATGGAGCCCCCCTGCCCCAGCCACTGCTGCCACTATCTGCTGGCCTCTTGAGGCCCCCCATGCCCATTCCAGAGCGCAACAACACCTCTGCCCCTGCCTGTCTTGCAGGAGCTGAGCCTTCCTGCCATAGGGGACGTATTGCCTATAGCCTCTGCCCCTTGAAGAAAAACTAAAGGCAGGTTTGGCCAGCTGTTGCACAGCTAGGCCGAGCGACTTCACGGTGTGCTTGGACTCCTTGAACATTTCCAAAGAGTTATCGGCCTGAAGAGATTCTCCACATAAAAAGCAATGCCGAGCAACTTACTCTGGAGATTAGGAGAGAACCCAGAGGAGTGCAGGTAGGCCTGCCTTCTAAGAACCATCGCAGAGCCCATTGATCGACCAACAGAGTTTGCCACATCCAGGCCCATCTGCAGAGACTGTCTGGGCACCTCCGTCATCCACTACCTGCAGGAAGCCCTCCTACATCTCCCCTTCAGGGATGTACTGGGTCGCCTGCTCAACCGCCTTCCACAACCCAAATGGCGATGGCGTCGGAATCGGTGTTGCTCTGGGGCCGGAAACCATTGGGCACTGCTGGAGCTACTAGGGCCTGCGGTATCAGTGGCTCGCTTGCACCCACAGCCTTCTTGAACATCTCCAAAATCTGGGACTTAAAATCCTCCCATTCTGCTCTGGACACCAGCCCTGCCGACAACTTACTGCATTCAGAGGAGGAGATGGAGTCACTTTGGTGTCTCCTCTTCTTTTTGTGAGAGGAAGACGACAACTAATGGCTCAGCAATGGGATATTTTCTTGGCCTTGAGCTGATGCCATTCTTCCTTCTCCGGTTTGAGCCCTTTTGTCTCAGCCTCAGAGGATCGAACGGCTGACTGCGCTGGTGACTTGGACAGTGGTCAGCCCACTGTGAGCTTCGCTGCCCGCTCCAGTAAGAACTTTTGGTTCACATGAATACCACCTTCAGGTCGGTAACCAACAATTTCGAGTCACAATCGGAACAGCGCTTGAAACCCGAGATCCGGGGTGCGGTCATGATCACTTGCGATTTGAGAAAAACAGCAAAAATGTGAAGTGAAAAATCGAGTGATCGAAGGATCGTGGTGTTCCTCCAAAAAAGCGTGCCGAGCCTGCGGAAAAAAGGAACTGAGGTACAGGGGCGTAGTGATGCAGTACATGTATGATACCCAGTGTCATGTCTGGAGACAACAAACGAACACAGTCAAGACGGACCGACGGCTGAGTCGAGGTCCACTACTTCCCTTGTCAAAGTTTTTTCCGAGCAGCGGAAGCTGGAAGGGGATATCTATCTGATGAAGAATCTGAGGGAGAGCGACAATCCATTGAAATAGAGCCATTTGGCACTTTAATAGTTACCAAACAGAAGAATACTAAAAATAATTGTCTAAAGACCTAATGAGGGAACCAATGGAAAAGGAGATCATCAGAAGACCTACAAGAGGTTGCCGCAGAAAGATCATTGCCGGGCTGGCGCCATTGTATAAAAGGAGCCAAAGAAGGACAATAATAGGCGCAAGCCAGAAATAAGCAGCGCTCCCTGGAGAAACAAGGAGACAGCTACCTGGAGAAAGGTAACCGACTTTCTGACATCGATCCAGCCTACGTTATGCCAGACCCTAGACAGAGAGCATGCCACCACGACCAGTGGAGTGTGGGAGGTGGATCCCATAGCATGTGCCTGCCACAGGGACCTGGAAGAATGCAGAAAACCTGAGTAATATGTACTTATCTTGAAAAGGAGACACCCCTGGCAAAATAGTGATAATATCTGCTGACTAACAAGGACCCTTAGTGAGGAAGGAAAAATACTCTTTGCATCTAAACGGAATGAGTCAGAGTGAGTGGTGGGAGGAAAGGAAACCACCATGCAGAACCCAAAGGCAGGTGTAGGAGCGCATGCCCTGTCCTAGTAGAACAAAAACAAGAGCAGAGAAGAAACCAATAGATTGTGGAGAGGTCTAGAGAAGGGAAATCACATGGAGAAGTATAGATAAGACAGAGAAAGACAGTGGAGAGGTCTAGAGAATGAGAGAGACCATGGTGACGTCTGGAGAACAAGACAGAGACAGCAGAGAGGCATAAAGAAGAGAAGGACTGTTGGTAGGTCTGGAAATGAGACTGAATGGTCACAGAGAGGCAAGATCAGCAAGCTATTTCTAGAAGATGTTGCACAGGGAACCATTATTTGTTTCTAGACTAAGACCAGACACTGATGTATTAGGTGACAATTCTTGTGTTGACCAAGATTTGGTGGGAAAAAAAAGTGTAACCTTAGGATCAGGCAGGAGACTTAAGGACTTACTAAGCGTAGGTTGGGCTTTTATGTTGGGCATTAACTGATTAATAGACATGGGCATCATTAGTTAATATTATGTTGAGGACTTGTATGTTGACTGAAAGCATCAGCCAAAGATGTAAGGAACACCCAAAGAATCAAACTTGTCTCATCCTCAATTATGTTTTGCAGAGTTATTCAGTGTTCTGTGCAGATCATTCCCCTATTTCTTATTGAACTCTTGACTTACTAGTAATTAAGGAAACACTAAAATCACTAAAATATTCTTTGTTGTATCATTGCTCGATCGCCATACAGTGGTTAAAGTTGTATATTTTCATACCTGCTATACATTCTGGCAGTATTTTCTCTCCTTGTGTACTGACTAGGATTTAGGATTTGCTGAATGGCACTTTGACACATCAAGCTGCTCTCAAACACGGTAGCACTGTAGAATGTGGTAGGGTTGGGATTCTTTCTTGCTTTTTAGGTGCTGTCCTTTGGATGTTATTGATTGACCCCATCAGCTAATCGGAATAGACCCAATACCTTTCACATCGGAACTTGCCCAAAGATAATATTCTATCTCCCTGCAAATTTAAGTGAGGGGATGTGCCTTCTTTTTTTCTATGGAGACCATACAAAAGGAGGCAGTGCACGGTATAAATTCCAGTAACTTAACACACCTTCTTTTGTCAACTAGGAATGCACATTTGTTTACAGCAAATTGTCTTTATGTTGCCCCCCACCCCACAAGTCTTTCATGTGATTCTTAACCCCCATACGTTTTCTCCTAGAATGCCCATCCTATGTCCCTGCTATTGCCATTTTCTGTAGCCCTTCTGAGACCTCTGGGGGAATCCGCAGCCATTTGGTGCTTTATGAAATATGAACCTTTAATCAAATACCGTTTAGTGATCCACAACTACTCTTAGATTGTGTGCTCTTTGTATTTCTGCCTTATGTGGAATAGTCTGCAGTACCCATCATAAAACATAAGATTAAAAAACAGAGGGCTTTGAAGAATACTCGTGAAAGCTAGATTTTAAACTAACTTGAATTATTTTGGATGTATGTAGTTTTCTAAGTGTGTTCCGTAAGGTCGATTGCTTCTTTTTAAAATGGTACTATATACCTGCATTGGCTAGTCCACAGCAAAGCCATCAATGTTTTCAGCATCTCTAGCACACCAGTATATGGACACACAAACAGCCCTGATGGTAGGTGTTCTATTTGGTAATGGATGTAGATTATATGCTCCTTTCACTGGCATGGTTGTTCCTACTGTGGGAATGAAAGGACAGAGACAAAAGAGATTGATTTGCTTTCTTCGATTGCAACCTACAAACATCCCAACAAGGGCCCAATATAAAAATGTACATAATAAGGCTTCATGTTCTGAACATCAGGCCAACTAGGACATGCGGTGCCTCAAAGGGCGGTTTTAGGTCATTTAATATTTTCTATAAGCCCACATGAACTATGTAATTGCATTGTCATGGCCTGCACCCTGTAAACTCCACATACCGCATTGCTTGCTATGGTCACTTGTTATGCATTACCTCTGTGAATCCTGTACTGTTTGGTTTGCTTTTGGCCTGCTGTAGCACCTTGTGAACCACATATATTGCATTGCTTGCTATGGCCCCTGCTCTGCATTACCTCTGTGAATCCTGTACTGTTTGGTTTGCTTTTGGCCTGCTGTAGCACCTTGTGAACCCCATATATTGCATTGCTTGCTATGGCCCCTGCTCTGCATTACCTCTGTGAATCCTGTACTGTTTGGTTTGCTTTTGGCCTGCTGTGGCACCTTGTGAACCCCATATATTGCATTGCTTGCTATGGTCCCTTGCTCTGCATTACCTCTGTGAATCCTGTACTGTTTGGTTTGCTCTGGCCTGCAGTAGCACCTTGTGAACCCCATATACTGCATTGTTTGATATGATCACTTGTTCTGTATTACCCTTGTGAATCCCTCATTGCATATTATGGTTACCTGCAAGTACTACGGACTCTGACTGCCTGCACATAATTGCTATGTTGACCATTACACTGCCTACTGACTTTGACATTGCATCGTACTCTTACCTGCCAGGTGCCGGCTTACTGAGTAACTGATAACCCGCTTCCCACTCTCCCGCTATTATGCATTTCCAGAGTGCAGTTCTCACCTAACCTCAATTTGCTTTTTGCCTCTTACTAAATCTCACAGCACATCTAGACTCAGCATTATTTTGCCTGAACACCACCATAGCTACACCATCACAGAACTACAACTACATCCTTCCGTCATCCTTCTGTGCATCTCAACAAATATTTAACACGTGCCTTCCTGTGCACGTTCAACGTCTCAGCGGCACCCGCGACAATGTACACCAACTACTCCCTGTTCACTTAACCATGGAAGCCCCACTGACTAACCCTTACCTCAACAATCCCGAGCTCTGGCTACAACACTTCACCAGGAAACCCACACCCAACCAACCTTGCGCTGTATCATTGAGAAACCCTAGACTACGGTCCAGACTGTCACACCTCGCTTACCATAGCCCTATCAGTGCCCAGTCTGTCAAACCCTCTGACATCAAGTTTACACCTGCTACCCACCACCATACTCTCACCCCCTCCCTAAAAAAACCCTTGCTGGACACCACCCCTGATTCATACACCTCATCGCCCACGACACAACCGCCAACAAGTATCAAAACAGCTCTGATCAATTCCAGGTCTCTCACTGCCCATGCCCTTGACTTGGCTGATCTGTTCACTACTCAAGATCTGGACTTTATAGCCGTCACTGAAACCTGGCTCCATGCGGCCTCAGGACCCCTCCTATCCCTTCCTATACCTGAAGGCTACACCATCATCAGATGTGACCGCAACACAACTCAAACTAGAGGAGGAGGTATAGCCATTATTCACAAAACAGCTCTAAACCTCTGTCTCTCCAGTCCCGGCCAATTTAAATCAGCAGAATCCCTCACAGCTAAGCTTGCCATCTCCCCCAACCAGACTATTACTGTCCACATTATATACAGACCCCCTAGCTCCTTATCCACCTATACTGAGGATCTCGCCCACACACTATCCGAAAACACCAAGACCACTTCTCAAATCATCTTATTAGGTGATTTCAATTAGGCCTCCTTGACCCGAACGATGCATCGGCCCATGATGTCAATAGTTTACTATTCAATCTAGGCTTCACACAACGTGTTACCGCACCTACTCACTCTAAGGGCAGAATCCTAGACTGGATTGCTGACCTTAATTGTGATACTATGGTCAACTCCAACTTATCTTGTGCTTGGACTGACCACCATTTTATCACCTTTAGCATCCCCACTAAAACCTTCCACTCCGCCCCTAACATAGCATCTGCCACACTCACTAGAAACAAGCGCAACATAACCTGCGCCAAACTTATCCCGCTCATCCTCCCCGCCCTCAATGATCTTGCTTCGACATGTTCGGATCCTACTGTCTTGGTAGACTCTTATAATCAGACTATGTTAAAAGCATTAGATTGTATCGCTCCTTCCAAACTACATAAACCTAAACCCCGGGCTCACCTTAATTCCTGGTTCACGCCTCAGCTGAGCACCTTACGCAAGGAAAAAAGGACCCTCGAAACTCGCTGGAGAAGCCACCCAACTGAATCTAATAAAGTAAGCATGGCATTAGCAACGCTAAACTATAAAGAAGCCATACTGTCTTCTAAAAAAGAGGCATATAATAAACGCATTGAACTTGCCCAATCTAACACCAAGGAGCTCTTCAAAATTCTAAAGGAATTGGAATCCCCCGCCCCTCCCCCTGACACCTGCTCCAAAGACACCACCTGGTGCACTAACATCCAAGCGGCTCTCTTGGGTAAAATTACCATGCTCCAAACTAAAATTAAGGAAACAAAAACCCAGCCTGCACTCATTTATATCACAGCTTGCTCCTCAGGCCAACCACAAACCCACCATTGCATCTTTGCAACCATTCTGCTTCTCACCCCTCTCCACCACTGAAGTTGAACACATCATCAGCAGCCTCAAGCCTTCTAATTGTCATGGAGACTCCTGCCCTGCCACTATTATCAAGGAGGCCTCACACAACCTGGCGCTTTTCATCACCTCACTCATTAACTCCTCGTTCAGGACGGGGATCGTCACGGACAACCTCAAGGATGCCTGGGTTATTCCTCTCCTGAAAAAACCAACCCTGAATGCTAACATTCCCACCAATTACAGGCCAATAACCACAGTGCCATTTCTCTTAAAAATTCTTGATCGAGCGGCATATCTGCAGATCCAAGATTATCATGAAACCAACAACCTCCTGGGTTTACGGCAATCGGGCTTCCGCCCTCGCCACAGCACTGAAACTGCCCTGTTAGACTTAAAAACGCAAATAGAAGACTTAAAAGACAAGGGTAAATTGGCGCTCTTACTCTTACTAGACTTCTCCCCAGCAATTGACCTAGTCAATCACCAAATCCTCTGCCACCACCTCAAAACTGTGGCCAACTTCTCTGAGAAAGCTACTGCTTGGATCACCTCCTTCCTGGACAACATATCCATGAGGGTCTTTTCCCCTACTGCCACTGCTTAACCTTGCCCTGTCACATGTGGAGTCCCCCAAGGATCATGTGTGTCCCCAACACTTTACAATGTCTTCACAAAACCTCTATTTGACATACTGGACCGTCATGTACACTAATTACGCTGACGACACCCAAATACTTATTCCCCTTACAGGCGACCACAAAACTGACTCCCTAGCTATCAATGCCATTTATCAAGTCATCCAGGCCTGGATGGCGCAACATGAACTGTGTTTAAACGACGAGAAAACTGAGCTCCTCATCTTAGGCCCCCCCTATAAACTCAGTAAACTTGACTCCTCATTCAAATCCTTTACCATCGATGGTAACCCTATCAAAGTGGTTAAGGATACCAAGACACTAGGTATGTACATAGATTCCACCCTCTGCATTGGTTTGTCTAACTAAGGAGTCTCCTCAGCCGCTTCTTACACATGCAAGCTTATCACAGCCTGCCGCCCCTTTCTGTCTCCAGCTAACTGTACTACCCTAGCCAGGACCGTTGTCCTTTCCAAAATTGACTATTGCAATGCCCTTTATCTAGGTACCAACCAATGCAATATCAGAAAACTCCAAAATAATGCTATTAGAGCGGCCCTTAACATCCCTAGAACCTCACACATCTCAGAATACAGACAAAACCTCTGTTGGCTTTCAGTTACCCAAAGAATTTCCCTTAAAGCTCTGGCACTCACACATAAAGGTATCGCGAACCAGGCCCCGAGCTACCTTTCCAACAGGTTCCCTTCTCACTCAGCTGCGCGACCCCTCAGAAGCACACACGCCAATTGCCTTGTCATCCCACGCTTCAACCTCCAAAAATCTGGAGGTCGCAGTTTCCCAGTCCTTGCAGCTAAGCTGTGGAACACGCTACCTAACCCACTCAGAGCTGAGCCCTCATTCCCTGCCTTCAAGCGTAAGGCCAAAGATTGGCTGTCCACCCACGACTAGGCATGACCTTGACTGGAACATTCATCTCTGCATCATAGGCCGTTTTTGCTTTATATTTCGCCTTTGTATTTTGCTCAGCCTGTCTAAACCTGCACACCATCGATTATGTATCATGTATATTTTTAATGTAAATATTGTGATTGTAACCTGTCTGTAACTAAATAATGCGCCCGGTTGCCCTCGGGCCTTGTGCGCTATCCAAATAAACAAAATACAAATACTGCTTTTACTTTAGCAAAAATATCAGCGTAATAGCATTCACCTTTATGCATTTCGGCCCGGATCAATGGGAGAGACTATTTTTACACATACAAACTGAGCTTTCCAGAGGGTTGAAGTGTTATTGATGCCAGGAGCATTTGGGACCTAATTGAGAAGATATGTTCAAAGGCTCTTATCATGGCTTGTTTTGCATTTACTGTGATGTCTTCCAATTTAGGCGGTTTTCCCTCTTCCCAGGTATCTCAAATCTAGGTGTTTTTGCATTTATTGTTATGTCTCCCAATTTAGGCGTTTTTCACTCTTCCAAGGTATCTCAAATCTAAGAGGTTTTGCATTTGCTGTGATGTCCTCCAATTTAGGCATTCTCCCACTTCCAAGATATCTCAAGTCCATGGGCCTCATTATAAGTTTGGCGGTAGGCTTGCCGGTAAAACCGACAGGCTGCTGCCAAACCTGCACATTTTTCCAGCCCCTGGCAATGGGGAAATACAGGGCCATTATAACCCTGGCAGACCCTGTATTTCCCCATTGCCAGGGGCTGGAAACTTTCACTCCCCATTCCCATTTGAGCCCCATAGGGCTCAATGGGAATGGGGAGGCCGGTAGCACCGGCACCATTCAGAATGGCGCCGATGCTACTGGCAGTGTCTGCTCGCAGGTGCCGGTATGGTCAGACCTGGCGGCCGGGTAGGCACTTGCGAACAGAACTCGTAGTTTGCCGGTTCGGTAACAACGGTACCGGCAACAACGGTACCGTTTTTACCGGACTGGCAAACTTGTAATGAGGCCCTATGTGTTTTTGCATTTATTGTTGTCTCCCCCAATTAAGGCACTCCCCCTCTTCCCAGTTATCTCAAATCTGGATATTTTGCATGTAATGTTGTGTCTCCAATTTGGGTGTTATTTCCCTCTTCCCAGGTATCAATTAGCTAAACTGTGTCAGGTAGCAGTTTCCTGCTTTTGCAAGAAGAAAGGCGTCCGAATGGGAAGGAGACCTAGGTGTACCCTTCCCAATAGAGGGTCAAACGGGAAACTGGGAAGAGAGATGCGTCCGACTTAATTGGACCACTGATAGAGGGCCTTAGAGAAATAAAGGGGAGAGGTTTCCTGACCTCGGAATGGATGGACCGCCAACGTCAGCCTACTGAATCTGAAGAGACACTGATGTTGCGCTACACCACCCAGTATCATTTACAGTACCGCAAGCACTCACAAAGAGCTTGGTGGAACTGCCTGCTTTAGTGAGGAGGACATTTCCTCCTGTGAGAACCCTGAAGGTACACACACATCTTCTCCACAGGGATCTTCTGTTCAGGTGTCCAGGGAAGGGACATCGCTTTTGGATCCCAACCCTGGGGGTGTAAAAACTAGGCAGGATCACCTAGGTGGAAGGTTCTTGGGGAATGGAGAGAGGGTGCCCAAAGGTGAGACATGGTATCCCCCTTTCCTGATAGTGACCTACCCTCACCTCTCTTAGTCTTTAGGGGCTACTGTCAATTGCATTCCATCCTCCCCTGTAATTTTCCTTTAAGTACTGAGAAGAAGAAGAAACAACTAGGAGTAGTGCAGAGTTCCTATTATAAACACCACTCTGGTACTGGGACATAGAAGAGTATTCTGGAGGAATGTAGTAATAAAGATCAGGCATGCCACACTAATAGGCTTAAGCAGGGTCAGGCAATTGAATATACCTTGTTTCACCTGCAACCTGTTAGTAGTGGAAAATATAAAAGATGGAAATCAGAAGCATGCAGGAGTTGCAGTCGCAGAAGGAACAGAGAACCAAGGAGTTGCTGTGCTGAGCAGCGAGAAGCCGAAACGCTGAGACGCCGACGGAGATCCTGGGAGTCTTGCCCAGGTGACTTTGTAGGACTGGGAACCCGTGTGAGGGAAGGCGTACAGCAGGCACTGCCAGGCAGCAGAAGCAGAGCCAAGCACAAAGGCTGCTGTGTGTGGAGTGGAGCACCCAGCAAACTGGTGAGTTGGTTTTTCCACTTGGGGAGAAGCCATCAAACGGAGCCGCAGAGACCCAGTAAGTGGCGGGAGACACTAGGAATGCCGGAGCGATCCAAGGGACCATGGAAATGGCAACGGTCCACAAAAACTATGCAAAAAGCACTTATTGAATTCCCAACTAAATGAAAGGTGTTATTTAACGCACGCACAACTTAAAATTGCTTTTACTGAATTCCAAACTGTATAAAAGGTGCTATTCAAGTCTACACAACTTAAAACAGCATTTATTGAAAACTGAATCGAATGAAAGGTGCTATCCTGACAAATACAACGCAACATTACATTGACTAAATATTGGGCGGCAGGAAAGTCGTGGTTTGAGTGAAACCAAGTAAATGCTGCGACTATGAAGAATTGAATAAAGAGAAAGTTGTTACTTGATCAGACTATGAAATGCTAAAGATTGCATAAACATTCTGGGACAATTAAGTGTATCAAGTAACCCACTGCCAGAAAAACATCTTAAGAATAATGTGCAAGATATGTAAGGAAATTTAAAAGTTGTCTTGAATATTACTGAACAACAGCCTTTGGGGAAATGTATGGTTGCGTAACCTGTGATGGGTGGACCATGTGGTCTGACAACTGCACCTAGAGCAGGAAGTTTCCTAAACACTGACATTGACAATATCAAGAGTCAGAATAACAGTCAAGGCTTGTGGGTGCGGGTTGCGTGACCTGTAGTGGGTGGACTCTGTGCTCTGACAAAAGCGCCTAGACCAGAAACCACAAAATATTGGAAAAGCAGCAAATAAGTGTGTGTCCTTAGTGAAGCTAACTAAACAAATCAACTGCTCAGTATAAGTCTTGGGGAAGGGACCCCTGAGAACCAAAGAACTGGACAGTGTTTATATTGTGGACTGGAGTTCCAAGATCATAGTGTTGTATGAACTTGGTTACATTTGAACTTGGGGAAGGGAAACCCAACACCATAGGTTGATCCCAATTGTCATGCCTGTGAATTTAAAGAAGGTAACTTCAGAATGTGATGAAACCTCTCTGGAAACAAAGTTACATTGGAACTATATTGAACGTGAACACTTTGGTTGAGAACATTTCCCCACTAGATTTTGTTGTAGTTGTGATGACAAGCATAGGTTTTAGCACAGACAGATTTCATTTGCACCTGTGGACAAAGACTTTCCTTAGATTTCTTTAGGTAGGGAAAATCCCAACATAGCAATGGGTTAGTTAGGCGTTACACCATCCTGATAATTAAGTTTTGTTTAGAAGGAGGAATTACTTACTGTAATGATCTTTCTATAGATTCTTCTCCCGCAGATTCCTCATCTTGATAGATATCCATCATCTAGCTCTGCTATTCGGAAGCTTTTCGACATGGGGCGTAGTGGACCTCGACTCGGCTGTCGATCGTTGATCCGCCTTGCTCGGTGCTTGCTCGGTGCTTGCTCGTTTGCTCCGGAAGTGACGCCAGGTGCTGTATATATAACACATCACTAAGCCCCATCCTTCAGTTCCTCCTCTTTTTCCCCCGTGCCTGAACGCTGCAGAGGAAAACCAACAGGAGAAGGCTAGTCAGCCTGTAAAAAAATGTAGTAAAGGGATACATCCCAACAGGGTGATGCCATATAAACAGAGACTCATTTTGTTCTTTTTTCTTTTTAGAACGGTGAGTGAAAACAGACACCCCTCAGACATCACCAACGTATTTTTCACTTAGATAGAAGCGTTGATCCACAACACTGTCTGAGCGGCTATGGCTGGGAGGGGCGGTGAGGAATCTGTGGGCAAAGAATCCAGAGAAAGATCATTACGGTAAGTAATTTCTCCTTCAATGGATTGCTTTTCTCCCACAGATTCCTCATCTTGATAGACTCCCCAAGCAGTTAGGCTAAAGGAGGAGGGCAGAAAGTATTAAACAAGTAGGCTCTGGAGAACTGCCCTACCAAAGCGTGCATCAATGGTGCGGGCAACATCCAAAGCATAATGCTTGGTGAACTTATGTAAGGAAGACCATGAGGCCGCACTGCAAATGTCCCTTACAGGAACCCCCCTATGTAGGGCTGTGGAAGCTGAAACCCCTCTTGTAGAATGTGCCCCGATTACTGGCGGAAGTTCTTTGCCTGCCGACTGGTAACACTTAGATATACATAAAATAATCCAAAGTGAAAGGGTTTGTTTTGTTATGGCGAGACACTTGCGAGATAGAGAATGGGCTACGAACAACTGGTCTGTCTTCCGGAACTCGGATGTACAAACTTCTGTAGGCCCCGATGGCTGCCAGATAGGTGCAACATGTGTCTACCTGTACACCTGAGTGCGCATGGTGCACCGAGAAAGAGAGTACATCACCCAGTGTACAAGTACGGGGGTTGATCTCCTAAGAGTCTGCCCAATGACAGGACCTCGTCCATTTACTCTTGTATTGGCTCCTGGTAGCCTTGCTCCTGGCGCCCTGAATGATCTCCAAGTTAGCCTGGGAGAGGCTCAGGTGCCTGAGGGTGACCTGCTCAGGAACCACGCTGCGAAGGCTAACTTATGTGGTGCGGGGTGGATGACCCTGTCCCCCTGCTGGGACAAGAGAGGGGCTGGACCCAGCAGAAGGTGAATAGGTGGTCTGTTCATGAGGCTGTGCATTTCGGAGAACCAGGGTCTCACTGGCCACCACAAAGCTATCAGAATGATGCTGAGGTGACAAACTTCCTTTATCTTGCGGATTACCCTGTGGACCAGGGGTGTGGGTGGAAAGGCATAGGCTGTCATGCCTTCCCACCAAGTCTGTAATGCATTGCCCAGAGAGCCGGGCCCTGCCCCTGCCAAGACACAAATTGGCACTTCCTGTTCTTCCAGGAGGCAAACAAATCCACCTGAGGGTTCCCCCATCTGCGGAAGACCTCCAGCAGCACCTGGTCGTTCAATTGCCATTCATAATTGTCCGCTCCCAGTCTGCTGAGCCTGTCCGCTTCCAAGTTGGCCTCCCCGGGAGGTGGACGGCCATGAGGTAGATGATGTTCTCCAGGGCCCATTCCCACGTGCTGACCACTAGGGTGCACAGCGGAGGGGACCTGGTACCTCCCTGCTTGTTGACATAGTACATGCTGGTGGAGTTGTCGGTCTGGATAAAGAGGGTCTTGCCCCCAATGAGCGGAAGGAAAGCTTGGAGAGCTAGCCAGATGGCCATGAGTTCTAGCCAGTTGATGTTGTACTCCTGCCGGGTCCAAACTCCATGGACGCTGTGGCTGTTCGGAGTGGCTCCCCAGCCCTCTAGGGAGGAGTCACTGGTGTGAGGACCGCTTGCATGATACCCAGTAACTGTTGGTACCACCAGGCCGAAGTCACTGCTCTGGTAAGGAAGTGCGTAGTGGCGCTCTTGATGGCCGTAATCTTGAGCTCGTATCCCAGATGAGGCCCAGGAAGGTGAGGCTCTGCGTGGGCTGCAGCTGAGACCTCCTGAGGTTGATCGTAAACCCCAGGTCATGGAGAGTGCTCATAAGTGCAGAGGAGGTGTGGGTAACCCCCTCCGGAGATTTCACCCTGATGAGCCAGTCGTTCAGGTACGGGTAGACATGGTGGCCCTGGGCCCTGAGGAGGGCTGCCATTGCATTCATGAGTCTGGTAAATACCCTGGGGGCTGAGTCGAGGACGAAGGGTAGCACCTTGTACTGGAAATGGCAGCCCATGATCCTGAAGCGCAGGAAGGAGCGATGTGGTTGCCAAATCGGGACGTGCAGCTAGGTGTCCTTCAGATCCAGGGAGCACATCCAGTCTCCCTTGTCTAGTGTCTCCGCAATGAGTGCTGGCTTAACCATCTTGAATTTCTGAAGAGGGTGGGAGAGGTTGAGGGTGGATAGGGCCAACAAAACTCTCAGGCTAGCCTGGTTCTTCTTTTGTATGGCAAAAATTCTGGATAAAAGCCCAATCCTCTCTGGGGGGCTGGGACCTCTTCCACAGCCTGGCTCTCGACGTGCGACCAGATCTCCGCCAGCAGAGTTGCCGTCCCAATCTGTGGGAGTGGATGGGGAGGAAGGAGGAGGAGAAGGGACCGGTAGGCGGTACCTCGAGGACACTACAGAGACGATCCAGGGGTCTGCAAAGTTATGGCACCAAAATTGCACGTGAAAGGCAAGCCTGCCCGCCACTGGAGACATGTGGTCATGTTTTCTTTCCTTCTGAGGCTGCTGCTGACGAGGGGATAGGAAGAAGCCCTTGCTCCCCCCCCCTTTTGTTGCTTGTGCCAGTGCTGACTGGGCGAGCGGTCAAGTTGTCCCGACCTCTGTTCCTGTAAGCCCCGGAACCCGCCGAACGCCTGCCCCCTGTTGGAGCTTTGATGCGACTGGGTGAACGCCTTGGGCGTGGCCTTCGGTAGGATACAGACTTTGCAGTTTGCAAGCTGTTCTTTTTATCTAATTCTTCATCAGTGGTAGAGTGAAAGAGGTCACTACCCTCGAACGGAAGGTCCAATATGCGTTCCTGGACATCAATGTTAAATTTAGTAGCCCGAAGCCAGGACATGCTTCTCATGTCCATGGCGATGCAGATGGCCCGGCCAGAGGTATCAATGTGTGCCACAGTGGACTCCATGATATCCTGCGACACCAGCTTGGCTTCTCCTAAACCCGCTTTGAAGCATGCCTGGCTCTGCACCGGAAGCTCTGGAAGGAAGTCTGCTATTTCCCACCAAAACCTCTGGTTAGCAGCTGCCAGCATGGGATCCGCGTTGGATTGGTGCAGATGCAGTAAGACGTCTCCAAGATGTTCGCCTCCTTGCCAAGCAGCACAGTGGACGAGGTGGCCGAGGACGACTGAGTAAAGTGACGCTGCAGCAATCGCTGAATTGTGCGGTTCAGGGTGCGCCGACAGCAAGAGTGGATATCCCTCCATCTGTCTATACTTAGCATCAAGGCGCCGATTCACAGGTTGTGCTGAGTGTGGCTTGAGCCACCCCTTCTTGGCCAAGGCAACGTCCTTCTGCATTGAGATACCCATTTTGGTAGGGGGTCGGGGATACCCATTTTGTTAGGGGGTCGTAGGGTGAGGACTTCTGCTAAGACCCCCCTCCTCAGGCTGCTCGACCTCAGGTTGAGGAAGGCCTACATATTCAGCCAAACCTGCAAGACGGTCGTGGAAGGCCTTTGCTGACGACGGGGTGTCAGGGCCCTCCTCCTTATCTGTGTCCACTAGAGTGTCCGGCTGGTCCGGAGCGGGTTTGGAGACCGGAGCCGGAAGCTGCTGCGGAGGCTGGTGTGGAACCGTCTGTACTGTGGGAGGCAGGGGAGCCGGTATCGAAGGAGCCGGCAGGGGCAGCGAGACCTGCGCTGGGGCCTGTGGCGCCGGAGCCATGGAAGGAATGACTATGGGCACTGGTGGAGTGACCGAAGCGAGCAAGTCCCTGACAGCATCCTGCAGGATGGCCCCCTCTGGGGGGGTTCGCATCAGCGCCAGGAACCTTTCAAAAACCCTGTCTTCGGAGGCAGAAGATATTGAAGTAGTGGCCGAGGGCTGCTGGGGCCGGAGTGCACTCTGTCTAGGTTGCAGGGGAAACCTGCCCTGCACTGCTGATGGATAAACTGTAGGCTACGTACCTGGTTGACACCAGTCCCACCTTGAAACTGGTCCACCGCCTGCTCTGTTCCTAGGAGTGGCATCGAAGGAGCAGCCATGTTGTCTGGCACGGTAGCCATTTTGTTGAGCTGCATGCCACGTGCCAAAGCCGTGGTGCATGGCTCCCTGGGCCCGGCCTCCTCCAAACTCTAGGTGGTGGAGCATGAGGCCTACCCTGCACCTCAGGCCTCAGCCTGGAAGGCGTATTGCCCTTGGCATTGTCGCCGGTAGTGCTGCGTTAAGGCACCCCCTCGGACATTGAACCGGTACTTGGGCATTGACCCTCAGGCATACACCCGGTAAAAGAACCTTGTGGTCCCTCAGCACCGATTCTGGAAGGATCTGATGACCCCTCGGCCGTGAGTCCGGTAGCTGGACTAGCCTCGGTGCGTGTGCTGGTACAAGAACCCGAGAGCTTCCTCCCGTTCGGGCGCATCCTCAGGAAGGAGTGGCCCTTATGGGGTTTGCCGAAGTTCTTCAAGTCCTCTGGAGGCGACCTTTCGAAGAGCTCCCTCCACCTAGCTAGCCTGTTTTTCTGTGCGCGTGGAGTCAGTGCGTCGCACGCGGTACAGCATTCCAAGCCATGGTGGGCCAAGGAAGCAGAGGCAAAGAGCGTGGGGGTCGGGCTTAGGGAAGAGCCCCTCGCAGGCCGGACACCTGCTGAAGCCCGCTGAAGTCAACATGTGCCGTGGAGGAGCGTAAGGCCGGAGGCCCGAGTACATGAATGACAAAAAAGAAGACAAAAAGAAAGAAGAAGAATCTGGGGAAGAGAGCATGGTATTACATGGCCGAAGTCAAACGCAGGAGCCCTGGTGAAATCGGCCTGTTCCCATCGACACAGAAAAGGGTACTGAGGTGTGGCCGCGGTCGGCTGAGTCAGGGAAGCGCATGCACCCAGGGCCGCACCCCCGCACACCTCTAAATTTAAAGGGGAAGAAGGTTTTATCTGGTGAAAAAGGTTCCGTCTCCCGTCCCTAGGAAGGGACACCGATGCAGTATGGAGGAAAGGGGACGGGATGTAAGAGTAACATTAATTATAGGCCTTTATAATCAAAACACAATTAAACCACAGTTATGAAGAAACAATACCACACATAATCATTAACTAATTAACATATATACAAGTCTGCGACTAGCCTAGTACTGATGATGGGGGGGGGGGGATAACCACAACCTGTAACAGAAAGGGATACGTTCGGCACATATATCAGTGTAGCCAGTCCTTCATCAACAATCCCTAACTTCTGTAGTCCAGCCCTATGAAGTGAGGAGCCTAGCGCTCAAAGTACTGTTGTGCTTTCACAATGCGCGGTGGTGCGTAAAGCGTGCGTAAAGCGGGTTATCTTCAGGTGGCTGTAGCTGCTCAGGAAGGTGCTTGAGGCTATGAAGAATGAGTTCATATTCCAAAAAGAGGGCCTACCCTTGCAGAGAGAGAAACTTTCGGAGTTCAGGAATAGCTGGGGAGCACAGTTTATCCGAGCCAAGTTTAGTATCTTTTGAGGGACACTCTCGCGTAAAAATGAATGGATGTGCCAGGGGGCCACTGGTAAGTTAGGAAAGTACTCACCAACCCTCGAAACAGTCCGGACCAAACTTTGGCAGTCTAGCCCACTTTGCCTGTAGATGTTAACCCTACAGTTTCAGGATGCTCCAGTTCTCAGCGGCTGCCGGACGGGACGATTGTCCGTGGTGGGACAGTAGCCTTTTCTGAGCTCTCGAAGGAAGGAGGATAGTTCCAGTGCAGCACGTCTCAGTAAACGGTAGGCAAGAACTGCAGGCACTTTCAGCGATGGTCACCACAGGGGAGTGACACAGGGACCGCAAATGCTTGCAGCCTGGCGCACTCCTGTAAATCGCGACCCAGGGAAGCTAGGATGAGTTTTGGCAAGAGAGGGCCCAGGACCACAAGCTAACGATTACCAAAGTCTCAACTCGGGACGGCAGCGTACCTGTGCGATACCCTAGGTTCAAGCTGGACAGCTCACTGGATGGCCCAGGAACACCTCCGAAGAGACTCTTTGCAAGGGTAAGCAGGAGAAGCCGAGAGAAGTTCCCACTACTCCAAAAGGGGAGAAGCGCCCTTGCAGGCCTTCTTGGTTCGATGAAGAAACAGGGGTCCGGCGGGACGACAGCGGGGTCAGGGTGCCAAATCTTCCTAGCACGTTACTGGCGGTTCCTCAGGTCTGCTTTCTTGTTGAGGATACTTGGCTCCTTATGGAGTTTGGTTTGAACCTCAGTAGATCTACCTTGAATGGATGCAGAGCCCCTTCTCTTATCCAAGATTCAGTTTGCAGTCAAATCTCAGATAGCCAATGGAAGATCTGCTCTCTTGCATGCTAGCCAGGCATGGGCCAGTTGTGGCCCATGGTGGTTCCAGTCATTCATGGCTACGATACATCCTGGAACCAGTAGCATGGATTGGGACCAACCCTTTTTATGGGCACTAGCACACATGACTTTCCTGGTCATGAAGTCAGGGGCACAGGCATGCATGGGTTGCATGCACAGGAGACCTGGGTGGACACTGTCCTGGCGCCTTTGGCACCAGGCTCATGAAGAAAAGTAAACAAGAACATCCATTTAACACCAAAAAGCTTTTATTATGGACATAGCACTTCAGATGCATTAACCTTGAACATTCCATCCATTAAGCAGTCCCAGGTGTATTCTTGGGTGTGGCTGCTAATGGATTGCCTGTGCACGTGCTCACTCTCTAGGAGTGGCAAGGTGAGGCTGGTAAGCCGGCCCTAATGGGCATGCCCACGATCTCAGCTATATAAGCTGCCCCGACCCTCAAGACAGACGATTCATGTTATTCTGCACTTGCAAGCAGAGTAACGCTCACCGTCGCCTGAGGTCAGACTTACCTTTGAAGATCCTGCTCCCTTAACATCCTGCTTCCTGCCAGCATACTTACCCCAACTGGGGGAAGCTGTTCTTACCAGTACATCTCTTCGGCGAACCAAGTATTCATCTTTACACTTTCCGGAACGCCGATACCTTTATCTTGGCACCGCAGCACGACACGCTCCATCGTCGACAGCAGCGCCTGCAAGGAAAAACAGAAGACAAGGTTAGACATCGAAAAAACTGTCAGTTTAAGGTTGCGCTTCACCATACTTTGCTCTTTTCCTTAAACCATCACTTACCTGCTGTCGAACATTGCGGTAGCATCCATCTTCCATCCGGTCGCGTATCGCGTCTCACAGCTGCATTGAGGCCGCATTGCCATCTAAGGGAAGACAACAGAAGAGAGACATTATTGCGGGCATAAATAGGAGCAACATATAAAGACATTAAACAGAACGAACAGCATTACAAGAGCTCAAGAAAGACTTACCAATCATAAGGAGAAGCATAGTCGCAGCTGGACTGGATTAATCCTTATCAGGGATCAGTGAAGGAACTAGATCCCATTCGACGCGTCCCTGCCAGAAGTAGCAGGACAGAGAGCTTATCTTCCATAATTCACAGGTGAGCTTTATGGGCCGGCGTATGCTCACAGAAACCGTACTTTGGGGTGAAGGGTTCGAGAGGTACAACAATAACAGATTGGCACACTCACACACTCTTATCTCCACGCAGGAGCAGTATTATCACGGACAACCGCTCACAGCTTTTCTACATCCGCAGAGACCAGGTGAGCGTAACAGTGACATGCAGGAGCCCGCGAAAGATGCGGTTTTCGCGGGAGGCTGCATGCCCAAATAAGGAATACCTGGGTCTCTCGACCTGGGGAAAAGCAAACGGACAAAATGGCCAAAGGACAGAACAAAAGACTTTGTGGCACAGCCATTTTCGGCACTGGCCACAGTCTTGGGCCAAACGCGGTAACCGCGATATGGTCCATAAAAACGAAGTAAAAATACTTTAAAAGTAAACTGCTTTCCACAAGTTCTTCCTAGGCACACTTGACCAAACACCAAAAAATCCTTAGAGGGTGTCTAGGGCCATAAAACAAAAGGACCCCTATGCACGGTACAGTAATGTGCATGGCACATAGATAAAAGGTTACCTAGAAATGGCAACATAGTCGAAGACTAAGGAAAACCTAGTTTCCCAGTACTGACAGCCTGAAGGAAGTGTCAGTTTCCCCGTAACAAATGAGCGAAAGTCCAGAGGAGTGTAGCCGAAGGCGGTGCTCCACTGGAAAAAGTCAGGATAGGTAAGCCAAACAAAAGCAAAGGGTTTGGGGTGTTCACAAATGGAGGTAAAATTGCACCTAAGGGAAATCTTTCCTAACACTCGGAATCCCTTCAACCTCCGGAGAACCCAATGAATGACCGGAATCGGGTGGAAAGCGCAGTGGAGAGGGAAGGTCCAATCCACCAGAAACGCATCCCCCAGTGCGCTGTTTGCTAGGAATTCCCTTGAGCAAAACTGTTTGCATTTCCTGTTGTACTCCGTGGCAAACAGATCCACCGCTGGGGAACCCCAGAGAGAGAAGACCTCTTCCAGGACTTCCTGACACACTTCCCACTTGTGTAAGACCGTGCTCTGCCTGCTCAGAGCATCCACCAAACCATTCTCTGTCCCCGCCAGATGAACTGCCGAGACCAAGAATCTGGTTCTCTAGCAACCAGAACCACAGCAGCATCGCCCCTGTGCAAAGGGGGTGGACACGCATGCGACCCTGTTTGTTCAGGTAGTGCATGGCCACCGTGTTGTCCATTAGAATGAGGACATGCTTCCCCTTGAGAGACGTGGTGAAAGCCCTCTAGTCTGGCTTCTATCATGGACTAAACGCTGCTCACCTGCAAGTCCTCGCAGTGCGTCCCCCAACCCTTCAGTGACGCATCGATGACCACCCGGGTCTGAGACCAAGGGGGCCAGAAGGGTTCTCCCGCCATAAGGATACTGCGGTTGTCCCACCAGCCTAGGTCAAGGACCACTTGGTTGGAAAAATTGAGAGTATCCATGAGGGCTTCCAGATACTGAGACCATTGGTCCCATTAGAGCCACTGGAGGGATCTCATGCCCAGCCTGGCCTCTGGCATTAGAAAAATACAGGAGGCACTGAGACCTAAGAGGCAGAGGAAGGAAGCTGTTGGTAAAGTGGCGTGGTTCTGAAACAAATGTACCATCTGCTCTATGCTTTTGGCTCTCACTTCGGGTGGGAAAGCCTTCCCTGTCCGAGTGTCTAGGACTGCTCCGATGAACAGGAGCCTTTGAACTGATGTCACATGGGATTTCTTCAAGTTTAGGGAGAAGCCCAGCCTGTGCAGTAGCAGACAAGTGTCCTCCAGATGAGACAAAACCTGCCCGCTGACTTCCCCCGGATCAGCCAGTCATCCAGGTAAGGAAATACTTGGACCCCGGATCGCCTAAGGTGAGCAGCGACTACCGCCATGAGCTTGGTGAAGACCCTCGGAGCGGAGGTCAACCCAAAGGGTAGCACTTTGAACTGATAGTGCTTGTCCCCTATGAGGAACCGTAGGAACTTCCTGTGCTTTTGATTTATCGGCACATGGAAATAGGCATCCTGTAGGTCTAGCGACACCAGCCAGTCCTGAAGTGTGAGAACATGGAGAATTTCTCTCAAGGTCACCATCCTGAACTTGTCTTTCCTCACGAACTTGTTCAAGGCCCTGAGGTCCAGAATAGGACGGATACTTCCTCCCTTTTCGGGCACCAGAAAATACTGGGAATACCAGCCCGATCCTCTCTTTTCGGGAGGTACCTCTTCCACGGCACCCTTTGACAACAGGGTTCTCAGTTCTTCCTGGAGCTCTTGTACCGGTTGGATTGGGGGAGGTGGAGGTCTGTTCAGTGGACTTTTACCAGACAATAACCACACCAAATTGTTTGCAGGGCTCAGGCATCGAGGGTAATCTCCTGCCACTGGGGCCACTGCCCTGCCAACCGTCCACGAACCGGTAAGTCGTGGAAGGGGAAATCAAAGCAGCTTAGAGGGCGTGGCTGCCCCTGCCGTTGTCTGTTGGTCTCTAGAAGCCCCTCTGCCCCTTCCGGGGTCGCGTGAAATGCCCCTGCCTGGCTTGCAGGAGCTGTGCTTTTCTGCCATAGGGTAGATAGCACCTAGTGTCTCTGCCCCTCAAGAAAAAGCTCAAAGCACGTTTGGCCAACTGAGCAGCTAGGCCCAATGACTTAGCAGCAATTTTAGACTCTGAATTTTTCTAGGTAGTCCTCTGCCTTTTGTCCAAAGAGCATATCTCCCTCAAAAGGCATGTCCAGTAGGCGGTTTTGAACATTAGTGGAGAACCCAGAGGTTTTCAAATAGGATTGCCTCCTCATAACTACTGCCGACCCCATTGCACAGCCAATGCAGTCCGCAACGTCCATGCCCGTCTGCAATGACTGCTTGGCTACCTCCTTCCCATCCTCCACCATCTGCATACATCCGTCCCAAATAGCATCCTCAGGGACGTATTCTGCTGCATGTTCCACAGTTTTCCACAAACCGAAAGAACATTTTGCGAACCCGCAAACTATGTTTGTGAACTTGAGTTCCATGCTGCCAGAAGTGCAAACTTTCTGGGCCAAAGCATCTAACTTCTTTCTCTCCTTATCCGTAGGGAGATTTGACGTGATTGCGTCGGGTCTGGTGGATATCGTGGCAGCTTGCACTACAAGCCCTTCTGGGGAAGGGTGTGTGGAGAGGAAATAAGGATTCCCTCTTGTCAGCCTGTACTTCCCAGTTAAATTGGCATTCACAGGGGGAGACATGCACGGGTGTTGCCATAAAGAGGCTAAGGGCTCTGCTATGGCCTGATTGAAAGGCATGTTATGGTCAACTGCCAGACCCTCATCTAGGATGTCTGTCAGGTCGTTCCCCTGAAGGGGTGTGGTGGACGACTTCAGCACAAGGGTGTCTACAACCCTTTCTGCCAATGCCCTAAACCTAGCATGAGTCTAGGGTTGGTTTTGCTGCATATCAAGGTCTGGAGACGTGTCCAGACCACTGGCATCTTGTAGCTCTTGGGCCAGTGCCATTATATCAGCTTGATAGTCGAAATAATCGACACCGCCGGCTCCCGTGTAAATTGTGTCGACATCATCATGGTCATCGGGCTAGTCGACGCCGAAGATCTATCGCATAGAATTGAAAAACCCTGACCCCAATAGCGGCTGAAAAGAATCGTCGTCGGTAGTCGATGCTGTGGGTTTGTCCCCCGATTACGATTAAATGGCTTTGGACGCCAGTTGCACGGACTTGGACGCCGGCAGTGCGGCCTATGCAGCCGATGGCATCGTTTTCAGCACTGACTGCTCTGACGGACGGTGGTCGCAGTGGAAGGCAGCCTTTAGCTGGCTTTCCAAAGGCGTTTTTCTCATCTTTTTTGTCGAGCCTGAAGGCTTCATCGACGTCGATGACTAGCGTGGGCTCGGGGTTGCCGGGCGCTGCTTTTGCTGCCAAGGCCTGCTGGTCGGGGGCGGGGGGGGGCAGCACTGACAGCTGCCAGTTGTTTAAACATGGTAAGCATTTCTTGTTTAAAATGTTCCCACTGTTCACGAGTGGTGGGTCCCTTCGAGGGCTTATCTCATTCAGAAGACGAGCTTGATTCCCACCAATGGTGGAGGTGTTGCTTCTTCTTTGTGAGGAAGATGAAGAGGAATGGCTCCTAGAGTGGGACAGTTTCTTTGTTTTCTTCCGATGTCTGTCTTCACCCTTCTTGGGGGTGGGCTACTCAGTCTCGCCTTGGAAGACCAGACGAGAGACTGCACCAGAGATTTAGAGGGTTGTCGGCCCAGAGCCAGTTTCCCAGCTCTTTCACGCAGGGAATTCGTTTGCATTTTCGAACATGACGCACAGGACTCTGTGTTGCGTGCCACAGACAGATGTCACGGGGGTCGGTTACGGACATTTTGGCCTCACAATCAGTGCACCATTTAAAGTTCGAGACCTGGTGAGTGTACATTGTGTCAAGGTTGCAGCATGCAAGCACGTGGAAAAAGGAACTGAAGCATGGGTCGTAGTGACAGCTTATATATACACAACGCCTGACGTCACTTCCCGGAGCCGACGATCGAGCACCGAGCAAGGCAGATCGACGATCGAAGGCTGAGTCGAGGTCCACTACGCCCCCTGTTGAAGTTTCTGAACAGCAGAGCTCCATGATGGGTATCTATCAAGATGAGGAATCTGTGTGAGAAAAGTAATCCATTCAAATACATATCTGTTGTCTGTGTCATCTCTCTTGATACATTTGCCTGTCTCACACTCCGCACAAAAGCAATACCGCATGCGGTGATCCAATAGGTGTTAATACTGCATTTCCCCGTGAAGTCTTATGGGATTCCGAAATTGGAACAAACTGAAGGGTCTGTGTGACTCTGAATCATGCAGATTCTTTCTGTCATCACATACAGTAACAGTATGAGAATGCTGGTGTTACCTTTAATAGGACCCAGAATAAATGAACTGTCACGTTTAAAGTCCACTTTATCCGGAATCTTTGGTTCTTACAAACGTACAAATAACACGTAGCTCACTGGAGTCATTCCACACATTATCCCTTTGAAATCTTGATAATGGAGAGTCCATGCAAGAAACTTCCTGTTGCTTGGAAGGAAGTTGACTCTTTGTTGACTCCCTCTGAGGCTTAGATCTTAGGTGCTGTGGCCACTTGCTTGCCTTCAGGGTGAAAGCAGGGACTCTAACGCAGGTTCCAAGACTCTCTGACACATTGTTAGGCATTGACTTTTATATTGACACACTATACAATCCCCTGGAAGAGTTCGAGCAGGGGAAATCTCTTCTTCTGATGTGTCTGCACCATACTTTAGGGAGGAAAGGTTGCAGTTGTAGACAGTTGTGTGGCGGGGGCATGCTGGAATGCGTGCCTTTACTTTCACTTTACTGAGGTCACAAAAGAGGATTTGCTGTTCCTCAAGTCAGCCTAATCTAGCTAGGCCTGCAGCATGATCCCCAAACAAGTAAGCTACAACTGAGAGTGCAACCAATGAGGAACAATCCTTTTATTTGAAATGGAAGATAATGGGCTGCAGCGTCCAGGGTCCTTTACGGTCCTAGCAGTTCTTATAAAAATGATCCTGAATGCAGACAACTCAGTAGCCCAAGTGTGTATAAACTGCCAGGTGGAAACCAAGTTGCAAGCCTGAGCGTTTCCATTTGGGGCAGGAAAATGCGGTATGAAATTGGAAAGGTCACTGGTCGCAGTGCGCATTTCCCATCTCTGGTTTTCCAACAAGAGAGACCCGGTGTAGGGGAAGGAGCAGGGTCACTGTCGCAGATGAAAGCACTTCCTTCTCGGAATTCCTGATGCAGTTTTATCTGTGACAGTTCTTCTCTGCATGTCACTTAACATCCTGCAGGTGCACTGCTTCATGGCAGTGCATGTGCACAGATTCACGTCTCTGAATCAAGGTGCTGTGATAAAATGCACTACTTTGATATGAGGTTTCGGGATAGGTTGACAAGGGGCACTGACCCCCTCTATGTGATTCAAGGCTCGGGGACAATCCA
This sequence comes from Ambystoma mexicanum, assembly GCF_040938575.1. NCBI lineage: Eukaryota > Metazoa > Chordata > Amphibia > Caudata > Ambystomatidae > Ambystoma > Ambystoma mexicanum. The sequence continues at coordinate 785,259,186 of NC_090931.1, forward strand.
GGGAGGATCTCATGATCTGCCCCACTCTCTCCCAAAAGAGTACTATGGATTTGTCACATCGGTCTACCCATCAGCATGAACCCTTTTATGGGAACCCTTTAAAAGAGACAGTCCCGAAGACCTGGCAGTGCCTGCCCTCTTGTCTCCCCTATCATAGGTGCAGGAGTCATATCCATAACCACAGGGAAAGGAGCTGGAGGGAAATTAAGACAGAAGCAAGCAGTTAATCAGTCAACTTAAGGTCTTCACACATGTCCATGAAAGGCCCGCTAGGCTAAGGGTTTCCCCCCTGAGGCTAAGGCCAATGTGTGGCAAGCAAAGAGGACCACCCATGGTGAGGGACTACAACCATGAGTCCCACATCAACCTGTAAGCCATCCCCCGGGGCAGAGCCTGCTATCCAATCCCTATACCAGCTGCACATGGAAACACCCATGAGTTCACCAGGAGGCTGGGAAGTGGATGGCCCAGGCAGATGTGGAGCAAGGGACCCATGAGGTTGGAGAGAGAAGGACCCAAAAAGTTGGAAGAAAGAGTTTGCGAAGTTAACTCTGGTTACAGAGGTGCCCAAGGAGGAGGTTGTGAGAGAAGTTAAGGAGGAGCTAGGTGCCAAACAAAGAGTTTGCCATACAGTTATTATGGGATTGGTGATCACCGCGTTGAAAGGGAAGACGCATTCTCTTTGTGGTCCTCTGTCCAAAATATCTGTGAGCTCGTATTTTGTTGGACTTGTCTAGAAGGTGGTCCAAACTCTGAAGGGTTAATGACTTTCTATATTGCCTGCCAAAAGACTGCATTTGGGTGATCATACGGCGAAGCTTCTGCAATCTCGAGATGAGGAGATGCGTCGCGGCCCTGTGCATCCCGGAGGTCGGCAGCGAGTTCCATGAGGTCTGGTTCCCAGAAAATCAGGTTACCCTTTGGGTTGTGGGTGACCATATCACCTCAATCGACCATCTGACCTAAGGGCTCAAGATTAAAGGGAATTGCGTCACCCATCTCATCGCAGATAGTCTGCATTGTCTGGATATCTTGTCCTAAACAGGAGCCTACTGGCTTGAATTTTCAGGCTGCGAACAAAAAATCGGTTCTGTCCTATCTCGATGCAGCGAGCCCTAAAGGCTCTGCCGAGCCCTGAGGCGTAACCACTTCTTAGGTATCCTGCTGGCATGCACAGGCATGGTGGGACCTTCTGCCTCCATAGATATTTAAGACGGAACCGCTGACAACAATGCTATCGGAGAGGCAACGAGAGGCAGTCTGAGCAGGTTCCTGACATTTTTCAGTCTGTCTTTGCTCTCATTTTCTTGGAGGCAGTGTTTCAACTATAACAACCTCTAACACCCGAGGAGTGTCGGACTGAGGGGCTGGGCTGCCCCACTATCCTCTTGCTGTGGAGGAGAAGGTAACTACAAGGTGAGAGAGTACCTGAAGTCTCGCTGTTCTTAAGTCCTCCTGTTCCAGTTTCAGACTTAAATATTTTTGCAGCCTCTGGGGCTCACCTAACTATAAGTATTCACATATCATCTATCGCATTTTTATTGAGCCGAGCATTTTATCCCTTGTAATCTATGACTGTGGGCGCCCTGAACCTTTGAGGCGATTTTTTCCACTTTGTAATCAGTGACTGTGAGCCTTTCCAGCCTTTGAGCAGATTTCTTCAATCTTGCAATCAGTGACTGTTGGCACTCCGAGCCTTTGAGTAGATCTAGTCATTGCTGAAAGCAAAAGTGGTCCCACTCTTAAGTCACTGAATGGTGGGCGACCCACCATATGACCAGCATTTACGCTTTTCAAATTGTATCCTGGTCCGTGTTTGTTGGATTGGAATAAACTATGTAATTTAGGGAATTACAAGTTGGTTCCTGAGGTTTGAATCCGGATCATTAAAGTAAAGTGGAGTGTAGTTAAACGGAGCGCCTGCCTACCTGATGAGTTTGTCTCCATTTGTGGGTGTCATGTTGCACTAGCTTGGGTCAGATATACCGTTAAAAATAAGGCTGATCCGAGCTACCATAATGTCTTGGTCGTGTTGATTTGTGACCTCGTAAAAAAAAAGGCAGCAACAAATTGTTGCATCAATGTTCTTTAACTAATCCATCCTTGCCACTCAGGCCGGTACCCAATAAAATAATCTCCTGGCACAGAGTGCATTGTGACAATACTCCTCGGTAAAATTCTTGACTACGTCACAAAATGATTACTTAAGAAGTGGGTTACTGGATGACGGCTTGAGGGCTCCTGAACTCAATGATTCAGTCCCGATTGGTAAACCCCTGAGAAGTCAGTTTAAACCACCTGTGAAATCCAAAAAAATCTGCTGACCCAGCTCAAGTACATCTTGTCAACGACACTCAACTTGGGGAAGGTATTTGCTTCATCCCCCAACACTTTGAGTTCAAGGATGGCGCAGGAAAAGGGCCTGGAATATACCTTAACAGCGACTACCATGAAGAAAACCATCAAAGATGTTTTCCTTAGAAGAAAATGTTGTAGTTTTGGAGAGGCAGACTTGCTCGAAATGGGTGACTTAATGGGCAGACTGGATAATAGTTGCCAAATGAGACACAGCTACATTATCGGTGGAGACTAATAATTTTATTAGCTCTCAAATTTCTCCCATGACGGGTCTGGCCCGAGTCCAATTTTAGTACAGCTACCGGCACCCCAAGCGGGAGGTCGGATAGGCTCAAAAGACCCTAGTAAAACTGCACTGGATGAGGGTGAGGCCCTCTCCGAGGTCCTCAAAGAAGCAAGTAATGCCACCCTAACAGCTTTAGATGTCCTAAACTCCCTAGTAAATGTGTTTGAATTGTTATGAGGTGACGTGCAGTCACACACACTGGCTCATCGCTGTAATTAACTAAAGAAGTCAGCAAGTGTGAAATCTCTATAGTTGGTCTGAGAACAGCCATGAATTCCTCCTTGAATGACACCATAGCTGAACTAAAAATTGACATTAAACAGCAGTCCTGGGTTGTTGTGGATTTCCAGGGCAAATGATTAGCTTCGTAAGCCTCAGTTGATTCTCTGAGTGTTAAAGTAAAATCATTCACTGAGGATGTTCAAAAGCTGATTAGAGTGGGAGTAATCAAAGAAAGTGGCAGCCTGGTCAGTGGGTCTCAAGACTTGAACAGTACACCACTATGAGAATCCATGATGGAAGAGTTCCTCTGCCTAGCTCAAGTACGTGAAGATCAAATTGAACAAGTCGAGGGGGCTCCCACACCAGTTCAAATATCGTCTGGCACAAATAGTCAATTGGGGCTCAATCCATGTAAGATCAATGGCAGAAGCTGAAGGAAAAAACGAAAAACATGGAAGGAGAAGAGAAGGTGAAACTTCAAAAATTGGTCAGAAGCAGAAAACAAAGAATCAGAAGGTTCCGAAGAGGAGGAAGGCCGCCACTGCCCAGTTTGTACGTGGTATTACAATACCAACAGTTAATGGGAATAGTAACCCTCAAAAGAAATCACGGAACACAGAGTTCACTGATCATCAAATACATTCTGACAAAGATCTTGGTCTCATACCTGTCTGCCCTAAAATTGGCAATCATGACAAGCGCTCCGGGGGCACGCCCTTGGTGACAAGCCCTGCACTTATGAAAACTAGTGTGGGGGTTCAAACAGAGTTTGCCCAAAAAGTTTTAAAGCGGGCACCAATATTTCTACAAGGCAAGTATCCCTCTCTGCGAACTGTAGTTTCCTCCCAAGTTGGATCAAGTAATGGATGGAGCGTCCCATGGTGCAGTTTTAGGCTTGCATGACAATGTGTCAGGCCATATGCTCGAGAAGGCAGGTGAGGATTGCTGTCTCAGTAACTGTATTCTAAATGAGGTTCCACTAAATATAAGACAGAATCCCCAGCCAAGAAAGCGGACTAAGATCTGTACACAAACGGAAGAAAGGGGAAGACCGGCTGTCATAGTTGCCAAAAGTCGAAGATTTGTACAGCCTCAAGGTAACACAGCCAACACCATAATGGTGGAAGCGGGAGTAAAGCTGGAATTGGCTTGGAAGACTCCTCACAGGCAACTCGTCCTTTCGCAATCTCTAAGGTCTGGATGAAAAGACAGGAGTAGGAAAAATCCAAGCCATTGAATAGGACTGGAATCTAAGCCATCTTTCGTGAGGTGAATGATCTCCTCCTCTTCTCCTCACAGGACACTGAATATGTTCAGTTTCCCAATTACAGAAATACACATATCGTGAAAATTGGCTTAAAGACTAGGTTGGGGCCCAATGCAATTCTTGCAGCTACGCAAGCTTTGCAGAAACAAGGCCTCGAGATATCAGGGGAGCCTTTGCACGATCAATGCATGATGCCTGGTGGACAACAGGAACTCTACTTGGGATCCACAAAGCATCCAGAAGTCTACAGTGTTCCACTGGTCTTGACATCTTGGAACCAGAGAAAAGGGTTATCTCGACTGCGAATCAGCATTTGGCCAAGAAATATAATGCTTAGACTCTAGTACCTGACTGTTTGGATGGAATACGAGAGGTTCAAGCTTGTTTAAAAATAGGGCCACTAAAGAGGAGATTTTCAATCATCATGATATCATAGCCCTACAGAAGACATGGCTAGTCTCCAGTTTTGATGTGGATGGGTTCACAATCGTAGAGCAATTGGCACGTGGCCAAGGAAAAGTGAGACCGGCGGGGGCTACTGACTGCGATTCGTAACTCAATTTTCTCCTCTGTTGAGTTGATTTGTAATAAAACTCTGGGGGTATTAGCCATAAAGGCAGATCTAAAGAGTAAAAGTGACACTCACGTATTTGTAGTAATTGATATATACTGGAACCCTTCATGCTCACTCCTCTCAGACTTCCTAGAACTGTTGGCAGATGTTCTGATCCAAATTGAGATGACGTAGGGGTCAGTGAATTCAATTCTTATAGGCGATTTAAACTCCCAATGTATTAGAACACTTGTGAATGAAGGTCAACCGAGAGAACCCACATTAAATGGTAAACAATTGTACTCTTTCCTAACTGAATGGAATGTTTGCATGGCAAACAGTAATATTGTGGGGGATGTTCCTCCAGCTCTGACCTGGTCCCAAGGGGCGCTGGGTTCAACAATTGATTACTTATTCCTGTCAAAGATGTGTTTGAAACATGTACTCATTTCCATGTTATGGTGAACGGGTCAAGTGATCACAACATGCTTGTCGGGGTTTTCTCTAATCAAATGCAGCTTTCTGAAAAGGCTTGTCTCTGATTTATGTGTAAACAATGGTAGAAGCAGACTGGTAAAATTTGGGTGGGGCGGGTCCAAATTGAACAATGTTCTGTCGAGAATTGTTATCACTTCTGTGGAATCAGATCTTAAATCCACCTGCAATCCCCTAACGTTTGTGGAATTTTTGTGGGCGGTTAATCCACTCACAAAAATGGGAGAGCAAGTGAAGCCTAAGCATTCCCACTCATTTGGTGAAGAATCATGTCCAAAGAATTAAGGAGAAATATCTGGATGCTAAGACATAAATCCCTGCATAGAGATGAATAGGTCACAGAAACCAGAAAACTGCGATTGATGTATAGGAACTGGTCTAAGTTGCATAAGTATCTTAGTTTACCGAAAGACAGAGAACAGATGCAAAGGGCGGTTGGTAGGGCTAATTCCAGGATTTTTTGGTCACTTATCAACTCGGAGGGACCCTGTCAGTGCAGCCTACCAAGTAATGTAATTCAGGAGGCAGCCTGGGAGGAACACTTCTCGTCCCTTTACGCTCCTTTGGCACAGTTCAACATCATACGGGACACCATAAAAGACCTAATAAAGAAATCCACTGCTTCAAGGGTGGCAGGGCCCAATGGGCTCACTAATCAGATACAAAAATCTGACATTTCACTGTGGTCGCATATATTGTTTCAACTATTTAATTAGGTGGTCAGGTTGAGGACATTACCTGAGTCGTGGCAGGGTGCTATAATCATCCCGATGTATAGGAAGGGAGGCCGGGCTGACTCAATAAACTATCGACCCGATCTCCCTTCTGGACGCAGATAGCAACATTTGTGCGGGGTTTGTTTTGAGAGAACTAGAACTCTGGTCAAAGAAGGAAGGAATCCTGTTAAAACATCAAATAGGATTCTGCCAGGGCCAGTCTACATCACTAAATTTCCTAATTATGAGCACGGTCTCTAGCAAATCATTCGTGAAGGGGGGGGCTGGATCAATCTGTCCCAGGCCTTAGAAACAGTAAATACAGTCCGGTTGTGGCAGGAGCTTAGACAATGGAGACTCCCAGCTCTGCTCCTAGCAATAAAAGTAGAACTTCATAAGCGCTCCTATTTACAGGTGAGGCTGGATCTTCAGGGAAGTTTGTCTGCATCAATCCCTACTGAGAGGGGGGTGAGGCAAGGTTGCATAATTGCTCCTTGCCTCTTTAACTTATACGTAACGGACCTAGCTGACGGTCTAGGTGTGTGTGGTTTGGCTAACCCAAAGATTAGATCAGACAGGTTAAACTGTGTAGCCTATGGCGATGACATTGTGTTGCTTCACTACACCCCCCGTGGGACTCCAGTGCATGCTGAGTGCATTGTGGGAGTATGCAATGACCAATGATCTAAAGATAAATACTCTAAATTGGAAAATAGTTTTATTCAAACGGCAATTGAAGAAAGATCCTACCTTCAGTTGGAGGTTATCTGGCCAGGTAATACCGGTAGACAATGAAGTTTTGTACTTAGGGTTCAAATTAAGATCCTTCCCATCACAGGGACACGCAAGGTCCATTATGGGAGGCAAATTAACTCAATTGGGCTGCCAAATGAAGAAAATAAATCACGTTTTCTGCAAGTTTTCCGTGGTAGAGCTCATACACTTTTACGTTGGCAAGATAATTACTTCCCTCATGTATGGTCTAGATATTAATCCAGCAGGAAAAACGCTAAACTGGGCGAGGATAGAGGGTAACATGTGGAAATATGCCTTTACTCGCCCGCAGAGCTTGCAAATAGCCTGCTTAAGGAATGAATTGGGTCTCAAATCTCTTTACTCGAATGTAGAGTGGAGGATATGCTCATTGTACAGGCTGATTCTAGTACCCTGGTCAAATTCATTCTATAAAGATCTGAAAGACTTGTTACAGGAGAGTTCTAATCAGTTTCTGTGCGGTCTCCGATCATACTCCTGTGGAAATTCAGCTGAATTGCGATTGTGTGGAAAATGATTTGAAAAGTAACCCAATGTACATCAAAACATCTTTGAAACTAATGGATCGGATACGAACAATTATTGAGATGCGCAGCACTACATTATTTCAATCATTGTCATCACATGATAAACAACAGGGCTTTCTTTTGGGATATTTGAGGCATTTTCTCAGCTCAAAGTGTAGAACTGACTTTCTTAGGTTTTGCCTCAACCTCTTACCAACAAGAGAAATACTTTTCGTTACGCATAAGAATCTATATGCTGACAATCTGTGTAGACTCTGCAGGAAATCAGGTACCCAGACTCTGAGACGCATCATGACAGTCTATCGTGGCACTTGGGATCTGGGGGTAAAGCCATTTTCAAGATTTGTGGAAAAAGACTGGTTGCTCGGAACCCAGTCATTCTGGGAAAGAATGAGTTTGGGTCATGAAACCCTGTTGACATGGGAAGTTGATAATTTCTTTAGAGTTACATTTGATTTGAAATTTTGTTTAGTATTTAGATTTAGTTATCCCTTTGTTTTGTCTTTTCTTTTGTTTTTCATAAGGTATTTTAAGTTTTGTACCACGTGAAAAATAGAACTGTCGACTGGAACACAATAAATGGAAAAAAAGAATATCTTGAGCATATGAACCCAGAATGTTTCCCACTCTTCAGCAGATGGAGCTGCCGAAGGGTACATTACCTGCGTTGGGGAATCTGAGAATGGTGTGTTTGCTCCTGTTTGTGGTGGGTTTTTCATCAACCTTCATGTTCTCCAGGAGGGTATTTTTAGGTTTGGGAAGTTCAGATGACCTCCCCTTCTTGGCAAACGGCTTCAGAAGGGGGTCTCTTTGGATTTAGGTGGGCAGCCCACAGAGCGTAGCTACCCATTCCCTGAGCACCTAGGGTTTCATCGCTTGACAAGAATTACACTCAGAGACATCATGCACCATCCCCAAACACCATGCGCATATTGTATGGGGGATCAGTGACCGGCATCCTCCAAGTGCAATTCCTGAAACGTTTGCACTCTAAGCTTTTGAGGGTGATGTTGCATCGCAGACAAAAAGAGTGAGAGTAGAAGTTCCTAAGCAGCATGGTGAGCATTGTGAGGAACTCATGGTGGCAACAGTAAAGACAGACAAGTGTTCACAGTTCAAGGGTGTTTATTAAACTGTAAATGTAAGGTGAAAAACCTAAACCTAAATCTAGGATGGGAGCAAGCTTCGACAATCAAATGAAAAATAAGGCAGTCCTTGTGGCGTCTTCTCAAAGTAAAAGGCCTATGCTAAAAAACTATTACCAAATCTTTACAACTAATTACAGAAAGTGTGGGATTGGGTTTTCAATAAAGAAAGAAGTGTTCACAAATAATAAGTCAGAATGTGATTGCCACGGGTCTCCCTTACCCACATTTTGAGCACGGACAAAGTGGATCTCCTGAGCACAGTACATACTCGAGCTTTCCCAGCAAGAGCCGACAGTTCCGTTCCAACTATCAGGTTCTTTGATGGTTAAGTCTCTTTTCAATGAAAAGTCTCTTGCCTTCGAGGGCCTGATATGTTCAACAAAACAAACAAAATGTTCCTTTCCAAAAAGACTTTGGGTGATGTATTTTCACCCCAGGATCTCCCTCGGTCGGGCTCGGATCCAAATGTCAAAGGGCCAATCCACTTCCCCTGGTCTTAAAATACGTCTTGCATTCACAAATCTTAATATCTTTTCAAACAATTCACTGTGGACATCCCTCAATCGGGTTCATGCCTGCCAACACACTGTTCATGGGACTTCAGACTTCGTCCCTTCTTGTTGGCATCCCTCTGCCGGGTTCACTCTTGCCAACTCGTCATTCGTATCTTTCTCATTCATTTCTAGTTATGCAGGATTCACTTCCCTTCGCTTCACACAAATCTGCCGGTCAAAGACTTTCAAACTGTACAGAGGATTTTACAAGACCCCCATGTGACCACTTTGACCCCCTTTCACCTTTTCCTAAGGCCTTCTGGTTACGGTAGTCTCTACCATCGGGTAATCGCCCAGAGTTTACTGCGCGAGTACCCACGTGGAGCCGGACTCCTCTGTTGCTGGCTTTCCCCCTTTTCTATTTATAGCTCTTTCAGCCTTTCACAGTTCAAATTAGCCGTTTGCTACTTTTCGTTCAACACAGTTTGGGTTCTCATCGACTCTCCTCTTGACTCACTAGCTGTGATGAACCGCTTGGTTTCTTTCTCTCTGGAGTCAAGGTTGGTACCACAGAGACAAGCGTCTCTCCCCGGCTAGTTAGTAATAAGCGGAGAAGGTTATCGTGTACCGTTGGCATCTGCTGCAACACACGCAGGCTATTGTTTGCGGTCTTATGATTCTTTCTGGAGCGGTTTCACTGGCCTTGGTTGGAAAGGGCAAGGTTGCTTCTCTCATTGTCACCCTCTCGGTATGCGCTGCCTTTCTCCTCCTCTTGAACTGCCGTGCTGAGTTAGCTCTCATGTCATGCGGCCTGCCTTGCTCGACCTGTGCTCTCGTGCTCCACCTTTTATCCCAGTGGGGAAGAGAAAGGTCCGTCAGGTCTGTGTGATTCTGGTCAATTGCCTGACTTTGCCGGACTCTTGTATTGGGACATGTCAAGTAAACGGCTCTGGTGTTAGTCCGTTGTCTGTCGTGTTGTGCAAAAGTGTTTGTATCAGAAAAGGAGGGGGGGAGGGCAGTGTTTTGGAATATCCTACGTGGTAGGATGGGGAAAAGATGTTGAAAGAAGAGGATACCGGGTCTCACCCGTCGGTGTCCCACTCCTACTCCCCAAGGACCCCCCATCCAGGTGATCCCCCCCTCCTCACTGGTCCACCCCCAGGAACTGTATCCAATTGCAATGGATGTGTCCTGGACACCTGGATGACAGATCCCCGGGGACTAGCTAGGGAAACAACTTCAGGTTTCTCACAGCATGCAGAAAAAAGGAACCGAGGTCACAAGGCATTGTGTGCTCCATCTATACTGGGGATGTCATCACTTCTGGAGTCGAGAAACGGACTAGCGGACGAGGCTGACGGCAGGGTACACAACACCCCCTCCTCAGATTGAAAAGCTTCAAATGCCAGCTGTGCCAGCGAGTGTATATCTTAAAATGACAAATTTATGAGTGGTTGTCATCCATTACAAAAGCAGTTTAATAAATGTTACTGACGCCAAACACAAACTGTTTAGAACATTTTTCAACTTATAGTGAATGGCTTGGTCCGGGAGAAGGGCACAGGCCTATCTTTGCAACTCTCCAGAGAAGTTTTGTTCTAAATGAAAAATAGTGCACATCAGCTACAAACCTGAACTGTAATACACCGCAATGACCAAAAAGTTACTTTTTGATTAAATATTGAAAGGCTGTAAAAACCTTAGTAGCTGATATTTTAGGTTCACAAAATAACTAATGTCAAGATAAATAATTGTCAATATAGAGCTCGAGTTTGTGCCGTTAACAATGTGTAGCATAAATAGAAAGAAGGGAAACCAGCCCGTGTGTGTTTCATATACATCCAGCAAATGAGCGCTTGCTCCATTTCACATTCGAAAAACAATGTTCCTTTTAAGATTGAATATTGAACTTGAGATTCTGACAATTGAAAACATTTTCTTCATTCCATTTTTTTAATGATTGCCATCAGCAAAATTGAATTGAGCACCCATTTTCCCTAGAAACATTGTTAAAAAGAAATATGTATTGAAAACGACGAATCCGGACATCTGATAACTGCAAATTTGAACCAACAACTGATTTTATAGCAGAACGAAACGCTAATATAATTGGCAGTAACATAATGGGAAATATCAAAACACATGCCCAATAACGAACTGCCTCTAACGGCGTGGCTAACATTTTGTTTTCTTCTTGCTATGTTGCTGTCAAAGTATGCACAGCAAACTTTAGGATAGGACATGTCCTACCACCGCGTGGACGGGTTTCTTTTTACATCCACAATCCTCACTTCCTCTCATCTTCTGAACGTCCACGTGTGAAAATACTGCGGCTTCAGAATGAAGGGCGGAATGGTGTCAGATGAGTGCATTAACAGCACTTATCAGTAGGAGGGGCGGGGAGGGCGGTCTATGATGGTTTATCGGGAAATGCAATTGGCCAAATCTATAACAGGATTCATTGGAAAACAAAACGAGCTCTCCCACTTCGTCAAATTAAATAGCAAAACACACGCATGTCACACATTCATGGTGCCAGTCATTAACAAAGTAATACAACAATGTTGCACTGATATTTCTGAACATCAGCTTTCATGTATTTTGGTCTATGAAACAAGTGCCACGCTTCTCTCTCTGCACATGTCGCACCTATTGACAAAACCTAAAATGGTTCCAGCAGATGTGTCTCTTCATCGGGTTATAGTCCGGTTATCAGGGCATGTGTACATCTACATTAACCTTTATTTGAAAAAATAGAGCAGTACAAAAAAAAACTATGCAAAACAACACAATACATGAAAAAGGAGAGCAACAGAAGCAAAGTGCGACACTCTGTATAAGTGCATCGGTCCAAAGGCCACTATGGCAATAGACAATGGCAGTGGAAGCTGGGCTGCAATCTTCACGAGCTTACTGTGGAAAAGGAAAGATGGCACTCCATTAATGCAAGGTACAAAGGAGAGAAGACAACATTCATTTGCGAGTCAATGGCCGACTTGAGTGCATATACAGAAAATAATTAATTAAATCACATTTGTAAGATAGCACCAATACATGTATCAGTTGTACATTTGAATATATGTAAAATGCTTTTACAAGTATTGATTTCAATCAAGATATTTTATGTTTCTGGCAATAACTAGATACGCATGAAATGGGGACTCTTAATATCCAGTAACCCTGGATATAACATCCAGTTGCCCTGGATCAGGAACTGACAATGAAGTTAGACATTAACAGCCTTGTCTCTAGCTCGGCATATTATCTGAAGCTGCTCGCACAACTCAGGCATTTGCTGAACCCCTCTACTTGCGCCACTATTGCAATGGTAAAGGTGAAATGGTCCGCCTACAGGCAATGCAGAACAATGCTGTACACATTGTGGAATGCCAGCAGAGAACTGATCATGTCTCAAATGCAAGGAGTGCCCTGCAGAGTCACCTATCAAACTCTCATAGCAAAAACAAAGAGGTGATGGCTGGAAGGTTAGGAATTAATCTTAACCACTGGCAATGCTCTGGGCAACCCTCCAGACCACCGTTCTTCGCCTGCCAAGCCATTACAGAAGGGAAAGACCATATGCAAATCAGGCTTGGCCCCACCCCAAATGGGGCAGTCCAGCCCGAACTGCTAGGCCACATCCCTTCTGCACGAGACCACAAGCATCCCCAAACATGTTTCACCCTTGTTGGGGTTCATCAGTGAGGAGTAGCTTGGGTCTCTAGGCCCAGCAGGCACGGGACCCACGTCTGGGCATACCCGTCCCACTCGGGGTGACATAGCAAAAACAAAGAGGTGATGGCTGGAAGGTTTAGAATTAATCTTAACCACTGGCAATGCTCTGGGCAACCCTCCAGACCACCGTTCTTCGCCTGCCAAGCCATTACAGAAGGGAAAGACCATATGCAAATCAGGCTTGGCCCCACCCCAAATGGGGCAGTCCAGCCCGAACTGCTAGGCCACATCCCTTCTGCACGAGACCACAAGCATCCCCAAACATGTTTCACCCTTGTTGGGGCTCATCAGTGAGGAGTAGCTTGGGTCTCTAGGCCCAGCAGGCACGGGACCCACGTCTGGGCATACCCGTCCCACTCGGGGTGACATAGCAAAAACAAAGAGGTGATGGCTGGAAGGTTTAGAATTAATCTTAACCACTGGCAATGCTCTGGGCAACCCTCCAGACCACCGTTCTTCGCCTGCCAAGCCATTACAGAAGGGAAAGACCATATGCAAATCAGGCTTGGCCCCACCCCAAATGGGGCAGTCCAGCCCGAACTGCTAGGCCACATCCCTTCTGCACGAGACCACAAGCATCCCCAAACATGTTTCACCCTTGTTGGGGCTCATCAGTGAGGAGTAGCTTGGGTCTCTAGGCCCAGCAGGCACGGGACCCACGTCTGGGCAGACCCGTCCCACTCGGGGTGACATAGCAAAAACAAAGAGGTGATGGCTGGAAGGTTATCAAACTCTCTGCATCACTCATGGGTGCCTCTATGGCAAGAGCCCTAGCTATTTGGCCGATAGACTCTCCTGGCTGCCTGCTTGGAGAGTCCTTCGTTCTAACAACTCCCACCTTCTGCAAACCCCCAAATCAAAACAGTCTACAGTTTCACAGGGGTCCTTCCCACACTCTACGCCCAGGTGCTGGAACGCTCTGTCCCCTGATTTAAGAGCGTGCTCCAGCTTTTCGAAATTTAAACGGGACCTCAAAACTGCACTCTTTCCCTGATCGCGTACACCTCAGCCTCCCTGAATCCAGGTGACTATCTCCTGCTTATGTGTAATGTTCTTTATGTGTGTGCGTCATGTTCAGCGCTAATATGCATGTGGTGCTCGGCTATGCGCTTTGCAAATAAAATAAATAAAATCTCTTGACCAGTCTCAATGTCGCTTGAATCCACTGGGCAGCCTGTCACGATTCATCTCGACAGTGACTCACCATTGGTAAAAACATCTAGACACTACCTCAATGTATAGTGCAGTGTCTAGAATCCTGGCTTGAAACTATTGAGCCACCCTGACAAAAAAAACAAGGTATTTGCAGTGGCCCTGTACCAGTAGCCAGCCATCGAGGGCCTTAGTGCCATGGAAGATAGCATTCTATGGGCTTCATTACAAGTTAGCAGGCCGGAAATACGGGTGCTGGTAAGCTCACCCGCACCCTTGTTTCCGGACTGGCAAACTACAGGTTTGCCTGCCGGAGCCACTGTGCCCGACAGGTCTGACCCTGCTGGGCACAGCAGTCACACTAGGCAGACTGGTCGTGGAAGCACCGGCACCATTAACAACGGTGCCGGTGCTTCCGTGTCCCCACTCCCATAGAGTCCTATAGAACTCTATGGGAATGGGGATTAACGAAATTACCAGCGCCTGACTTCCCGGCCGCCGGACCTGGAATAGCCCGGTAGCACTGGGAAGTCAGGTGCCAGTAATTGTTTATGGACCCTTCGGGAACCCGCCAATAGCACCAGCAAGGTTACCGCCGGACCCATAATGAGGCCCAATATCTTTCCCAAAAACTGTCATGCTTTGCCCTTGGAAATGCTGACATCAATGATGGCTCCACTAGTTGGCCGTCCCGCTTTCCGCATTACTCTAGACGCGGTCTAGTGTTTCTTTTCAAGATGGCCGCCGCCTGTTATTTAGTTGTAACTGGTGCACGGATTGGCACGTTACAACCCCAGTGATTTCTCCGGGTTATACGCTAAGTATTACTCTCTGTCCTTCCTTGTGCAACCCTTTACTCTGGTGTGACTTTATCTTTTGCTCCGTGCCATCTACTCTCCCTTTGGTGGTTTCTAACGCCTTGCTGGTTCCCTGGTGACGCCCTGTCTTCCTATCCCTCTCCCTTCTCGTACTCTGCTTTGCTTCGGTTGGCGTGGGAGTTCTCTTCATTTCAGGTCAGATTACTGTCTCTGTGGCTTCTCAGAGGCCACGCGCATGTTTGTTTTCTTTTTCTCTCTCTCTCGCCCCTCGATCTCTGCATACCTTCGGTATAATGGGTGTTCACTTTGGGATAAGAAGCAGTACACTCCCATCTTGTCTTACTGCCTTTTGCTCCTGCTTACTTGGAGGTCACCATCTTCCCACCTAACCTGCAATCCTGACAGACTGCTCGGCGCACATTGTCATCTGGAGTGTTTTCTGGCATGGGAGAAAAGACATCAAGGAAAGCAATTCTGCAATCAGGGTTTTTTTCAGCCGCAAGGCCTTTTCCCTGACAGGGGCGTGCTCCCTGTGGCCCCTCTTGTCTGGAGCTCCCTCTCCCAGTCAAGGAGGCCTCCGGGGAGCACGTCCTTACCTCTCAGAGAGAAAGAAGGATTGCAAGGGAAACGAACCAAAGAAATCTCGCAGGAAGAAGACGACGCAAGCACCATTTCTAAGTGTACAACCTGCTCACATTACCATTTGAAGCAAAGGTGTATTATTGTGCTATGCCTTGTTTACCTTTATAATGGGATCACTGTTGGGTTAGGAGCAGTGTGTGCGTCTTAGTAAGCGCTGTACTCATGTACTCCTGCGGCACAGTAGTCTTTTCATCATAGTTATTCTCTTTCAAATCGCTTCCAACTGTGCTGTTTTAAGTTGTGTGGTTTGTGTTTACCCAGCTGTTTCACATTCTTTTTTGGTAGGGATAGGATTTTGAAAGGGGGGGGGGGGCTAAGAAGGGTTATACAACCTTTTTGTGTTTAACGTCCTCATTTTTGCCAGAGGCGAAGAACTCACATTTTCTTTTACTGCCTACTGGGGAATATGTATGATTACACCGACATTCAGCAAATTGTTTTTGTTTTGAGATCTAGAGTCAACAATTGGGCATGGATATTAACGACTTTCACGATCTAAGTATCTAGAGTCGAGAATGAAGGAGGTGACCTTTTGGAAGTACATTTTATGGACTGTTGAGATGCCAGTGGGTGACAAGATCCATTTCATAGGGCTTTTATGGGGCTGTGTCTCCATGCCCTGGGCTGGTTCTTTAGCAAAGGTTTACACTTGGGACCTGCAATTCATGAGGGGCTGTGATAAACTGCTGCTAATCCGCTCACCCAAGCCTAATTTGTGTTTTAGGGGCCGACCCAAGCCTCAATTTGGCACGGCAGCTCTTTTGCAATTAACTTCTTCTATGGCTGGGAAAGACAGCCTGAGAGGTGCACAATTCCTCTGACTGTCCAGCATGTGAGAATAAAGCTGGTAAATCCTTTGAAAGTCATTCGGAAGCCTTCGTATGTGAAATCATTGATGGTATACTTTGAAATTGGAAGCTTGTGTCACCCATGAGTGAAAAGTCTGCTGGGAGACAAAGGATTGATAACATTGTATCACTCGGGACTTTGCGTGAAAACCCTCTCTCGGACATTGAGGGTTCTGCTTTGTTACGTGGCCTTTGGGAACAGTAATAGTGTGTATTTGATCTATTTCTTTGTTGTGAATCTGAATGCTGTTTAAGATGTGTGGATGTATTTACTCCCTGTGACTTTGGGTCTGGATAGTGGGAGCTTCGGACTCCAAGTGGTGGATGGGTGTGCATATCTTCCTCAATTGAATGTACATTCCTGTGTGATGGGGGCTAAGTGAGAGACCATGGGATTATCTGCACGCCATCCCTGGGTCCAACATATGCTAGCTCGGAGAGGCCTGCAGCCCAATTGGTCACCCTACTATATGTCCCCAGAGCTAAATAACAAATGACTTACCTCTCCGCAATGTTCTTTCTGATGGAAAGTCCTCCCACTGAGTCCTATTCTATTGTATCCCCATCCCAGCGCAGCTTTTCACCGGAAACGTTTTCGATGCTAGGGGGTGCAGCACAGCTCTGTGTCACCTCCGTCTGATGCCTCTACAAGGCCGCGCCAGATAGGAAGTTGGGCCAGTATATATAGAGACGCTGCACCCTGTGACCTAAGTTTCACCCTTTTTCCCTAGCACTCATAAGCTGAGGGACTGTAAAACTGATGGTGTACTAGCTTCCCGCAAGAGGGGCAGGTCAGGTGGGTGATGAGGAATCAGTGGGATGAACGTCAATCAGAAAGAACATTACCAACAGGTAAATAATTTGTTCTTCTAAAGGACACCTTCCTCCGACTGATTAGTCATCTATGATAGACTCCCAAAGCAGTATGCAACCTGGAGGAGGGTGGAAGCAAGGACACAACCTTAACCAGAAAACTCTGGAGGACTGTCCTTCCAATGAAATCCAAGCAATAACGCTTAGCAAATGTGCGCAAAGACGTCCACATTACCACCTGGCAAATGTCCAGAACCGGAACACCCCTCTGCAGGTCAGAGGTGGCAGCCACTCCTCTGGTCAAATGAGCCCCGAGACACTCAGGCCCATCATTCCCAGTCAGATCGTAACATTCTGAGATGCAGAAAATGATCCACCTGGACAAGGTCGTTTGGTAACAGCTCTGCCAGAACAAGCACCAGCTTAAGCAACAAAAAGCTTTTCATCATTCTTAGCCTCTCTAGTACGAGAGATTTAGAACTTCAGGACCCAAACCAGGTCCAGACGATGTAATCATTCCTCTGCCTTGGAAGGTTAAGGCGCAGGAAAAAACACAGGAAGATGGATCTTCTGAGAGAGAGAGGAAAATCCGAGACCTTTGGCAGAAAGGAGGGTATCACTCTCAACATCACCTTCTCTTTGGAAAAAAAACAAATGGGGAGATAAAACAGAAAACACATGGCGTTCACTCACCCGTCTCGCGGAAGTGATGGCAACCAGGAAAAACACCTTAAGGGTGAATAAGCTAATAGGACATTGTTTTGCTTTTCGGACACGTGTAATGATCTCAGCGCCACTTACCGTATTAAATGGACCAAAAGTTCTTGGACTTAGAGAGGCAATAAACCACACTTAGACCAATACTTGGAATATAAATGGCTCTTGTTAGGCCTTTATTCACACAAATCATAAACACACCAAGACCTCAAACATAAAATATAGTTGGTTATACATAAACACACAGAATATACATCACTGTTTGTGCAGTTGCAGAAGGGAACTTCATCTCGGTCACCACGACACTAACAAGTCCCAAGGCAGGTAGGCAGAGAGATCACACGTGCTAACGGGGTCTGGAGCAGAGCGTCCTCCCTCTAAGCAAGACTTCTTCACCCAGGGTTCCAGTTCTCTGATTTTCCATTAGGAATACCTCACCTCTTATGGGGAAAAAAATCCCTGCCCCTTCATGATTACCAAACTGTCCCCGGCCGAAGGACAGACAACAAGCATGGGGAGCAAAGAGTGGAAAAATCCAGCTAGAAGTGGAAAAACCCAGCTTTTCTCCTTCGCTCTCGTTCCCAGCACCCCTTATCACTGCACCTGCATGGCTCCGACTCCCTTCTTGGCTCGTCCTTCAGCGGACAATACAACAACTATCTTTCACAGTGAGCTCATCTGCTTCATAATATGACCTTGCAACAGTTGCAGAATTCACATCTGCTTACTGAGCCCACAGAAACGTAGACTTTCATTGTGTTAATGGAAGTGAATGTCCAAAATGGTCGTGCACCGGTGCCATGTTGTTTTAGCTCATTTTCGCACACACACTACAGATATGAAATGAAGGGACTCAAATGGAGTGCCCATAAGAAAGGTTAAAACTAAATTCAAATCCCAAGCCAGAACAACAAACTGTTGGGGGAGTTAACTGGTTTCACAAACCACGCAAAAACTGCATAACAGTGGGGATTGTGAAGAACGAGGTCTGTTCCAGGGACCTCTTGAAAACTGATATAGCAGCAAGGTAAACGTTTAGAGCGCAATCTGCAGACGCGCTTGGGCCAAAGAAAGTAGAAAATCAAACACGGGATAGATGACAGAATAAAGTATCCAGGGTCCTCTCCCAGCACCAGATTGAAAATGTACACAACCTGCAGGTATACATGGATTTTACAGCAGGTCTCCGAGCTGAAAGGAGCACATCAAAGTTGTCCGACAAGTCCCACTCTTTGTATCTCAGCCTCTCAGTAGCCAAGCATGAAGGTTCAGGCTGCTGAGGTTCAAATGGAGGACTTGCCCCTCCAAATGGGTGAGCAAGTCGACTCTCCTCAGAAGACACCAGGGAAAGCAGACGGACATGTTCAGCAACTCTGAATACCACGTTTTCCAAGCCCAGTCTGGGGCGATCAGAATCATTGTGGTTCCCAACAGGCGCAATCTCCTGAGAACCAGCGGAATGACAGGGATCAGCAGGAATGCATAACGAAGGTCTAAAGTCCACTTGACCATCAGCACATACCCCAGAGCACCTGGATGAGGAAATGTCCTGGAGCAGAACAACTTGCACTCCCTGTTGACACTGGAAGCTAAGAGGTCAACTTGTGGATGTCCCCAAAAGAAGACTATCTCCTCCAGAACTCCCCGACAGAGCTCCCACTCATGGGAGGCCAAAGTCTGTCGGCTAAAGGCATTTGCTGTGACATTCTCTCATCCGGTCAGATGAGCTGCCGCCAGAGAGACACTGTTCTTTCGAGTCCAGAACCACAGCTGCATTGCTTCTTTGCACAGAGGCAAGGACCCCACACCACCTCTTTTGTTGAGGTAGTGCATGGCCACTGTGTTGTCCATCATGATCAACACTCCCTTGCATTTCACAGAGGGGAGGAAAGCAACCATGGCCAGCCTGATCGCCCTCAGCTTCAGCAAGTTGATTGGTTCCCAAGACTCAGTGGGAAACCATAGTCAGCTCACCGTTAGGTCTGACAGATGAGCTCCCCAACCAGCCAGGGATAGGTCCATGATCACTGTCACCTGGGGCAAAGGTTGATGAAACAACACGCCCTTCAGCAGGTTTCCCCGTTTGTCCCACCGCACAAGATCCTGAGCCACCTGACCGATACCCGCAAGGGGTCCAAATAAGGCCCTGGAAACTACGACCATTGGCAATGGAGAAGCCAGTGAAGTGATCTCATGTGCAGCCTTGCCTCCAGCACCACTAGAATGCAGGAGGCCATGAGGCTCAGAAGGCACAGGAAGGCAGAGGCCGGGACTTGTCCCTAGGATTGGAGGACATTGACCATCCGAAAGATGCTTGCTACTCTATTCTTGGGAGGGAAGGCCCTGCCTAGGGCGGGAAGGCTCTGCCCAGGCAAGTGTCTAAGAAGGCACAGATAAATCAGAAAAACTGGGACGGTGAAACATGAGGCTTTTTGAAGTGCAATAGGGTGCATGTGCAGAGTTGGTGCTCCGACACTAGATTTGGGGAGAAGGCTCGGACGAGCCAGTCATCAAGACAGGGAAAGACACTGAATTGGTAATGATGTTCACCTACCACGAACTTCAGGTACTTGCTGTGCTTTTGATGAATCGGCACATGGATGTTGGCATCCTGAAGGTCCAGGGAAACCAACCAGTCCTGCAGATCGAGGGCGTGTAGAATCTGGGCTAGTGTAACCATCTTGAACTTGTCCTTGCGTAGGAACAAGTTCATCAGCTGCAGATTCAGGATGGGGCACAAGCCGCCATCTTGCTTCGTCACTAGAAAGTAGGTTGAGTACCACCCCTTCTCTCGTTCTGAGCACAGAACCAGCTTGATCATGCTTTTCGCCAGAAGCTTATGGACCTCCTCCAGGAGGATGGGGTCCATAGACAAGGGGTGACCTGAGGGCCATGGTCCGGGGTGCGGGGGGTGGGCACTGAAGGAATGGAAGGCAATATCCCTGCTGAATGACCCATAAGGCCCAAGCATCTAGATTTGAAGAAATCCTTTTGTGGTTGAGGCTTATAAGATTTCTCTTGTATTGCCTTCAATGGCTCAGAAAAAGTCTCCAGAGTAGGCCTTGAGGCCAATGGCGTCGAAGTCTTTGGTTTAGGCGTTGATGGCTTTGATATGGGTGTCGAAGGTTCTGATGTAGAGGGCGTTCATGGAACTGATTTTGTTTTCATAGAAGTTGTCTTCGACAAAGCCCTCTCAACTTGTCAAGGTCCTTGACACCTTTTCACTCTTTTGAGGCTTCAAAGGCTCTCAATGCTTGTCAGGCTTGCCTCCTGGACTCGAGGGTGCACTGGGATTTGCCTTTGACTTCCCATTGTCATTTTTATGCAGAGGGACACAGTCTTTCTTCCGTTCATTCGATGGAGTAGGGGCTTCTCTCTCGAAGATTTTCATAACTTCCCACCCAAAACTCTTCCCGTTTAGCTGGGGAGTCGGATTTCGTTGGACATGTGATTCGCTCAGATGAGGAGTTACTCGAGGAAGAAGGAGTCCTATGATGTCTTTTCTTCGAAATCCTGGAAGAAGATGAAGAATGACGCAAACAACTTCTCAATTGAGATTTCTTTTATCTTTTTCAACAAGAAGAATCTCTCAACCTATCAGAAGTATGTTTTTTTGGAACACAGGGGGATTTAGGAATTCTACCCACCACCAATGTACCTTTATGCTCTCTTAGAGCATGATCAGTAATCGCCTGACAGGATTTGCGCACCTTCGTACGATGCTCTGTGCCGAGGCACCACAGGCAAACGTGGTGGGTGTCAGTGATGGACATTTTCGACCCACAATCCTGACATTTCTTAAAACCGGTCTTGGGCATCGATGGAGTCGACCGGGAGGACATGACCGAACTCAGAGAGAAAGTTGCATCGGAAAAACGGAACTGAAGCCAACGGGCGCTGCACGTGCTAAATATACTGCGGATGACATCGACCATCGGAGGGAGACCTTCGAGGACATCGAGTCATAGACGCTATCGCACAGCGCCCTCTATCGGGAATGTATTTTTCTGAAGCAGCTGAAGCTGGAAACCTAATTATCAAAGATGAGGAATACGTGGGAGGACACAATCCATCCAAAGAAGAGCATTTTGGACATGCAAGTACACAGAGGGACCATCGGGAGAGAAAACAATTCAGGACAAGGAAAGTGAGAGGTAATGGTGGAAGAGTGAGAAGGAAAGGAAAAGGCTAGCAATGGGGATCGAGCCGAATCAGTGCGTTCGAGAAAATGACAGGTTTAGGAACAGGGAGGTTCCTAAGGACCTTGTTTCTCCAGAAGATAGCATCAATTTGGGAGGAGGTTCAAGACAGCAACATTATGGCAGCAACAGGAGGAGAAAATGGCAAGAGAAAGGAGAAAGGAAGCTGGCCCGGGAGATAGTCTTGAGGGAAGAAGTGGAGAGCTAGGGCAGTGAGAACCCCTGGCAAGCAAAACCTTTAGCAGCTAGCTGGAAAACAACAGAGGCGGCAAAGGTTTGGCAAACCTCTTAAACACCCATCTGCCAGATAGTATTGGGAGCTCAAAAGAGGACTACCAGTGGGACAGGGAAAGAGGTAGAGAAGCAAACCACCCTTTTCACGGGCACACGAGTAGAAAAGCAAACGGACACAGGATGATTGTGTATTGAAGTTTTGTTACCATGGCCTTTGGGAATTTTGTGTTGGACCTTTGGAACACTGGACAATGCCACAAGGACCTTTTGGCACTAGTGTGGACATTTCTACACTGTGACATTTCTAATTAGGAAACCCTTAGACCCGATACTCAAGATAGAGTTGCACACTTTGGGAACAATATCCAGCACTTTAGCTATCACCACAATTATCATAACACTTTTAGCATTTAGTTAGCAAAACTGGAAATAAACATTTTAAACTTATCTTGTTGTCTGTCCATTTCTGATAACACAATTGACAAAGTGGCAAAGCCATAGTCCACAGGTTCGGGCCTGACCACTATATACTCAATCACAAACACACAGACATCTTGGGCATCTCTTCTGACGCTAGTGGTGCTAATGCTAGGATGATAAAGTCGGGATGCAGTTGTTCCCATGCTCCCTGGTGTCTATTTAAAGATTTACAGAACCAGTCTTTTTTTAGAACTATTTCAAAAGAGGAACCTGTGGGAGGCAAGTATCCATTAGAACTATTAGTAATGTAAAATAAAACTTTGTCTTTGGATGTATTTTATCATGAAATAACTGTAAATAATGTCATTATTCCTCGCTGAAAATCTAATGTACGCTGACTGATTGCAATGTTTGCTCTAGTTGATTCAGATAGTTTCATCAATTGTCCTCCCATTCACTACTCTAAAGGATCCCTGAAAGTTAGTGGGACTTAAATTAGTATTTGTATTTGGTTATTTATATAGCGCTCTTTCCACACTTGTGTGGCCTCAATGCGCCTTTTCCTCGGTTGAATGCCCTTGGTGACCTCAGTCGATGTGGTTCAAAGTTCTAGGGGGTTTAGTTTAGGAGATGCGTGTGCGCATGTTGCTGTTCTCGGACTTGGGTGGCTGGCAAGGCACGATTAAGCAGCCCACGAGAGGTCAGACACATGGGTGGGTGCTGTTGAGGGTTAGAGATAGATTGCTATGGTTGAGTCTATGTGAGGCCAGCTATACCAGATTCCTTTCGGGTTGTGGTCGCTGTATGCTAGTGGCAGATGTGTTGAGGTACGTCAGGTGTTTCAGTCTGGATGGCTATGTGTGCACCAGAACGGATGTGCTTAGCCGTAGGTGTATTCTATCCTGCATGGATGCATGGCCGTGCCTGCGGCCTGTGTCCACGCTAGTGCTGTGAGATACACATACCGTAGGTTGAGATGTTGCTCGGCTGGGGCAATATATGTCCAGGTCTAAATAAGAGGGCCTAGCTTTCATACTGTAGGAGACTACACCTAGAATTTGAGAGTCCTGTATAGTGGGCTAGAGGACTACACCCAACAGTGTAATTTGGGTACAAGGCTAAGGACAGCTAGAAATTGAGAGTCCTGTATGGTGGGAGAGAGGCCTACATCTAAAAGTGCAGTTTTGGGTACCAGAGTAGGCACAGCCAAATTTGAGAGTCCTGCATAGTGAGAGAAAACCTACACCTGGCAATGTAATTTGCTTACACGACTATACACAGCCATATTTGAGAGTCCTACAGGCTGCACCTGTCAAAGTGATTTGAGTACAAGACTAAACAGAGCTAGAGTCTACACCCGACAACGCAAATCAGAGTGCATGACTAAAACAGAGCTAGGGCCTACACCTAACAGTGCAATTTGAGTACAGGGCTAAGCACGGCTAGAGCCTAAACCTACAAGTGCAAATTTGAGTGAAAGACTAAACTCATATGATAGAAAGAGATGGAGGCTACATCTGGATTTGAGAGTCCTGCAGAGTGGATGCCATGCTGTCAAATGTTCACAATTCTGTCCAAGTGTGGCACATTCCAACATTCATCATTCTGTCTAAGCGCAGCACATACTAGTATTCATAATTCTGACTAAGTGTGACAGATACTAGCATTCCCAATTAGATCTAAGAGTGGAACATACTAGTATTCACAGTCTTGTCTAGATGAGACGCAGGATGGCATGCACAGTAGTATGACCTTAGACACTGGATGCTAACATTCACAATTTCTATCTAAATGTGGCACATGCCAGTAATCACAGTTCCGAGGAAGGTTAGTGTAGTATGGCCGGGTTTTCTGGAGTAGGGTAATTGCCCTATTCCCCACCCATGCCACCCCCACATAATGCATAATGTCATACCTTGACTTGATTGAAGAAACGCTTGAATGCATGAGAACCTCCAGAACAAAAACAAGAATTGCAGCCATAGCTCCATACGGATCAGGGTCAAGATGTAGATTATACCTATAATACAAGAAAATGAAATTGTCTTAAAATATCTATACACTTTGTGCAAATGAATTGGCTGAATCCAAAGATGCAAGCCAAATTTGGCAATGTTTACATAACTAAAACGGTTGCTGAAAATAGAAGAGAAATGACATTTCATCCCACAATATCTAAAAATATTCCACTTCGACTTACAGAATATTTGGCATACTACTATGCCTTATGCTAAAGTAGTGCACATAACAAACATTTTGAAAATTGGATCAGCTAAACTCGAGATATAAACTTTTTACTCAACGAGAAATGTACAGATATATTCTTAGATGCGCAGTAGAAGCAGAGGGACATATGAAAAAACCTACATCTATTCAGTCATGCCTCTGGAAAAACATCATTACAGAACAAATACAAGAACAAAATAGAATACCATTCAAGGGATCAAAGAAAAGATCATTGTTTCTGGAAAACTAGTTCAGGTCCGAAACACGTAGATACTTATGTCACTCAAGTGAATCAACACAGCCAGTACCATCCAGGCTCCTAGGTCAGTTACAGTGAGTACTTAAGGGCCTGCCAGTACATCGAATTGTTTGCAGTTTGAAACTTTACCATCTGTATTATCAATATCATAACCTTGCAGTCTAAATACGTCACTCTAATAACATTTTGTGTTTTGCTTTTTGAAAGGGTTCTGAAGAAAGTTAGACTGCATGTGGCGTGCTTACACATTACAATAAATAAATAAATACAGTCGGGGAGAGAGGGACAAAGCGAAATGAAAATCATTAAAAGAAACCACAAGATGATCGGCTGCTCAAAACACGCAGTATGGGCGACATACATGCACTGTAGGGCTAGAGGGGCAAAACCTAATGAAAGAAATTCAGGAAAATTAAAACTTGCCTACAAAACATACAAAAACATGTGCATCCTCCCAAGACAATTCAGCATTACTCTCTAAAGTGGGATGGACAAAACGAAATTAAAAACAATTTGTGAAACCAC
Organism: Ambystoma mexicanum; assembly: GCF_040938575.1. Taxonomy (NCBI): domain Eukaryota; kingdom Metazoa; phylum Chordata; class Amphibia; order Caudata; family Ambystomatidae; genus Ambystoma; species Ambystoma mexicanum. The sequence continues at coordinate 785,284,614 of NC_090931.1, forward strand.
AAGATGATCGTCCACCGTCAACATGCAGTGTGGCAGCCATATATACACAGTAGAGATGAAGGGACAAAAATTAAAAACATTCAGAAAAATGAAAAATATACTGCATGAAACCAAAAATATCTGCACCCTGCAACACACACATCTGTTCATACAGGCGCACTGGTCATCTTCAACGCCACCCTCTCCTTCTCTCCTCACATCTCCAACGTCTCTAAGAAGTAACACTTTCAGCTGCACCTCCTCAGAGGTATTCTTCCTTTTCTCACTTTCCCCCAGAAGCTCAATGTCTCTAGAGCCCTGGTCCTCTCCAGGCTGGACTATTGCAACAGCCTCTTTCTAAATCTGCCTGTCTCTACTCTTCGACCTTTACAACTCATCCAGAACAGGACTGCAAGACTTGTCCTTGGCCTCAAGCCCAGGGATCGGGTATCCGGTAATATTATTCCCATATATATGGTCGCCGTACATAATATCACCGGTGTCACCCGCATGTTCCATGCAATAATGTCCCCACAAAAAACTGCCATTTTTCGGCGATATTTTTGCATGGCGATATTTTTGTGGGGACATTATTACATGGAACCAGGGATCGTATCTCTCCAGCTCTGAAATCTCTGTAGCTCCCTGTGGTTGCAAGGATCAAATTCAAGACCCTTTGCATCGTCCACAAGGCTTTCTGGGGCCTGGCACCGCACTACTTCCAACGTTCTCTTCCTAAACATCTTCCTTCTCGCTCTCTCCGCTCATCCACCTCCAATTCTCTGAGAGCCAGACGCTTTTACAAGCAGAGAATGAGAGCAGATCTCTTTCCTCAGCTGGGGCCTCCCTCTGGAACAGCCTCCCTACCCCTCTTAAACTTGAGCAGAACCACCTCAGGTTCCGAAAGCAACTCAAGACCTTCCTTTTCGCTTCCGCTTTCCCTCTTCCTCTCCCCTGCTAATGTCTCTGATAACTCCGAACACTGGTCACCTGGCCACCCCTGTACTCGGGGCCAGGCGTCTGCATGTCCAGTTTCCCTCGCACTGCCACTGGGCTTCATCAGTCCCTTCTCTTTGCACTTAAGAGCAATACTCTGGCAGCACTTATTGAGTCGCCTGCACTTCTCCTCACCCCTTGGCACTTCTCCCCTCCCCTCTTCCCTGCACCTGTGCGATCTGTATGACACAAGGCCTAGTAAGATCGCTGTTTGTCCTCCTTTTGTTAACCCCTCCTTGTCTTGTCGTTCCTAGAAACATTTGTGTACAGATCCGTTATAAATGACTTATCATATCATATCATATCGTAGAGGGACAAACAAAACTAAAAGTAGTACATGAAATTTACAAGATCATGGCTGCCATACATGCACATTAGGCTTGAAAGAAGCAAACAAAACGAAAAACATTAAACGTTCAGGGAAATAAAAACAAACAAGGACACCTGAAGCCCATAACACACAACAAAAGAGACCCTTTTATTCTGCGCATTAGGAAAGACAAGTCAAAATTAACAGAAAAAAAAAAACTGAAAAACGTGCACAAACATTCACAGCTCCCACAGACACACACCTATATATTCAGTCAGGCACAGTAGTGTCAGAGGGATAAACTTAAATGTAATATTTTTCAAAACGTCCTAGGTGATATGCCACAAACAAAAAAGCAGTGACGCCACGGTACACTCACAGTAGGATTAGAAGGACAAAACTAAATATTACAATTATTCTGCAAAATGCACAACAGAATCGTCCACACCCGAAAGGCAGTAGAACTATTGTACAGCCATGGCAAGTTTGAATGGAAAAAACAGACAAAACAAAATGAAAACTATTGTAAGGCTAGCCCAATTTACAGGGGTATCCCTAATTAGAAGGGTGCCCCTAATCACGCTCACACCAGAGTAAATATTCCCCTGTAGGCAAGTAAGGCCAAGAATCTATCTTGCAAGGATAACAAATGTATTCTTTACAAAAATGAGAATGGGGTCAAAGAACTCTGCTCCTTGAACGGCCTTCTGTCCCTCTTCTGTTCCTTTCTCCTACAAACTGGAGCCAGGCAGGAGCTTTTATACTTATGACTTGCTGTAGTGGCATCGCTAGATATGGGCATGGCTTTATCCCAACTCGTCCTGCTTCCATACAAGGGATGCTCTAGTCTTCCTTTCTTCATTGTCAGCCATTTCTGTTAGGACTTGCTACTTTACATATTGCTACCTTACATAGACACACACTGCAGCCCTGCACACTCTTACAAACCTTGAGCCCTAGCTCCAAGAAAAACTAAACATTTCTCTAACCAATTTTCATTCATACTCCACTCATTCTAATCATATTTGTATGTGGTCCTGTAATTTCCTTTAAACCTGGTTTTCATAATTCTGCATGTTGTGCATTGAGCATGTTAAAATCCCCTTTTAGCATGCATGGGCTTTTGACAGACAGCAGACAGCTGCTGGGTTGGTTTGTGCTGCTATGCCAACCTTAGTGACGCAACACAACATGAGCCCTGCGATCCATTTTAGCACATGCTGCATTAATTCCGGCCGAGAGCCTGCTTGCATCTATGCTTGCATCTACCATGCTTTAAGAGTTTCAGAACTGCATAGAATTTGACATTTACAAATGTATTCAGCTAATAGATATGTGCACCTTATATTTAAATAATAACTGCCTTCTTTTAGTGCCTGCCCATTTCTGTGTGTGTGATTATATTTGCATGAAAAAGCTTTCCCAGTGCTCCTCCTCCCCCTTGGTCCATTGTAGTGCTAGAAGCAGTCAAAAGAAGTCTTGCCTAATTCTAAAGCCCTGGCAGGTGTAGGAAGGCACTAGCTCCTTCCCAACACTATTCCATCAGACGCATAACATGATTTGATGCATCAAGACAAATGTGCCACAATAATTAATATAAAAATCATACAATGCTCTCTTAGAAACTAAGACATCTATAGGCAAACCATATTTTATGAAGAGATTATTGTTGCTACCTATAAAAAAGGTAAAGTCTACAAATATTGAGAATGCCCTATTTAAGGGTTTAAACTATTAAACCTAGGGCTAAACGATATGGACCAAAAGTCATATCTCAATATTTTTGGGTTGAATGGTGGTATACGATATATATCTCAATATTGTTTATGTGGGTTAAATGCTCAGTTGTAAGCCAACTACATGTGGGATGCCAACAGTATTAATACTGAAGAGTAAATGCAAAACACAATTGGCAGTTAACCTCATCCTAAAATTGCAATTGATTCAAAAGGACATCATCTAAAAAATAATGGCAATACTAAAAAAAAAAAAAAATAAGTAGGATACACATCCCTATATGCATTGAAGTAGACATTTTATCCTATAAATGTAATGGGTCACAGATATATATATATATATATATCACTAACAAAAAACATTGTTAAAGGGACGTTATGGTTAAGTTGCACTAGCATATATATATATATATATATATATATATATATATATATATATATATATATATATATATATATATATATATATATATATATATATATATATATATAAAAGAGGAGAAAGTGAATCGCACTCTCCGCGGTCAATTAAGACCAAAATCCATGAGGAAACACACATAGCACAGCTCACGAAGAAAGTAAAGGTCTTTAATGTGACCAAAAAATAAACAAAATACGGCTGGGGAGCAGCGGCTAAAACAGAGGCAGAACGCCAGGATGCACGACCCGCACACAACACGTTTCACACTCAACTGAGTGCTTGTGGGGACGCTCTGTAACTGCTTTTCTTTTTAAATTCTATGATGTGCATGCAGCATTTGGATTTTAAAGGTCTGAGGAAGCCTGAGCATTCAGGCGGAACGCGTGACCATCTTCCACCCGTGGGGTGAGTGTTTTGTTCAACCTTACAGCTGTCACAGAGGCGAATGATTTCACCTCTGTTTTTTGTAATGTGCTGTATTAAGCAACAATAAATATGATATTCTAAATAGCTAGGTCTTGTGTGCTGGAGTATTTTCTACGCATGCCCACTGGGTGGTTTTTTGCACTGTTACAACCGCGCAGGGGCTTGTGTGCTTTTCTCACATTTACAAATTTGGCTAAATTTGTCACTCCAGCACCAGCCACTTAAGGAGGTAGAGCGCCATCTTATAGCTAAATCGATTTACTCATATTTAGCTTATGGCTGCCACCTCCCTTGACTTAACACATTGGTAGAGGGAAATTTGGAAAAGCCCAGTAACCTGGTATCCTATATTAGTCAAGGTGTGCCCCCCCCCGTCTCTGTATGAGGGTCATTGTGTTTTCCTGTATTTGGTAAACGCATGTGAGATTTGTATCTGGTGATTTTTTTTCTGACCAGGGGGAGACCAACTAAGCACTTCGTTGCCACGATCTAGTGGAGTGAGGAAGGTATAGCACAAGTTGATTTGCCCAGTGGTATCAAGCTTAGTCATTCAGCTATTTTTCATACAGCACATGCAATAGATCTAGCGCGGGTTACAGTTTTCTCTAGCCCGCTGCTATGACAGACCAGGTTGAAGCCAGGAGACGGGCGGCGTCAAGCATCCTTTTCAACCAAGAGGCAACAACAACTGATATTGAGGTGGACAAGAGTCTTCCAGCAAGTCTTACTGTACAGCAAAAATTGGACAAGCTTGAAAAAATCAAGAAAAAAGAGATATCGAAATGGTGGGAGGCCATGACTCTGCAAACATATCTTGAAGTTCAAAGAATCCCTAGAGGACTAAGAATCCTCACGATCCCAACTTTTGAAGATATGAACCCCGAGCTAATTAAAGAATGGACAGACCACACCAACACATGCTCCTTCAAGATGATTGAAAGTTTGGTCAAATATGCGAAAATAGATAGAACCAAACTACTTAAAGACATTGAAGTGATGGAGGAACAGCTTTTCACTTCAGAAGATGGCGATGAATGTAAGAGTAGACTGTCGCGTCTGGAAGAAAATCTGGAGAGACATGAGGGAGAAATCAGAATGAGAAAACAGCATAAGTTCAAACGAGATTGTATAGACTACGAACAAGGGAGGATTTATACCTTTGCCAAGAGATTTGATAATCCCATCAAAATCAGATTGTAACAAATGGAAACCAACAATGCTCAAGCATCAGTCCCATTAGGTGAAGAACCGAGCAGCTCTGAAATGAGTTCATCAGAAACAGAAGGAATGGGCTCAAAAATGGGGTCGTGCATGGCCCCAACTCATGCCAACCTTTATATGGGATGGTGGGAGACTAATCAGACGTGGACAGAAGAATTGGAACATTGGACCCAACATATAAAAATTTGGTATCGATTTATCGATGATTTGTTTATTAATTGGGATGGGACCGAGTTGGAGCTAAAGGAATACGTGAATATACTTAATGACAACGCATTAAATTTGGAACTAACCACGGTTATCAGCAAACATAATCTGGTATTTCTAGACATGGAATTCCAGGTAGAGAAAGATAGGGTGACCTCCAAATTATACAGGAAACCCACCAGTTCCAATTCAACTCTCCACGCCAAAAGTCATCACCCAAGAGCCCTAATAGACTCCATACCCTATGGGGAATTTTTGAGAGCGAAAAGAGCCTGCAGCAATAGCGATGACTATATGAGTGAAGCCAAAAAAAAAATCGGTCAGAGATTCATTAAACGAGGATATGAAAAGGATGTTATCTCCAAAAGTTTTATGAAAGCAAAAATACCCACTAGAAAATCCTTGTTGTCTAGAAAAGTGAAAGCGAAAGACAAAAAAAATCAGGCTAATCACAGGATTTAACCATCAAGCTAAAGAAATCAAAATGATAATGAATAAACATTGGAAAGTTCTGCTCACTGACTCTCATCTCAAGCTAGTGCTTGATGACTTCCCTCAGGTCACTTATCGTAAGGCTCCCACGCTCAAAACCATGCTGTCCCCCAGTATGGTAATAACCAAACCAGCTGAAAACACAGGAATGATTCAGAGTGGAAGAACTGGTTTCTACAAATGTGCTCACTGTAAATTGTGCAATGTGTCTAAGGTTCCCTTTCAGGGTGTGAATGGCCAATGCTGGAAATATAAACACAGAATTTCTTGTATCACAAAATATGTGGTCTATGTGATTACATGTACTTGTGGCCTTCATTATATAGGCTCGACAATAGGTCCTTTAAAGATGCGGATTCTCCAACACTACAGAGCCATCAAAAATGGAGATTTAACATACCCTCTCACTAGCCGCTTTCAAGAAAAGCATAATGGCGATGTGAAATCTCTATCCTTTACGGGGTTGGCCTACATACCACCCAGTAAAAGATTAGGCAACCGAGAATTGAAATTAAGGCAATTAGAAGCAACACTCATTTGTAAGTTTGACACCATGAGACCGAAAGGATTGAAAATAGATGCAGAACTTTATGTGTTCTTGCAAACCTGAGCTTTTCAATAATATGAGGGTTATAAAGTAATGACAACAAAGCCAACAAAACTATATACTGCCGAAAAAACCCCTCCCCTCCAGGAGTCACAAAACAATCAATGAACTGGTCTAATATAATAGCAGAAATTTACCCCAAATCTTGTTAAATATTGTAGTTTTCTTCTCTCTCTGATATAACACTCTCTCCATATCCGCTAGAGAATGCATTTCTGAAATCCATTCCTCAATAGTAATAGGGTTAGACGTTTTCCAATGTCTCAAAATTAGTTTCTTCCCCACCATTGCCCCACGAAAGATCCATTTCTTCTGGGAAGTAGTCAAGTCGTCCAATAAATCCCCACAGCCTAGTACAATTGTCTTAAAATCCATATGAACCGTCTCCTCCAAAATCTTTTCACAGATCTGATCAAACTCGAACCACAAACCTCTCACCCTCGAACATCCCCACAACATATGCTCCAAGGTGCCCTCCTCATGTGAACACGCCCAACATTCCGAGCTGTCACTCATCCCTCTTTTCATCATTCTCTCAGGTGTCCAGTATGTTCTATTCAAAATCTGTATTTGACGCGACCTATCAGCTTTGTTGTCATTACTTTATGATGTAATTTAGTGTACATATTATTTCGATGTTGTGTTATTCTTGAAAATAAATAATTCAATAATATGAGGGTTGCCCACAAACTTGATTTAGGATATGTGTTTAGATCCCTGCATACTATCATCATAAGGGCATTATTGAAGCATTTGTCCATATCCATTAAGAGTTCTAAACTTGCCATTTGCACACATGGTTAGGAGTAATTTGAAATACAGGATGACCCTTAGGCAATCCTTTTATTTGTATGAACTGCACTGTATTATTGACATGGGAGGAGCGAGAGTTAGACATCTCCATACTGCTATGTATCGAGAAGCTGATCGACATATTCTATGAGACTGCTATCTTTTTGCACTTTATCATTGACATAGAAACTGCGATTTGCACAAGGGAGTAATAGTTGGACATTTGAATTACAGGATGACCCTTAGGCCATCACTTTATATTTGTATGAACTGTACTGTATTATTGACATAGGAATTGCCATTTGCACATTGGGAGAAGTGAGAGTCAAACATCTCCACATTGCTATGTATTGAGCTGTTGATTGATTTATTTAATGAGGCTACTATTCTCTAGCACTTTATCATTGACATAGGAATTGCTATTTGCACAAGGGACATTTCAGTGGTGTAATGGATCCTATTTCTGTGTATTTATTGTATTGGGCTGCTATCCTTATGGATTAAATTATTGACTTAGGAACTGCTATTTGCACATTGGGAGGAGCTATATGATGAAACAATTTTATTCTCTTTCCAGACTCCGGCCCACCCGTGCATCTATTAAGCAATAGGGCACCTGCCTGTTTGAACAATGCCTATTATAGGTACACTCTGGAATAACAGGGCACTTGCTTATTGACGATTTGGCTGCGGCCGTTGTGCGCATAGTCCTTGGCTTGCAAACACTGACCCTATGTGGGGGCGTATGTCTGAGAGCGGCTATCTAAGCTGGTTTCAGTCATCTGATTATGAACAGGCACACTTGTGCTCATTTGTTACACATCAATTGTAATTTGACAACAATATTTTAAATAAGCAGTTTCTAATGTCTCTATGGTGTAGTTCACATTGCGGTAGCTAACATAGGTGTTAAGTGACTTCCTTACGCGTAACTCTTACGCATTTTTCCATCGTATATACCTTATTTATAGGACTTTGACCATTCCAATATGGAGGTCATCGTATGTGATAGATTTCACTATTGTTGCCTTGTAGCGGTCACATGACCATTTTTGCACGTGATGCGACACGAGTGGGGACGCTCTGTAACTCTTTTCTTTTTAAATTCTATGATGTGCATGCCGCATTTGGATTTTAAAGGTGTGAGGAAGCCTGAGCATTCAGGCGGAACGCGTGACCATCTTCCACCCGTGGGGTGAGTGTTTTGTTCAACCTTACGGCTGTCACAGAGGCGAATGATTTCACCTCTGTTTTTTGTAATGTGCTGTATTAAGCAACAATAAATATGATATTCTAAATAGCTAGGTCTTGTGTGCTGAGTATTTTCTACGCATGCCCACTGGGTGGATTTTTTGCAGTGTTACAACCGCGCAGGGGCTTGTGTGTTTTTCTCATATATGGAACGTTATGGTTACAGGTCAAACCGAAACACCCAACAAATTTGCCAGTTCTGGTAAGCTAGGCAACCATAACTCGCGCCAGCGCTGTGCTCTGCTAAGACTAACACCCATGACATTAAAGACGACATCACATATGTCACTGATGACATCAGCCGTTCACACCTTCTTGTGGGACCCATTGCAACATGGGGGCCACCTGCACCTCTACTAAATAACGCTTAATCTCTGGGACCCCCATACCCCACAACGTGGGGACAGGACCCTTTGGGGCACTCTAGGTCTACCCCGCGCTTCCTCAAATGAAGTGTAGGATCTCTCTCCCCAAATTATTAACTGTTTGGGCTGGAATCCGGATTGGGAGTGAGCTCACTGTTTAGAGGAGTCTAGGTAATAGGGTCAGTTTTATAGCTGTTGTACGCACAGACCACGAGAGGTCCTGCATGTTCCATCTCCTGAGATCCTCTGATGAAGCTTTCAGTACAATCAGAACATTATCCCCATACAGGCCTTCATACTGTGGGCGTTAGCTTCACCCCCAGATATTCTAATGCCTCCTGTTCCCAAGCTAGCACTTAGTCTTTACTCCATTCTATTACTTGTTCGGGGTGCTCTGTGATATTAAGCGCTTTCGATTTATTGTAATTAATGAGAAACCCAAAGAGATCTGCAAATGTATCGAAGAGGGAGAGAATCTGTTGTGTTCCGAAGGAATAATAGTACGTCATCTGCATATAATGCAATTTTGCGTGTGCCACCTTCAGTCACTATGCCCTGAATCTCAAGCTGTGTAGCAGATGACAAGTGAGATAAATGTAGCCCAACACTAGTTATACAAAGCGTGCTCAAATGAGCCAGTACTCAAGTACGGACAGATATGAATCTGTCCTCTCCTGAAGCGAGTAGCCACCACAACCAACAGATGCCAAAAAACCTGGGGCCCGAGGACCACAAAGTGGTACTGGTGTTTGCCAAACAAGAAACTCCCATATTTTCTCTGCTTGGGATGGATTGGCATATGCACTTGGGCATCCTGAAGGTCCAGGGACACCAGCCAGTACTGACGGTCCAGGGACTGCAAGATGTAGGCAAGTGTGAGCACCTTGATCTTGGCCTTGCAAACGTATAAGTTCAGCAGTGGCTGATTGAGGATGGCTCACAGATCTCTGGTCTCCTTCAGCACCAACAAATAATGGGAATTCCATGCTCTAGCACTCTCGGAGCTAGGCACAACTTGGATTGTGGCCTTTGCCAAAAATTGCAATAGTTACTCATGTAGTAGGGTGTCAAAGGGCAGGTTATAGCAGGAATGGGGATTTAATCAGGGAATGGTGGAAGAAAGAGACTGCTCCCTCAGGAAATAACCTGTAAACCTAAGCGGTGGTGCTCATCCACTCAGGGTCAAACAGTGCTAGCCCCACACAAAACAAGTATGGACAAACTCAAAATTAAAGGTTTTGAACCAGGTATGGAGGAGGGGATTGTTGAGGTGGAAACAATGTTTCCCAGAGAATATGCCTGCGTTGAGGCTTGCTGGAAGGCATCCAGCTTCTAACCCTGTGATCCAACAAGGCATCCAACCTTTACTCCTCTGATCAACCAAGCTAAAGTTCCTTTGACAAAAGGCGTGGAAGGCTGCTGAACCACCAGCATGAAGAACTTGGATGTGGCATTGGACCCTATGCATTTTTCAAGTGACTCATCCACCTTGGAGCCAAAAGACAAAACGACTTTGGTAATGCGGTTTCTGTTGGACACATTCATTCCTCCCACAGATTCCTCATCTTCTGAAATATCGCTCTGACGCAGTCATCTCGGGAAACCTTTTTTCTTAGTCACGAGGTAGGGCTGTCTTACTCTAAGATCAGCGCAGTTGTCTCCTCTGCATAATTTCAAGCAGGAATGACATCATACGCTCAACGTGGCCGATGCTGTTTTCCCTTAGTTCCACTCTATTGTCCTAAGGAAGGCAAGAAAAGACAGAGTATAAGAGGGAACAATCTTGGTCACTCCTAAAACATTTGTTAATAACTTGGATTTCAGATTAGTGGGGAAGGCAATGAGGAATCTGCGGGAGGAATTTAAATGCCCACCAGAAAGAACATTAGCAAAAGTAAGTGATTTGTTCTTCTAATGGACAAATTCCAGCCACAGATTCACCTTCTGAAAAAGACTCCAAAGCCATATTACTATGGAACAAATCTGATAAAAGCAAGACATTTTGAAACACTGACCTTTCCACCGAGTCATCAACTCTGGCTAACGAATTGAGCAGATGTCTAGAGAAAGAGTGAATCGATGCTCATGGTGCAGCTTGACATTCTTCACAATTGGGACACCTCTTTGTAAAGCTGATGTCGCACACATGCCTCTTGCTGAGTGAGCATGAAATCCCACCGCCAGAACCTCATTATTTACGGTTTAAGTTGCTTACCTGTAACTATTATTCTCTAGCATGAGTCTGGCATTGATTCACATGCTCATGAATATTCCCTGGTAAAAGAAAAAACAGTTTCACTTTCGCTTGAAAAGAACAAGTTACTTTCTTACCTGGTAACGTTCTTTCAATGGGATATTCGTCCGACGTATTCCACATCTCTGACAGTAATGTCCACAGCTGTGCTGCTTCGGAAATTTTTTCAGCGTCAGCGTCCTGCGTCAATGACGTCGATACGCTGTCCCTCGAGGGCCTCCGTCGAGAGCCGACATCACCGGATGTTATATGTAGGACGCACGACGCCCGTAGCCTCAGTTGTAGTTTTTCCCCAGAACGTGTGGCACCAATCTTCTGCCAGTATGACTTCAGAAAGCCTTGCGGAAACGTAAGCTGCAATCGCATAAGAAATTCTGTAGAGGGGCAGGCTGGCAGGGTTCGATGTGGAATACGTCGGAGGAACATCCCGTCAAAAGAACGTTACTAGGTAATTAAGTAACTTGTTCTTTGAGGGGATTGTGTCCTCCGACGTATTCCACATCTCTGACAGACTCCCAAAGCAGTACCAACGTATGGAGGTGGGAAAAGAATTTAGAATGCCCAATCAAATTGCAGAATAGAGGACCGCCTTACCAAAGGCCAAATCTTGCCCATGGATAGAGTCCAGGGAATAGTGTTTTACAAAAGTATGGACAGAGGCCCATGTGGCTGCTTCACAAATATTATGAATGGGATCACCCCTCTGCAGAGCAGTAGAGGCAGCCACACCCCTAGTAGAATGGGCCCGTAAGCCAACCGGAGGGTCCTTACCCGCCAACCGGTAACATTCAGAGATCGTCAAAATGATCCATCTGGACAAGGTCTGCTTGGTAACAGCTTGACATAAACGCCTTCCAGCGTATCCTACAAATAGCTGATCGTCCACTCTGGCCCGGGACATCTATGAGAGATAAAACCTCAAAGCTCTCCTCGGATCCAACCTATGGAGCCTCTCCGCTTCCTTACCTGGATGCAGAGGAGGATAGAATGCCGGAAGAATGACCTTCTGGCTCAAATGAAATTCCGACACAACCTTCGGAAAAAAAGAAGAACAAACCCTAAGGACAACCCTGTCCCAGCGTGAAAGGTGGCTTGGCAGACTGCGAGCGGATTTAACCGCAAATAAAAATACAGTCTTAAAGGCCAACAGTCTCAAAGGACAAGAATGTAAGGGCTCAAACAGAGCTCCCATTAGGATTTTTAGAACCAAGTTCAAATCCCATCCCGGCACCTGGAAAGGTGACGGTGGAAACACATTAGTTAGCCCTTTTAGAAACTGAGAAATCAAAGGAATCTTAAAATAAGAACACTCCTCAGACGAGCGCCTAAATATGGACAGCGCCGCCAGGTAACCCTTAATGGTACCCACTTGCAGGCCCTTGTGGGCTAATGAAAGCAAAAAAGACAGAACCACAGGAATTGGACATTGAAAAGGATCCACATTCTGTACCCTGCACCAGTCGCAGAACTTTCTCCAACGGCAACGGTACAGGGATTTTATTGCGGGCCTTCTGGCCGAAAGCAACACCTCCATCATGTCTTCGGAGAGGTCCCAATCCATATACCTCAACCTTTCAGATACCAAACATGAAGGCTGAGAGGCTTGACCTCGGGATGGAGAACCCGACCCCCATCCCAAGAGAGCAGATCGTCTACGTATGGAAGACGGCATGGAGGGCAGATGGACATGTCTAGAAGGTACGGGTACCACGCTCTCCTGGCCCATGCCGGAGCAATGAGGATCATTCGGGAACCGAACCTCCATAACCTGCGCAACACTTGCGGAATGACGGGGACTGGAGGAAATGCGTACAGTAGTGGGAAGGACCTCTCCACTACGAACGCGTCCCCTAAGGCTCCTCTTGGAGGAAATTCCCGCAAGCAGAATCTTTCGCAGTTCCGGTTGACACTGGTGGCGAAGAGATCCACTTGTGGGGTCCCCCAAAGGGCGAAGACCTCCAAAAGAACTTCCTGAGCCAGCTCCCACTTGTGAGAGACCGTGCTCTGCCTGCTCAGAGCGTCCGCCGCCGCGTTTTTGTTTCCGGCCAGATGAACTGACGAGATCGAATATTTCCTGCTGGATGGCCCAGAACCAGAGCTGCATCGCCTCTCTGCACAGTGGGAGTGACCCTACCCCCCCTTTTGTTGAGGTAGTGCATTGCCACTGTATTGTCTGTCACGATCAGGACATTTTTCCCCTGCATAGACGGCAGAAAAGCCTTCAGGGCTAGCCTGACAGCCCGCAGCTCTAACAGATTGATGTGGAGTCTAGACTCCGACAGAGACCAACAACCGCTGACTGTCAACTCGTTGGCATGAGCTCCCCATCCCATGAGAGATGCGTCCATCACGAACGTCGCCTCCGGCCAGGGTAGCCAACATGGTGCTCCCTTCATCAGATTGCCTTCGTCGGCCCACCACAGAATATCCTGGGCCACCGATGGCGGCACCTGAACGGGATCCGACATTCTGCCGGAGGACTGCGACCACTGCATCTTGAGAGCCCACTGCAGAGATCTCACCCGCAGCCTGGCCTCTGGCACCAGTAGAATGCAGGATGTCATGAGGCCGAGCAACCTCAAGAACACGAACGCCGGGAGACTCTGGGCATGTTGAAACTTGTCCACCATCTGCAGAATGTGATGAGCCCTCACCTGGGGAGGCGAACCCTGCCCCAGGGATGTGTCGAGCACTGCTCCAATGTACTGGAGCCGCTGGGTAGGTGTCAAATGAGACTTCTTTAAGTTGAGGGAGAAGCCCAGCTTTTGAAGGGAGTGGCAGGTGACGGACAGATGATCCAGGGCTTGCTCGGGAGTGCGCGCCCTGATCAACCAATCGTCCAGGCAAGGGTAGACGTGAATCCCCCATTTCCTGAGATACACTGCCACCACCACCATTAGCATGGTGAAGACCCTCGGGTGGAGGTTAATCCGAACGGCAGGACCCAAAACTGAAAATGTGAGTCGCCAACCGCAAACCTCAGGTACTTCCTGTGCTTGGGATCAATCGGCACATGAAAGTAAGAATCCTTGAGGTCGAGAGAACCCAACCAATCCTGAAGTTGAAGGGCCTGGAGGACTTGACTTGAGAAAGAGTAACCATCTTGAACTTGTCCTTTCTGAGGAGCTTGTTCAAACCACGCAAGTCCATGATGGGTCTCAATCCCCTATCTTTTTTCGGGATCCAAAAATATGGGGAACACCATCCCTTGTTCCTCTCTGCTACAGGCACCAGTTCTATGGCGCCTTTCTCCAGCAGGGATAGGATTTCCTGCGCAAGGAGCGGATCCGGACTCTTCAAAGAGAGCTTCCCCGGTGGATTGTCGTGAGGCCTCTGCTAGAAAGGAAGACAGTAGCCGTGGGCTATGATCTCCAGAACCCACACATCTGAAGTAATGGCATGCCATTCTACCAGATGCTGCGCCAGCCTTCCCCAAACCGGCGAATCATGGGATAAGGCCTCATGACTGAGCGGCTGTGGCAGTGCCTGAGGGCAAAGAGGCAACAGCCCGAGCGGCTTTGGCACCTCGAGTACCTTGTTTTCCACCTCTAGTACTCCTACGTTGGCCGCTTTGACTGGCAGCTCGATCTACCAAAGGAAGAGTAGTATCGAAAGGAACCTCCCCTCCATTGCTGTCCCCTAGGACGAAAAGGCGGAGGTTGACATAATGCAACGCACAACAACTTCGCTGCAGCTTTGGAGGTCTGCAACCTCTCAAGGCTCTCGTCAGCCTTGCTGCCAAAAAGATGGACACCATCAAAAGGGCATCTTGAGAAGCCGGGACTGTACATCAGGAGCAAACCCCGACTTCCGTAACCACGCAAACCTGTGCATCACGGTGCTCGCTGCCATGGACCGGCTGACACAGTCTGCCACGTCCAGACCCGACTGAACGGATTCACACATGGCATCCTTGCCATCCTGAACGAGGGCAAGAAAACCATCCCGTTCCTCCTCTTCGGGAATATGTTCAGCCGCCAAAGACACACAATTCCACAGAGTGTGAGTGAATCTTGCCAAGGCACAAACGGAGTTGGCTGCCTTTAAAGCCATACCCCCAGATGAAAATACTTTCTTTGCCCAACCATCAAAGCGCTTGTCGTCCCTATCCGGAGGGATGGTAGGGTATGCAGCCTGCATCGCTGGGGCCATGGCCGCCTGCACCACCAAAATCTCTGGAATGGGGTGCGCAGACAAGTAGCAGGGGTCGCCACTGGCTGGACGGTATTTTTTCGGTAGCGACTTATTCACTGCCGGGAGACTCTCTGGAGCAGTCCAAGCCGCCGCCACCCTTCTTTGTAAAGCCATATGAAATGGCAGCACCGGGTCAGTGGGTGGACCTTGGTCCAATATATCTGTCAGGTCATCCTGCAGAAAATCCACAGGTGGAGCAGACCACCCAAGTACTCAGTCACCCTTGACATGAGACGCCTGTATGAGGACTCAGCATGTGTACCAGGTTCAGGCCTGCCAAACTCAACCTCCGGAGAGGTGTCCAGACCACTGGCGTCACGTAAGGACTGACCGTCTTCCATCTGGCTGTGACCAGACAACAGGTCATCAGGAACCTCAGGAGGTACAAACCCCTCTGCATCTGACCCTTCTTCAGCCTCTGAAATGTAATCCAAAGGCTGGCATAAATCTATGGATGAGGGTACAGAAAAAGGCTCACATACAGGCCTCACCGACTTACAGAGAGCCTTCCTCAGAGTTTCCACCGTCCTCCGGGGCACCTCCGGCAGATTCTCCTCAAAAGGTGCTGAGGGCGCCGATGGAATAGGCGTAGACGTCGAGCGAGGTGCCGATGACTTCGACAACGGCTGCGAGGCCGGGACCCCAAGTGTGGCCTCACAGGCTCCGACGGTCTCAAGGGCGTCGAGGACCGGGACCGGGACCTAGACCTGGCACAGCTATGGCGATCAACCTTGTCCGATCGGGACCTCGACGGCTCCTGATGATCACGCTGACTGCCAGAGCCCGAAGGCGTGCGAGCGGTGGCCGTAGCTTGTTCCTTCCTGGGTTCTTTCGAAGGCGCGGATGGAACAGTGCCCTGCAATTGGAAAATCGCCATCATCTCTTTGCGGAATACGTCCCACTGCGCCGGCGATGAATGCTTGTTGGGACAAGCTACCCGCCGTCTGGTGGAGTCCTCTGATGAGGAAGGGGAAGGCGACTGGTGACGCCGCTTCCGAGAGTGCCTAGAAGAGGCAGAGGAATGGCGGGACCCACTCCGAGAACAAGACCCCCTGGACTTGCGCCGACGTGGGGTCGCCCCTCGAATGGTCCGTCGAAAGCCCAGCGGATTTCGACTTACGGGGTTTGGAAACCCTACCTACAGACAAATTCTTCTTCCGCTCCCGCAAGGCCTTCGATGTCAAGGACTGGCATTCATCGCAGTCGTCGGTGGCATGGCTCTCGGCGAGGCACCAGAGGCAGACGTCGTAAGGGACATTTTGGAACCGCAGTCCCGACACTTCTTGAAGCCCGATTTCGGGGTAGAAGAAGACGAAGACATATTCTCAATACAAAGTTAGAAGAACCGATTCAAAGGAGAAGAACCGAGGCGCGCCGAGATTCTGAAGCAAACACGTTGGCGGAAAAAACGGAACTGAGGCTACGGGCATTGTGCGTCCTACATATAACATCCGGTGACGTCATCGACGCAGGACACCGATGCCGAAAATGTTTCCGAAGCAGCACAGCTGTGGACATTACTGTCAGAGATGTGGAATACGTCGGAGGAAACAACATCCTCGAACTGTATTTCTCCTCTAAAACAATCAATGTGTTCTGGGTCATACTGCCCCCATTCAATGACAGTCCTCTACCTAAGCTCCACCCGTGGTGGCCATCTTCAGATTTGGTAAGCACGTAAAGTGGCTCTATGACCAAAGAAGAGCCACAGAGGGGAAGGAGGGAGGGTCTGCATGTGAATACATGCCAGACCCATGCTGGAGAACAATAGTTACATGTAAGTAACTTAAATCTTCTCCAGCATGGGGTCTGGGATGGATTCACATGCTCATGGATAATGATTACACAGCAGTACATATACACAACCAGAGGCGGTGGCAAGGCTCAACAGATGCCATGAACATTCGCCCATGGAACACTCACCCCTGGAACAGACTCACCGCAAATGAACAGGTTGCGTAGCACAGCTTGGCCGACTTAGGACTCCTCCCTGGAATCCCCATTGACACAGTAGAACATCGTGAAGGTGTGCATGGACCTCCACGTAGCAGCCCTTTGATGTCGAGTTAGGGCACACCAGAGAGAAACGCTGTTGTTGCTGCAATGGGTCTAGTGGAGTGGGGTCTCGGCCGGCCCAGCAGCAGCCTGCGAGGCAGTCAATGATAGTGCATGATGCAGCCAGATAGCTACCTGGAGATGGAAGCCTTCAACAAGGCCTTTCCGTGATTCACAGGACCAAAAGTGATGAACAGCTGAGAAGTCTTCTGAAAGCTCTTTCTGCTTTCCACGCAAAACTTCAAGGCACGAGCAACGTCCAGCGAATGCAAGGCCCTCTCTGCTGGCCATGATGGATTCGGGCAGAAGACAGGCAATACCAAAGGCTCGTTGAGGTGGAACTCCGACGGCACCTTCGGCATAAAGTTGGGGTGTGTACTGTGAGAAACCTTAAGGTGACTCCCTAGCTAGTCCCCGGAGATCTGTCATCCAGGTGGCCAGGACACGGCCATCGCCATTGGATACAGTTCCTGGGGCTGGACCAGTGAGGGTCTTGGATGGGGGGGTCCTTGGGGAGTGGCACAGTGACTGGCGCGACGCGGTATCCACCTTCTTTCAACACCTTTTCCCCATCCTACCACGTAGGATATTTCAAAATACGGCCCGCCCTTTTTCCATACAAACACTTTTGCACAACATGAAAGACAACGGACTAACACCAGAGCCATTTACCTGACGTGTCCCAATACCAATGTCAGGCAAAGTCAGGCAATTGACCAGACTCACACACAGCTGACGGCCCTTTACCTTCCCCACAGGGATAAAAGGTGGAGCACAAGAGCTCAGGACGAGCAAGGCAGACCACACGACGTACGAGCTAACTCAGCGCAGAAGTTCAAGAGGAGGAGAGACGGCGCAGACCGAGAGGGTGACAGGGAGAGAGTCGACCTTGCCCTTTTAACCCAGGCCTGTGGAACCTCCACAGAGGGAATAGTAAGTCCACGAACCATAGCCAACGTGTGTTGCAGCTGATGTCAACGGTACACAAGACCCTCCTCCGCTAATTACCAGGCCAGGAAGAGACGCTTGTCTCTGTGGATGATTGTGAAAGCTAAGGGAAGTGAATCCTGCATGGTGAAGATTAGCACATGAACGGAGTGTTACGAAGATCAGCGAGAGGGAACCTGACAGAGGGAAGCCGACAACCAAAAGTCGGCAAGAGTGAACCCGGCAGAGGTAAGCCAACAACCAGGGACAAAGCCCGAAAATCTGTTTAAAAAGACATCAATATTTGTGAAAGCGAGAAGTATTGCAAGACAAGGGGAAGGGAAGTGTCACCCTTGTCATCTGGGGTCCGAGCCCGGCCAAGGGTGATCCAAGGGTGGAATGTTATCACCCAAAGTTCACTGAGAAAGGAACTGTCTTGTTAATTTGTTGATTATAACTTTAGAGGGGTCTGCACCCAGAAGAGGGGGAACCAGTGGTGATGCCATCACCAAATGTGTTAATTGAACTAAGTTTGTGTTTGTTTGTTAAGAGCATCAGGCCTCGAAGGCGAGAGACTTTTATTGAAAAGAGACTTAATCATCGAAGAACCTGACAGCTGAAACGGAAATGTTACCTTGGGCAGGGAAGGCTTGAGCGTGTGCTGTGTTCCACACCTTGTCCCGTGCAAAAAACGTGGGGAAGGGAGACCTCAAGGCAATCACATCCTGACTTATTATTTGTGAACATATTTTCCTTTATTTGAATACCCTATCCCACACTCTTTCTGTAATTAGTTGTAAGGAATTGGCGAAATGTTTTTTTTGTATAGGCTTTTCACTTTGACAAGACGCCACAAAGGCGGCCTTATTTTTCATTTGATGGTCGACGCTTGCTCCCATGTTAGATTTAGGTTAGGCTTTTTTTCCACCCTGCACTTACAGTTTAGTAAACACCCTTGAACTGTGATCAGTTGTGTCTGTCTTTACTGTTGTCACCATGAGTTCCTTACATATGGTGTCAGTAATTGGATGTGACTCAATTTAAACTAATTGTGGAACCCTACAATTTCAAAAACTTAGAGAGCCTCTAGCTCTTGCATCGCCACCAAGGAATCAATAGGGTTTGATATCTGTAGCAGTAAGGAATCTACCATTCACCCTGGGACGAGAAGAATGATTTCTACAGACTTGGTTTTGATACCCCCCTTCAGGGTGCTACATTCGATTGGCCCCAATATCTGGCTCAGCATGGAAGTTAGGGATCGACATCTTAGCAGGCGTTATTGATCCCGACTTTAGGGGAGATGTGAAGGTTCTCTTTCAAAACCATGGCGAGATCCCTTTTGAGGTACGTCAGGGAGATCAAATTGCCCAGGGGATTTTGTAAAGAGCTCTATTTGCTCAGTTTAAAGAAAGAGAACCAGATAAAACACAAAGAGGTAACTAAGACTTTGGGGAAGCCGATGAATCAATTGACATCGAAGAAAGGAGGGGAGAGGAACCCACCATCTACCCAGACGTGGCCTTCGCCTTGAGAAATGATCCAGTTCTCACTGAAGCTTTTTTACAAGTATTCCCAGAAGAAGAAGGCTTAGAGAAAGGGAGGCCTTTTTTCTTTCTAAAACAAGGATTGCTTTGCAGAAAAGAAACCTCCCCAGAGGGTATGGTAAAAACATAATTGGTAATACCCAAAAGCCATCGAAAGGTTGTACTGGAAGTCGCGCATTCTCGCCTTACCAGGAGGCATTTAGGACACTCTAAAACCCAGGCGCATATTAGTGGAAAGTTTTTATTGGCCTAGTATCCACGCGATGTAAAAACGTTCATCCACATGTGCGAAATGTGTCAAAAGACCAGCATGTACATCCCATCACCTGCCCCTCTGAATCTGTTGCCGATTATAGAAGCCCCCTTTTCCAGAATTGGTATGGACATAATTGGATCGCATGGAACCTCCAGATTAGGCAATAAATATGTCCTTGTAATCATGGATTATGCAACCCGATATCCTGAGGCATGCCCAATGCGAAATAATACCACCCAGCAGATCCTTAAACATCTTCTACCGTATTTCTCCAGGGTCGGTTTCACCAAGGAAATACTAACGGACCAGGACTCCAATTTTATGAGTAAACTTATGGCCGAAGTCAAAGAGTTACTCCACATCACCACCATGCGAACTTCTGTGTACCATATCCAAACCAATGGCTTGGTAGAAAGATGCAATAAGATCTTAAAACGAATTCTGCGAAAACTGGTAGACAAGGACGGGAAAGAATGGGACCGCATGATCCCATGGGCATATTTGCAGTGAGAAATCCCCCAACCCTCCACTGGTTTCTCTCCCTTTGAATTGCTCTATGGAAGAGAGCCGAGAGATGTCCTCAACATGCTCCAGGAAACCTGGGAAGGACGAGAGGATGCCCTTATTCAGATCACGCAAACCGCGACCCGAATGCGAGAACATATGAAGTTGTTCCGAGACTTAGTTTCCACTCACATTGAAACGGCTCAAAGCCAACAAAAGGCCACTTATGACAGGAAAGAGAGTTTAAGATCATTCTCCTTAGGACAGAAAGTACTAGTCCTCTTACCAACCTCAGAGAACAAACTGGTCTCCAAATGGCACAGACCTTATGAAATATTAGAAAGAACAGGAGCCTGTACTTATAGAGTAGCCCAACTGGATAGGAAAGAGAAAATCCAACTATATCACGTAAATCTCTTGAAAGAGTGGATAGAGAACCCGTCAGCCACCCATGCCAAAGTACTAGCCTGTCTGGTTCCCGAAGACATATATAACTTTGATTTAATTCATTCCGAGCTATCTACTCAACACCAATAAGATCTAAAGGATGTAGTAATTTCATTTCCAGATGTATTCTCGGAAAAACCAGGGAGAGTAAATGATACGTTACTCACTGTAGCAACTAACGTACTCCTAGTCCATAGTCCCCTTTCCTCCATACTGTATGGAGCGTCTCTTGCTAACGACGGGAGACTGAACCTTTTTCACCAGAAAAATCCTCTTCCCCTTTAATTTTAGATGCATGCACTCCCCTCAACGGTGCCACTCCTCAGTCCCCTTTGACGCGTCGACAATATTAATATTGCCTAATGGCACCAGTTTTATTAGGGGGGGGAGGATGGTGGGAATGTATGGAGGAAAGGGGACTATGGAGTAGGACTACACTAGTCACTATGGTGGGTAACTTATAATTACTCCTACGTCCCCTTTGCTCCATACTGTATGGGCTAGTACAACTGAATTTAGCCCCAGGGTGGAGAGGTGCTCTCTTAAGAAAACAAGTTCCTTAACACTGCGTGACCAGATGCTGTGTCCGACCTGGAGCTGGCATCCAAGCAGTAGCGCTAATAGAAGGCAGAGGGTGTAGCCCATGTAGCTGCCTTTCTGATAACCTGCCACAGAACATGCCTCTGGAAAGCAACTGCCGTGGCTTTAGCTCTGATCACGTTGGCATGCATATTTGCGGGAAGAGGTTTGCGCTGCCCTTGGTACGCCTCCTTGATGGCCGTAACCATCCACCTTGCCAGGCTTTGACCCACCAAAGGTGACAAAGAGGGCGTCTGATTTGCGGAAGCTCTTGGTCCTGTCCAGGTAGTATCTCAGCGCACGCCTCACATCCAGACAGTGCAATACCCTCTGAGCGTCATTCTAGAGTACGCAAATAACATTGATAGCACTATATCCTCACTTAGGTGAAAAGAGGAGACAACCTTATGTAAGAATGAGTTCTAAGCACCACCTTGTCCTTATAAAGTAGTATGGCTCTGAGACCACCAGCGCCTGGATTTCACTATTTCACTGATCCGGTGTCCCGAGGTAAGGCCCACCATGAGGGCCGTCTTAATGGTGACTAGCCTGATGTCCGTGGACGGCATATGTTTGAATGGTTTATGCGCCAGGGCGCCCAAGACCACACTGAGGTCCCACACCGGGTGTGGTTTCTTGATAGGCGGATAAAGCCTGATCACGCCCGCCAAGTGTCTTTCAACCACAGGATTAGAGTATGAGAATACCTCCTCCTCCAAGTTCCTGTAGGCTCCAATGTCCGCCAGATAGGTGCGGCATGTGTTTAACTGTCCCCCTCAGTGTGCAAGGTACGCAGAGAAGGATAGCACGTCGTCCAATGTGCAGGCCAACGGATCAACCTCCTTTGATTCCGCCCAGTGACAAAACCTGGTCCACTTGCTTTTGTACTGGCTCAGGGCAGCATCACTCCTAGCCCCTTGTATAATGTCTAGGTTAGCCTGTGACGGATACAAATGCACAGTGTGACTTGTTCAGGAACCACGCTGCAAGGGCTAAATTCTGGGGGGTGGGGTGGATGAACGTGCCACCCAGTTGAGGGAGTAGGTGTGCTGGGCCCAGCAGAAGGTGCACCGGGACCTGATCCGACAGGCTGAGTAGTTCTGAGAACCATGGCCTTGCTGGGCCACCACGGAGCTATCAGGATGATACAAAGTGCCGGGCCTCCTTGATCTTGCAGATTACCCTGTGGACCAGGGGAGTGGGAGTGAAGGCATACGCGTTCATGTTGATTCCACTGGATTTGCATTGCGTCCCCCCGAGAACTCCTGCCCTTTCGCTCCCAGGAGGCGAACTAGGGGCACCTTCTGTTGGACCAGGTGGCGAAGAGATCTACCTGAGGATGACCCCACTTGTTGAAGATCCCCTGAAGGACTTGTTCGTTCAACTGCCATTCGTAGTTGTCCGCACCCAGCCTGCTGAGCCTGTCCACCTCTAGGTTGGATTCCCCCAGGAGGTGGATTGCTGGCAGATGCATGTTGTTACGGAATTGTAAAAAGATGTAGAGAAGCACACCTTCTGTCAACCTATATATGTACATTCAATGCAAGTACTAAGTTAAATAAAGCAAATTGTGTTATTTAGGTGCCACAGAGCCAAATTCTGGGCTACAGGATCAACTTAAGTAGAACAATGTATAGAGACACTTAAATAAAAAGTGACCAATGCTCCGTGTACACTTTTGGGCATCTAATAATGCAAAATCATACTTCTTCAAAGTGACATTTTTGGTGTAGACTTTTTAATCTGAATTAGATCTAATAAAAATTAAAGATCAATACTATTAGCAATTATTTATAAACAGTGCATAAACATGACATTACAAAACAGTTTCTAATACTTCTTAGTGACTGTTTTAAATCCAAAAGTACATGTGATCAATGTCTCTTAGGAATCCTTGATAGTTTTGTTGCCTATTTTTCTCTTTTGTGCTACACTAATCCAATTTTTCAAGATTCCTTGCATAGTTCCTAACGGATGATCTCTTATTGTAGTGAACCTTGTATTAAAACAGTCACTAACAGTCACGGAGCATTGGTCACTTCTTTTGAAGTGACTCTATACATTGGTGCATGCTGTTAACCAGAGCCCACTCCCAAATGTTGACTGCTAAACTGCACAGGGGGACCTGGTGCCACCATGCTTGTTGATGTAATACATGCTGGTGGAGCTGCCCTTTTGAACGAGGATCGCCTTGCCACTGAACATGGGGAGGAAGGCTTTGAGAGCGAACCAGATGGCCATCAACTCGAGCCAGTTGATGTGGGCCGCCTGCTCCTGACAGGACCATACCCCATGGACACTGCGGCTGCCCAAGGTAGCTCCCCAGCACTCTAAGGATGAGTCTGGGATGATGGTGACCTGAGGTGCTGGTTGACGGAAGGGCCTTCTTATCCGTAGATTGTTGTCCGTATTCCACCATACTAGGTCCTGTTGGAAATGATGTGGGATGCCGACCAGCTCTGCGTGGGAATCCCTCTCTTGACTCGAGGAGACTGCGAAGTGCAACTGCAGTCGCCTCATTTTGAGCCTCGAATGCGGGAATGCCAGGAGACATGCTGCCATGACAAACAAGAAGTGTTGGTACCATCAGGCCGAGGTCACTGCTCTGCTGAGAAAATGCCCGTAGCCCTCTTGATGGCTGAGATCTTGTCTGCTGAGGGAAAAATCCTCTCGGAGATCGTATTCCAGATAAGGCACAGGAAGGTTAGAGTCTGTGTGGGCCCCAACTGTGACTTCTTGAGATTGATGGAAAATCCCAGTTTGTTTAGTGTATCTATGAGGGTGGAGGCAGTGTGCGGGACTGCCTCCAGAGACCTTGCCCTGACTAGCCAGTCGTCTAGATATGGGTATATGTGATGCCCTTGAGCCCTGCGTAGGGCTGCAACAGTGTTGATCAGTCTTGTAAATACCCTGGGGGCCGAACTGAGGCCAAAGGGTAGAACCGTGTATTGGAAGTGAACACCCATGATCCTGAACCACAGAAAGGACCAATGGGGTTGCCATATCGGGACGTGTAGGTAGGCATCCTTCAGATCCACAGAGCACATCCAGTCTCCAAGCACACAATGTCTCCGATATTAGCGCTGGGGTAACCATCTTGAACTTTTGGAGAGGAAGGGAAAGGTTCAAGGTGGAAAGGTCCAACACAACTCGCAGGCCAGCCTGGTTCTTCGGCGAAAATTCGTGAATAGAAGCCCAGACCCCACTGAGAGGCTGGGACTTCCTCCACTGCATGACTCTCTACAAACAAGTGTATTTCCGTCAACAGAGTTGCTGTACCAAGCTGTGGGAGCGGAGGAGAGAGGAGAAGGAGGGATAGGGAGCCGGAAGCCTGTGAATACTAGAGAGGATCCACGGGTGCGTGAACCTTGTCCGCCAGCAGTGAGCGTGAAGGGTAAGCCTGCCCTCCACCGGAGACTCGTGGATCCGGATGGGTGTGTCACAATTTCTTGCCCTCTGAGGCTCGGTATGGAGAAGATGATCCTGGAGGTGTTTGGAAAGAAAATCTATTCCAATGCCACTCTCTATCTGCGCCAGTCCAATGCGGATGCCATGCTGGCGACGGTGAATCAGAGCCTCTGGGGGGAGATCGCTGACTTCCTGCCTGAACTCCCTCTGCAGAGCCAGGCTCGCTTCAAGGCTGGGCTGGCTGAGGCCAAAATAGCGGCAGAGGACATAACGGAGTCCACGGTGGCTCACATTGATACCTCAGGTCATGCCATCTCTATTGCTACCGACATGAGAAGGACGGCTTGGCTAAGGGTGACTAAGTTCAACCCTGATGTCCAGGAGCATATACTGGACCTTTCTTTCGAAGGGGGCGATCTGTTCCATTCAACAACAGACTAGGAGCTCAATAAGAAAAAGAATAGCTCGCAGACTGCTAAGTCTTTATCGATCATCACCAAGTCCACCCCTAAGACATATAGCCAAGTGCATCGGCGCTCAGACAAGGGTCGGTCCTTCGGAGGCTTCAGGTGCTTCCAAGAGAGACGGTCCAGACAACCGGACAGATCCCTGAGCTTGCAGAGGTGCAAGCAGCACAAGGCGGCTCACAAGGGCTTTTTCCAGTCCCCCTCGTCAGCCCCACCATCGGAGGGCAAGAGTCCCAGCCCTACCTTCACAATATAGCTAAATACAGGGCTTTGGTAGACAGGGTTATTGACACCGTGGGTCTACACTCAACAGTGGTGCCTGCGCAAGGTTATGACCTTACCGACTTCCTAGAGGAAGGTCTTGCCACTGAACGTAACATGCCTCTGAACCCGGCCATTGGAGATACTTTGATATCTCTAAGGCAAACTCCATGTTTCTTTCCGCCTGTCCGCTCCACCATTTCCGGGAAGCACAGGCCGGCTAGAGGAGACCCCTCAAACGTCTCCTCTCACCCTTTCCCAGAGGCGCTTGTCATGCAGGCGGCTACGGTCTCTTCTAGACCTGCATTTTCTACATCCACTCTGCCTCCAGACAGAGAAGCAAACAAAGTAGATGCCTTGGCAAAGAAGGCATTCACCTCGGGTAGCATGGCCTTCAAAGCTACGAATGTGGCAAGCAATTTCCTTCGGCCTATGGACAGCAGTGGAAAACGCTGCCCAGTATGTCCCGGAAGGTGAGATGCGCGAGGGCTTCCTACAGCTAGTGGAGGACGGGAAGGAGGTGGCCAAGCAGTCACTGTAAACGGGCCTGGACATTGCCAACTGTGTGGGCCGATTTATGGCTTCGGCCATAACATTGAGAATATAGGCGTACTTGAAAACCTCTGGCTTTTCATCTAACTTCCAAGTGAAACTTTTGGCCATGCCCTTTGAAGGTGATCTTTTCGGCCACAAAGCCGACGATTCCTTAGACAAATTCAAAGAATCAAAACTTCCTGCCAAATTCTTGGGCCTAGTTGCGCAGCTGGCCAAGCCTGCTTTTAGTTTTGCCTCTAGGGCACAGGGCTACAGGAGATATGCTCCTTATTGCAGAAGAGCGCAGCTCCCACTAGCCAGGTAAGGGCAGAAGTGTTTCTCGCGCTCCGGAAGGGGCAGAGGTCTTCTAGAGGTCAACAGGCAGCGTCAGCGGCATGGGAGACCCAGCCTCCGAAGCCGCTTTGATTTCCACCTCTCACAGCGCACAGGTTGGATGATAGTTGACAGAGCACTTGCTCGAGTGGCAGGGAATTCTTCCGATGCCTGGGCTCTACAGCTCATCCAATGGGGTTACTGTCTGCCTTTTCTAAGAAAACCACCAGACAGACCACCCTCACCTTCAATCCAACTGGGACAGGAGTTTCAGGAAGAACTGAGAGCCCCGTTGCTGAAAGGTGCTGTGGAAGAGGTACATCCCGAACAGAGAGGATAGGTTTCGTATTCCCGGTATTTCTTGGTGCCCAAGAAAGGAGGTCTCCGTTCCATTCTGGACCTCAGGGCCTTGAACAAGTTCTTGAGGAAAGACAAATTCAGGATGGCGACATTGAGAGAGATTCTCCACGCTCTCGAACTTAAGGACTGGCTGATGTCCATAGACCTACAGGACACCTATTTCCATGAGGGGGCGTGGCCTGGGAGCGAGATGTGAGGAGCTGGAGCTCCCGCCTAGATCCTACAGTTGATCCTTAGCAAAGCGGCTAAACTGCACCAACCTGCCCCAAAACGAACGTGTATGCAGTGGAACCGATCCTCCCGCGAGTCAAACCAGAGCCTGAGAACCCCAGAATGCGGAGACTGAAACTGAGCCCCTGCGGCGACCAAGATGGCGGCTGCCACAGAGGCTCAGGCCGCTCATGAGCGCAGCAGAGCTGAGTGCGGGGAGACCGGCAACTGAAGCAGGAGCCGGCGAGAGGCAGACTGCGGCGGCGTCAGACTGCAGCGGTGACCCCCTGTGCCCCATGGTGAGCGGGACGAGGGCTGGAGCAGAACCGAGGGATGAGAGGAGGAGCAGCATCATCTGTTGACGGCAACGCGGGCGCACACAGAGGGAGCCAGAGCACCTGAAGGACCTGGCACAGAGACCGCCCTGAACTGCGCCTGACAGGGGGTAAGTCCCCGGGGCAGAGGGCAAAGGGACACACGCTACCGCAGGCAGCACCCCCCCCACGGGCGGGGTGAGGAGTGCGGGTCCTGAACACGGGAAGGAGGGGCTCAAGACTGTAAACGGCTGGAGCCGAACTGGGTTGGCGGTCCCACTCACCCAGGAGAAGGCCGACTCAGGCCCAAAACAGCGAACCGGGCCCCCCCTGGCTACTCAGACCCACTATAGCAGAGCACAAAACAGAGGAAAGAGTAGACCGTGTCCGTGAAGAGCACACCTTGAGGGCCACAACAAGCCCTCACATGGCCCTGGGGAGCACAAGAGGAGCAGCAAGGGAGACCCGCACCACGGCCACAGGAAATAACTGGTGAGCCACCTCAACACCTCCACCCGCAGCGCAAGCGAATCATAGCCGTTAGAACAGGCTGCACAACAACACAAATCCAACACTGGGCAATGCCCACAACGACACCTAACCCTACCAAGCTTCACGATAACCCCCCTGCACAGGCAACACCCACTGAAGAGCAGAAGGTGCGCAAAGCTGCCTGGACAAACAGAACCATAAAAGTGGCTGGAGGTGGAAGTGACCTGGGGCTTGGCGAATCACGCCCCCAAGCCAAGAAGAAAGCCTAACCAATGGTCCCGCAACAGGCCCTCCTGAGTGTCCAGGCCACTCCTGAAAGGCAGCAGACTGCACATAAGACCCAGACACTGGGGAACAACAGAGGGCAGTCACAGAAGCACGCATACAGCCACCTCAGCTCAAGATACTGGGAGATGCCCTCCACCAAAGGGAAAGGCAGGTCCAATATCATGGAGTCCTTTGCTGCAGCCAGACCTAGAGAACAGAAACTGGAATCCAGAGAGCCTGCCTCGCCCCAGCAGCCACCTGAGGAGCAGAGTAAAGAAACAAGTACTAGAGTCCATATCTGGGCTGCGCACGTTTATAGACAACAAAATAGAGGAGGTAAAGTCAGGCATGATGCTAATGCGACAGGACATATCCAACCTCACGGAAAGGGTTTCGTCTACAGAAACCGAACAAAAGGAAATGTCCACAACACTGAAAGATGTGCAGAATAGAGTGTCGGAGCTGGAAAGGCGCAATAAGATCCTAGAAGAAAGGGTTGAGGATGCGGAGGGAAGATCCAGATGCAACAACATCCGCCTGCTCGGCATGCCGGAAGGACTCGAGGGCCCCAACCACACAACCTACATAGAAACCCTACTACAACAAGAGATAGGAGTGGGTCGGCTCTCACAGGGATTTGCGGGCGAAAGGACGCACAGGGCCCTTCAGAAGAAACTGCCCCCCGGATCATATCCGCGACTGATCATAGCAAAAATCTGCAATATTTCCAAGACCAGGAGGTCATACTGTGACACTCACGAGAAGGAGGAACCATAAACAGAGGCAACGCCAAAGTCAGTATCTACCCGGACTGCACCCCGGCAGTCCAAAGAGCCAGGAATTCGTTTGTCCCAATTAAAGCGAGGCTACGCCAGCTAAACCTAAAGTACATGTTGATGTACCCGTCTAGATTGAAGGTGATACACAAGGGGCGCGCTATTTTTCTAGAGACACCTGCAGCGGATAACATGTGGCTTGAGCACAACAATATGGCAGGAGACAAGGAACCGGCTAAGTGAACTGCATAATGTCAGATAGAAAAAGTTGGCTGAGAACAACAAGAGACACAAAATAGAGAAAGCCAATGCCACCCAAGACTTAGCTTACAGACGGGAGACCTACCACAACGTCACACACAAGCAGGAAGGCACAACTCCACAAAAAGACTGGTGCTAGCCTGTTGCTACCGCACCGTCACCTACACGGGATGTCCTGGATAGGCCAAAACCTGGCAGGGGCACCCGAGCACTGCACGTATGGAGCAACTGCTGGGTGCAGTTGGTTGAGTTCCACAAGTTTGGTTGACTTGTTTTTTCTGTCTTCACTGCAAGGGTATAAGAATATAGCGAGCACTGGGAGAGACGGTGGAGACAATGCGGATCAGAAATGGCGGCTGACATTAAGGTACTAACATGGAACGTCTGGGGGATGGGCTGATAAATGCGCAGAAATAGGATTAGATCCTACCTAAGGAGAAAGCATATCTCCATCGCACTCCTCCAAGAAACACATCTCAACGCTGAAAGCTCCACGAAAATAGCGGAATGGTGGGGGTGGGGGGGGCAGGGCTTTGGTGCCTCGTACTCCAAATATGCACAGGGGATTTACACCTGGATTGATGGGGCCATCCCGTTTAAGCTTATATCCAAAGAAGTAGACACAGAGGGGAGATATCTAATACTGCGGGGTAGCATTGAACAATTAGAAATATGCATTGTCAACTCATACATCCCCAATCACGGAACTTCAGCATACTTGACTAACTTAACTAAACTGGGGGCCAAGCTAGCACTGCACCGAGACTGCTTTTTCATATGGGGAGGCGACTTTAATTGTATTCCCGACCAAGCAATGGATAGATCTAACCCCCCCAACGCCGATGCCCGCTCATAATCCCTCCCCACTAAACAAGGTATTAGAGAACCTGGACCTCACGGAACAGTGGAGGGAACTGCACCCGACGAACATAGAATATTCCTACTTTTCATTCCGCCACGCACTCTATACCAGAATAGATTATCTCCTAATAGACAAACAGCACCTACCACAAGTTGAGTCAGTGTCCTACCTGAGAAGGTCAATATCTGACCACTCACCACTCCTCATGGTGTGGAAAAAACGAGGTCCTAGGCCACCGATCCCACTGTGGCGAATGCCAACAGAAGCTCACACAGATGTTGCATTCAATGAGGATCTCTGAGAGAAAATAAGCGAGTATCTAAACATTAATGTGGGGAGTGTGAAAGGATGGGAGATGATCTGGGAGGCACTAAAAGTACTGGTCAGAGGGGAGATTATTGCAAGCATGGGAGGGATCAGAGGAACATTGAAGACCGAACTAGAAAACGGGGAAAGGCAAATCACACAGCTGGAAGCCACGGCCCCAAGAACGGTGGAGGCAGAGAAGGAGCTGTTCGCAATCAGGGAAAGCTGTAAAGAGGCATGGGCCAGATTAGCAAAATTGGACTATGCAACCAAAACCACCAGGGCGCATGCAGAAGGCGACAAACCAGGCAGGCTCCTGTCATGGTTGTGCAGGAGAGAACACCCGAAGCACCCAATAACTGGAGTCAATGACTCTACAGGCAAGGCCAGTACATCACAATTAGACATCAACGATGCCTTTAAGCAGTTCTACTCCCGCATGTATGACCATGTGGAGCCAGTGCTGCAAGTAGAAATCTTGGACACGTTGGACTTGATAGGCCTCCCGACACTGGATGCAACCCAGCAAGCCACACTCAACAGTGAATTGACTGTGGAAGACATAGCAGAAGCAATCAAGTTGCTGTACACGGGCAAAACCCCAGGCAACGACGGATTGCCCCCCAGATTTTACAAAACATATGCTGAAGAACTGGCCCTCACCCTCCTAGAAGTGTTCAATGAATCATACGAAAAGGCGATACTACCCAGAAGCATGCGGAAAACACTGGTGGTACCAATACCCAAACCTGGGAAACCAAGAGAGGACTGTGGATCATATCGACCACTAGCCATGCTCAATTTTGATATCAAAATCCTGACGACAATATTGGCCAATAAACTGGCGAGAGTAAAAGGAACACTAGTACATGAAGACCAGAATGGGTTCATTCCACGCCGCAACCCATCAGTCAACCTACGTAGACTACAACACATAATCACACAGACAAGGGACTCTCCCGAATCTTATGCAGTGCTTACCTTCGATGCAATAAAGGCATTTGATTCCATATATTGGGAGTGGTTTTTGGAGGTCCTAAAGCAATTCCGGCTGGGGGAGGGCTTCATACGCTGGATAAAATGTGTATACAAGTCACCAGTGGCTAGAGTCAAGACTGGAAGGGTGGTGTCTGGGCTATGGGACATACAGAGAGGCACAAGACAGGGCTGCCCATTATCCCCAATGCTTTATGTGCTAGGCCTGGGACCACTGGTCATATACATTAGAAAACAGTTTTTTGATGTAGGCATTAGGGTGGGAGGAGAACACCATATTATCTTGCTGTACACGGATGACATACCATTATATCTTAGGGACCCCCACCTTAACATACCAACTATACTGGAGGTCCTAGAAAATTTTGCTCGGGTGTCGGGGATTGCCTTCAGTAAAGAAACATTGAGTGTGTTCCCACTAGCAAGACTAGCAAGGCCCACAAAGATAGGACTCCCAAAAGTGGGAATCCAATGGAAACCGACCACGTTCAGGTACCTAGGCGTAAATATTTGGCACACCGGAGAAAATGCACGGTGGTAACGCCCTAGTTGCGGTGCAGGGCTTGAGGAAATCAACTAGGTTCTGGGCCAGATTACCACTATCTGTAATGGGGAGGGCTGCAATAATCAAAATGATAGTGCTGCCAAGGTTCCTATACTTTTTCCAAAATGTACACTATCTAATCCCGACATCCTTCTTCCGACCCCTTGAAAAACTACTGAGAGGACTCTTGTGGGGCAACACCAGACACAAGATAGCCCTCAACACCCTAACACTGCCATACAAAGCAGGAGGAATACAGCTACCAGACATGGAGAGATATTATCTGGCGGCCCAACTGAGCCATGCAACCAAGTGGCTGGCTGATGAGACTACCCCTGAAACTAGACTATTCAGACAACCGGTGGCACCGGCAAACCTGAGGGAGATCCTATGGGTATCACCAGAATGCACAGGAGAGACCCCGATTATAGTAACCCTGGGAAGGAAAAGTTGGGATCGAACCCTGAAAATTACTGTGGGGACACATCCCTACTCCCCTGATCTCCCAATAGCGACTGAGGTGTGCAGCACCAGAGCAGACCTGGCTAGGATGCGGAAATGGGAAGGATATGGCATCTACACCTGGAGAGACATGCATGAGGGGGGGATCCTTTAGAGATTTCGGCTCAATAATGGAAAAAGATAGCCTCCCTAGGGGGCAATTCCTGTGGTACGGCAGGATCAGGAAACAAGCCCGAGCAAAATGGACAGAATGGCTGGAAGAGCCAGAGCTGGACCCACTGCTGACACTGCTGTACGCACTGGGGGAAGGCTGGAAACCAATATCCAGGCTCTATGCGCACTTGGCAGACAGACCCAACCCAAAAAGTGCCGCACTAAAACAGAAATGGGAGACAGACCTGGGGGACACCATAACTGAGCAGGAATGGGAGAGGTCCCTTGTATACCCCCGAGAAGTGTCCAGAATTGCCCGGTTTCGACTAATACAACTCCAAATCTTACATAGAACATACATGATACCGGACAGGATAGCCAAATTCAGCAAAAACGCACACCACTTATGCCCCTGGTGCAAGAGTGAAGGAGCAGACATGATGCACATGTTCTGGGGGTGCCCGAAAATACAAGCTTTTTGGTCCAAAATAGAACAGACCCGCAGAAGAGCCGGGATTAAGAGATACGATTGGTCCCCGAAGGAATGCCTCCTGGGAGCCTACCCAAGGACAAGCAAGGTGAGACATATAGTGAAACTTATGGATATGACATGTGTGTTAGCCAAAATAGCCATTGCTATGGCATGGAAATCTGCGAGGGACCCACAGTTCGACAGATGGCTCGGGGAGATGGAGCACTGGACAGAAGCGGAGACGAGGACATGGGGAGAGGGGATGGCCAAGGTGGGGGAGAGCCCAGCCCAACATATGAGGAAAGCACTAATCTGGGACATGTTTCATCCCTCTGACGATAAGCCTCCGTGAACTCCTTCTGGTTCGCTGCAGAGCACTGGCTCATATACAGTACTTGTACCTAGATGGCTGAGAAATCACACCCATCTGTACCGATTGACATATCACCCCAAGGCCCGGTGCCAAACTGACTACAGGGGGTGTCGGCACCCCCGACAAGATCACCCAGCTAGTGAAGACAAGTTGTTTTTATTTCTCTCTAATTTCGTTTTTTTTCTTTCTTTCTCTCTTATTCTCCCTTTGTTGATTATTTGAATTGTTGAAAATCCAGTTTCAGACAAATTGACAAAAATTGATGCATGACTGTAAGTGATAATGTTTATTACAAATGCCAATAAAAACAGTTTATAAAAACAAAAAAACAGGACACCTATTTCCATGTGCCAATTCATTGAAAGCACAGGAAGTTCCTAAGATTCACCATAGGAGATATGCACTATCAGTTCAAGGTGCCTCCATTTAGTCTTACCTCCGCCCCAAGGGTTTTCGCCAAACTCTTGATGTTTGTTGCGGCGTCACCTCAAGAGATACAGAGTCCACATATTTCCATATCTGGATGACTGGCTGATCCGAGGGAAGTCTGTAGTGCAGGTCTTGTCCCATCTGCAGGACACCTGCTTGCTGCTGCACAAACTGGGCTTCTCCCTAAACTTAAAGAAGTCCCACATGACACCAGTCCAATGATTCCAGTTCATCGGAGCAGTCCTAGATAACTGGGTGGGGAAGGCTTTCCCTCTCGAGGACAGAGTAGTCAGCTTGACACAGATGGTGGACTTATTCTGGAACAATGCCACTCTACCAGCAGCTTCCTTGCTCTGCCTTCTACGCCTCATGGCTTCTTGCATTTTTCTAGTGCCAGAGGTCAGGTTGCGCATGAGATCACGGCAATGGTTACTGAGAGATCAGTGGTCTCAGTACCTCGGCACACTCTCGGATCTCATCAGAGGGTCCGTGTTAGTGGTCAACAACCTGTTCTGGTGGGCAGACCGCAACAGTCTTTTGGCAGGGAACCCTTCTGGCCTCCTGGCCTCAGACCCGAGTGATCACAGATGCATCCTTGAAGGGTTCGGGCACTCACTGCGAGGATCTGCAGGTGAGCGGCCTCTGGTCACCAACGGAAGCCAGGTGGCACATCAACAGGCTGGAGTTACGAGCTATCAGGCTAGCCCTGAAAGCGTTCGCCCCGTTTCTGAGAAAAAAGCATGTCCCCCGTCCTGACGGACAACACGGTGGCGATGCACTACCTCAACAAGCAAGGTGGTGTGCACTCCCGAACCCTTTGCACACAGGTGATGATGCTTTGGTTGCTGGCGAACAGGATCTCATCTCGGCAGTTCATCGGGCAGGTCCAGAGAACAACTTGGCAGATGCTCTGAGCAGGAACAGCACAGTCTCACATGAGTGAGAAGTGTGCCAGGAAGTCCTAGAGGAGGTCTTCGCTCTCTCTGGGCTACCCCAGCAGTGGATCTGTTCGCACTGGAGTCCAACAGGAACTGCTTGAGGGGATTCCCAGCGAACGGTGCACTGGGGGACATGTTTCTGGTGGATTGGACCTTCCCTCTCCTTTACGCGTTCCCTCTGATTTCCGTCATTCCATGGGTTCTCCTGAGGTTGAAGAGGTTTTGAGCGATCATGATCTTACTCGCCCAGGTCTGGGCGAGGAGAACCTGGTACTCCGATCTCTTGGATCTGTCCATATGTCCACCTCACTTGTTGCCTTGGCGCCCGAAACTCCTAACCCAGTCAGAAGGCTGGATACTCCATCCGATCCCAGAATCCCTCAACCTACATGCATGGCTCTTGAGAGGAGGAGATATGACTGGGACCTCCCTGAGAAGTACGTGAGGTGTTGCTGGCTGCACGCAGACCATCTATAAGATCTTTGTACGTGTGCAGATGGAAAAGATTTGAGGCTTGGTGTAGGGAACGCGAGACTGATCCCACCTCTTGCCCCACCACTACAATGATGGAGTTCCTTCTGTCACTGGCCTCTGCGGGAGTTCAGGTTAACATGGTCAAAGGATATTTGGCTGTCTTGCCCATGGTCAAGCCCGGATCTAGGTTTGTTTTTTACTATCCCGGTAATGGCACAATTCCCGAAGGGCCTTGTAAATATGTTCCCGCCAACTCCCTTTGTTGTCCCAGATTGGGATCTTGATCTGGTTCTTACATTTCTGATGGTGGCTCATTTTGAGCTTATGCTCTCTTGTACTTTACGGTTTCTCACATTGAAAACAGCCTTCTTGGTGGCTATACATCCCCTTGGCAGGTGAGTGAGTTATAGGCCTTATGCTGTAAGCCATCCTTCTGGTGCTTTTTCTGGGGGAAAGTTTCACTCAGGGTAAGGCCTGATCTCCTTCCCAAGGTTATCAGAATTTCACTTGTCACAGTCCATCTACCTTCCGGTCTTCTATTCTCCCCCTCACCCTTCTAAGCAGGAGGAACGATTCCATCCGCTTGACCCTAAGAGGGTGTTGACTTACTATGTCGGCAGGACAGCTGCTTTTAGGAGAGCTGACCAGCTCTTCGTGGCTTTTTCTTTAGCCCACAAGGGCCTGCTCATAATGAAGCAGACTTTATCCCATTGGCTTACTCTCTGCATAGATGAGTGTTACAGGGCCGCTGAGAAAGAATTACCAGTAGGCACCAAGGCCCATTCCACAAGGGGGGTCTCCGCATCCACTGTATTGCAGAGGGGCGTCGCTGTCCGGGAGATTTGTCG
This sequence comes from Ambystoma mexicanum, assembly GCF_040938575.1. NCBI lineage: Eukaryota > Metazoa > Chordata > Amphibia > Caudata > Ambystomatidae > Ambystoma > Ambystoma mexicanum. Next base: position 785,320,720 of record NC_090931.1, read on the forward strand.
CGCTGCAACATGGTCATCTTTACACACCTTTGCTAAACACTATAGCCTGGATGTGGCTCGTACTTCTGATGCACATTTTGGCAGGGCAGTGTTGCAAAACCTTTTGATATAACTTTCTGCCCACATCCATTCATTACTGCTTTGGGAGTCTATCAGATGAGGTATCTGCGGGAGAAAAGCAATCCATTGAACGAGAAATTACCTTACTGTAATGTTCTTTCTATGGATTCTTCTCCCGCAGATTCCTCATCTCCCCTCCCCATCCATCCCCACTAATAAAGTCAGTAGTTGGTGCGCATATTTCTATTTCATGTTGACTTGTTGATGGTCCTCTGTGTCCATTTTCTGTCTTCCTGTCACAGTCCTAAACAAAAATGTTTCTAACATTACTTAAATGTTCTTTTTCAATTGTTCCTCCTTCGGAGGTCCATATTACTTTCTTTTAAAGGGCTTGTTAGGCCATTTGTTCTCCCTCTTTTCCTATGCAGTGTGTGATAGTCTGGAAGAAAGGGGGAACGGAGGTCGGGGTGTAGTGACGCACTACTTATACGACACCTGACGTCACATCCGGAGCCGACGACCAGATGCCGAGCAAGGTGGATCGATGGTCGACGACCGGATCAAGGTCCACTACGCCCCGTATCGAAAAATTTCCGAAGCAGCAGAGCTGGAGGGAATATCTATCAGATGAGGAATCTGCAGGAGAAGAAAACATAGAAAGAACATTACTGTAAGGTAATTTCTCCTTGTGGTGTCTATCCTTCACGAAAACGTTCCTTAGACCACATTTCGCGCAGAGTTTGAAGAGGCATCTCTTATCCTTGGTCATGTGGAAAAGGCATGAAGTAGGCCCAAGCCTGGGCCTTCTCTGCTCCGATGAAAGATCCTCAATGTAGTATATTCACTGACAGCGGATCCCCGCTGCCAGTAGACTACATCTGGTCGCACGAAAAGAAAAAAAGGAAATCGGTCGAAACTTTCATATTTTACAAAAACAATTGAAACATTAGGAAAATAGCTCTGAGACTCCCTACACTGAAGCAAGCAGTAAAGATCTGAAGATGGCCATCACAAGTGGAGCTTAGGGAGAGGACTGTCACTGGATGGGGGCAGTATGACCCAGAGAACAGGGATTGGTTTAGAGGAGAAATACAGTTTTCAAGCAAAAGTGAAACTGTTGTTTCTTTTACTGAGGATTCCCAACCTGACGACAGGGAATATTCATGGGCATGTGTATCCATGTCAGACCCCATGCTGATGAATAATTATTAATATTTAGTGAAGCAAAGAATTATACATCTTGATATGGTTCTTTTTTAAATTGCCTTCCCCTTTTTGGGGACGTCATCCTGAAACAGTTTGTCCTGGAGAGGTTACATTTCAAAACTCTTCTGTGATGCAGTATATGCAGCCTGCCATCCATCTAAGCTGGAAAAGGTGGAGAAAAAAATGTGGGCATGTAAACTTTCTTTGATTAATGAAATTCACTAATTACCTTAGGTAAACACAAAGGCTTGACACATTTCATTACCTTATCTTTCCCAAATTAGAGAATTCCACGAGCACTGGAGAGAACCTGAATCTTGGAAAATCTTCTCATTGATGTCCAAGCAAGCAAATGCAACTTTGAAGTAAAGGAGCTTTAACGTGCACAATGGCATGCGTTTATAAGGGGCTTCCATAAGGTATGATAGAAAGAGGTTTAAGTTTCACGCTGGTCCCTCAAACAGTGTTGGGGGGAATGACAACCAGTCCCTTTAGAAACTGGAGGAGCATGGGCACTGTAAAGTAGGACCTTACTCAGGAGTTCCTTCGAAAATAGCAATTCAGTTAGATAGACTGTCACAGAATTTACATTTAGGCTCAGCTTAGTGAAGGGAAGAATACACTCCGAAACTGTACCAGTGGAGCATACCAGGGGGTCGAGCTCTTTGTCCCGACACCAACTCACAAACTTTTGCCAATGTCAAGCATAGATAGAATTGGTGGATGGGTGCCTTGCAGAGAGCTTTGCATCAAGAGCCTCTTCATAAACAATCCAATCCTTGTACGTCAGCCTCTCAACAGCCAGGTATGAAGCTTCAGATTCCTCGGGTTGGGGAAGCATACACTGCTGCATGATTGGTCGATGGATCTTCTTTCCAATTAATCTTCTAAGGAAGGCACAGCAGAAAGTCCAAAAAGATTTGATATCAGATCTTCCATGCCCAGTCTGACAGAGTCATGAACCTGTCAAGGGCGACCGGGACACCTGTCAATCTGAGGAAGGGCAAAATCCAGAGCCAGGCCTGTCCCACAAGTAAAGAGTGGGCGTTGGGTGCAGGGGGGGAATAACAGTCCCTGAACTCCTCCCATGTGCCATGAGTGACATTAATGGTACCACTCTGTTACGTGAAGCCTCTGATTACTATTTCTGGCCCGTCATCGCTGTTTTCTGTTTCAGGGCTACAGCTCCCAAAGCGCACCTGGTTGCCACCAAGAAAGTACAGACCACAGCCTGGAACACAGAATCAAGAAAGGACAGGGAGTGGACTTGATTTCCTCTTGTCAAACAGAGATGAGGCATCAAACACCTGACCAACCAACCTCAGGGAGACCACAGGAAAATGTTGGAGCAGCAGAAAATTAACTGGAAGTCAGAAATGACTGCATCTGAACAGGAGCGACACTGAAATCCTCCCAAAACCGAATTAATTTGAAACAAAACTCACTGGCACAGGAGGAAAATTGCAAGAAAATGGAAATTCCAGACCCACAGCAAGCACTGTCCAAGACTGCAAGTAAAACTGTGCTGGAAAGGGCGACCAGGGGGTGGGGGAGCTTAAAGGGGTTTTGAAACCCTCTCACCTGGGTGACCCAGCTCTTGGGAAAACAACAGCTTCTGATTCGTGCCTAGAATCAGGCAAGCTCTGCAGCCAATGGAAAGGGGAAAGGGAGAGAGACTCACAGTATAAAAGGGGATAGAATGAAATACACTGCGTGGGTTGCAGGGGTGAGGGTCAGGAGGTATGAGGTGGACAGAGAGCCAGGCAGAGGACGAAGTGCGGAAGTGTTGGTGGCAAAGTTAGAGCAGAGTGCATGTGAGGTATTTGTGGGAGAGTGTGGTACCAGCAGTGTGTAGGGTAGTGTGATGATTGGAGGTGTAAAAGATAGGTGACAGAAAGAAAGATGGATAAATATAATGGGAAACAAAGAGAAAGAGAGAAATTGAGTGAGAGACCCAGTGAAAGAAAGTGAGAGATAGAGAAAGAGAGAGCGAATAAATGGTGGGAGAGGGTGGAGAGAGTGTAAGTAGTGGTGAGGGCGGAGTGAAGTAGGAGGAGAGGTGAAGGCAGTTACAAGCGATGGGTGAAGAGAGTTTGGTAAGGTTAGGACACAGAGGATTGTGGGTAGGAGAGGCATGTGGAGAGTGGAGAAAAGAGTGGTAAGGAACATAAAGAGAGTAGATTAGAAAAGAATAGAAGAAAGGAAAATAAGGGTGAAAAGAGGACACGAGAGGGGAGCAGAGAGAGAGTGTGAACACTGGGGGGACAGAAGACAGAGAGTGGAAATAAGGCCAGACAGTGTGGGACAGGAAGGGAAAGAGAGAACGCGTGTAAAATAGAGAGAGTGCTGAGATCAAGGATGAGATAGAAAGGGAGCACCCGAGGGTGGGATTAAACCAAAGCATATGATATTGGCACTTTTTCCATCAAGCCATTTTGACAACTACAGGTAATGTTATGCTAGTGCCTCTTTAATACATCTGTGGAGGGAGCCAGATAGATCAGGCTATTGCCTTTAGTTCTCCACTAACAGCTAGTACTATATAGTAGTTACCTATTTATAGTTGCAAACCTGAAGAATAGGGAAGTCTGGGCTACGGAGTGAGAAGCCTAAACGAGGACGAGAAAGGGATCACCCATAGTGTATGCACCCTCTCCCCAGCTATGGTGCATGACAATGAGTAATCTTCTCAAGTTAACATTGAACGGTCTGCTTATTTTAAAATTGAACAATCTGCAAAGCAGAAGTTTAAAAAATTAAAATCCTTAAACACTTTTGGAGACTACAGATTCTTAAGGACATCTGCAACATGATCAAGATCCATGGTTGTTCCATCCTGCTTCAAATTGCTCAGCGCCAAAGGAATCGGTGGAGGGGCATGTGTCCACCAGGTCAACCTGCAATGGTATCATTAGTGCATCGCCCAGAGAGACCCCTTGCAGAAATTCCCTGGAGCAGGTGGTCCAGAAACTCCTGTTGCAGCTGATCACAAATAAGTCGACCTGGGATTTACACCACATGGAAAATATCTCCTCCACAATCTCCCTGTTTGCACCCATATGTGTGATTCTCCTGTGCGCTTACTCAACTTGGCCACCTGAGTGTTTGGACTGACGGGCAAAGTGTGACACAGTCACTGCTACCTACTTATGGATTGCTTAAAACCACAGGACCATGGCCACCTTGTAAAATAATAGCGACACCACCCTGCCATCTTGTAGATGCAGGGCATTGTGGTGGTATTGTCTGTGAGGACCTGGGTGGTCAAAAGTCTGATTTATGGTAAGAAGGATCGCAATGCCAGACAGATTGCCCCGAGTTCGAGTAAGTTGATGTGGAAGGACTTCTGAAGGCCTTCTCACAAGAAAATCCTGCAAATGAGCTCTCATCACCTCAAGGATGCAGCCGTGAATATGGTTTAAGTTGGCCACAGTTGCTGGAGTGGGACTGCCGAAGTAGGTTGATCGTGGGTGCCCACTAAAGTACATCCTGGGAAACTTGTGGAGGGCACAAATTATGTCTCACATGTCCCCACTGAACTCAGACCACTGTAGTGATCACATCCGCAGTCTCACTTCCAGACTATGACAATGAAAGACGCTTGCATCCTAACATCCTCAAGAAAATGCCAGAAGGGTGTTTGGTTGGTAGAGGGCTACTGTGTAATGAATGCTCGTCACTCTCTCCAATGGTGGGAAAACGATGCCTCGCTCCATCTCCAGAAGTGCCTCTATAAACTGTAAGCTTTTGGAGGGGGTAAAAAAAAACTTTTTAAGGTTGGAGAAACCTAAACTGTAGAGAAGATTGGACGATGTCATCCCTAGGTCCTGGAAGGCCCAACTTCTGATCTGGCAAATACGAGCCACTCATCATGGTAGAGAAAAAAATGATGTTCTGAAGAAGAAGAGCTCAATGCCAGAGTCTTCTTCATTGCAACTTTGGAAGACTTCTTGGGTGTGGTCTTGGTGGTTGTCATATATAACCTGGACACCCGCTCCCTAACCACCCTAAAGGTCATTGTCTGTCAGAAAACACACTCCTCATTGTTGTGGTCCTTTCCAAGAGAAAAACAATGAGTTTTGATCTGTCATCATCATCCACCAGGGACAATCTCTACAGGCTATTGTGATGATTCACCAGGTCTTGTCACTTCTCCCTACAGGGAAGCCCTTTCTTGTGAGGCTAGGGAGGTGAGGCAGCCACCCAATATTCTCCCTAGGAGTGGTAATATGCGGGAGGACCTCTATGGGAGGGACTCCTCTCCTGGGGATAAGGATGTCCACCTGGGGAAACCCTGAACTAAAACTATGGGGGTCATTCCAAGGTTGGAGGTAATTCCTATTCCCAATTCCTATTCCGACCTAAGACCCCGCTATTAGAGGTACCGTTATTAACGGTGCCTCTAATAGCGGCATGGGCGCAGGCATGCGGCCCATCATACCGGCAATACTGGCATGTCGGAGGAAATCACAAGTTAGGCAGACAAGCAAATACCGGCATCATGAAGGCGCTGATAGGGGATACCGGCATGCCGGTAATACCGGCATCACAAACCAACCGTAAGATGCTATGTGCAGTGTTCCCAACTGCCACAGGTGCACACAATCAGCACAGGTGGAGGCAATGGAGTCTGGGCCAGTACAAAAGGAGCACACCCACATACCACACCCCTTCCCATACCAAGATGATTCCAATAGTAGTAGCAATACTTGCATTGCCACACCAGCAACAACAACAGCAACAGCAGGCACCACAGAGGAGACACAGGAGAAGGAGGGTGAGACAGGCTCAGCATGCCCCACCAGTGCAGCCAGCATTACCACGCAGGCAGCCCCCAATCCCTCGCATCAGAGCCAGTCCTTTCAACCTAACCCCTGAGCAGATCCACAGCCAGTACCGTCTGGACCGGGACACCACCACCATCGTGGACATGATACACGACGACGTTGTCAGCCTCATTGAAATACGCACCGCCACCACCCCCTCTACTGAAGGTAGTGTCTGTGCTCCACTTTCTTGCCACAGGCACCTACCAGCACACAGTGGGGCACATGCATGGCATATCACAACCCTTATTTTCTCGCATCCTGAAGCAAGTGCTGGATGCCCTCCTCAAGCACACAAGGGACTACATATGCCTACCACGGACTCCCCAGGAAATTTTTGATACAAATGTTGGCTTCCATGCACTGGCAGGCATGCCAGATTGTATAGGAGACCTCGTCTGCACCCACGTGGAGTTGGTGGTCCCGCATGCCATGGAGGTCGTGTACCGCAACCGCAAGCAATACCACTCCATCAATGTGCAGATGGTATGCGACGCCAGAAAGATCATCACACAATGTTGTGCCCGATATCCCGGATCAACTCATGACTCTATGGTCCTGTGGAACTCAACGCTACCACGCTTCATGGAGAGACATGCTGGACGACATGCCTGGCTGCTTGGTAAGTTGCATGACCGGCACATGGCATTGAAATGGGGGGAGAGATGCACACCACCAAACACTGTGCCCCAAAGAATCCCAAATGGAACATGACACCCAAATCCGATAGGAATGAAGTAAGGTTGACACCTATCACAACATGACTAACAGTAAACCACCCCACATCACGTGCACCACTCATCAGTGGACCTCACCCTCCGTAACACCATCCAGCAACATGCAGTGTATATGCACTATGTAGCTGTGGCCAGCAAATCACCACACAGGACAAGCATCCTTGGGAGTGCATTGAACTGAACCACCAAGGGAATCCACTGTCTGTCACAGGGCCGCCACATCCACAGGAATGCTGCATGTCACCATGTGAAAAATCAGCACTGAATGCCTATTATTGCAGAGACTACGGCCAACACTCCCAGTAAGAAAATCATACAGAACACACATCACAAATTTGACACGAACACAGCTGTACACAATGCATGAGCAACAAGACGTCAGTGCACACCGTGTATCATCTTGAAGATGCAACCCACACCATTATTCCATGGCACGGGACACATTGAGGGCCTAAAAATGGCATGCATACAACCAGGGACATGTGCATGTGACCAATGGTAATCTGCAGGCATGTGTGACCAGTACAGCTGTCCATCATGAATCGACCGACATGTACCTTTCCTTGCCTCCCTTGCAGGTGACAGTGGCTATCCCTTGAAGCCGTGGCTCCTCACCCCTGTCCAAAACCCACAAAACGGGCACGAGGAGGACTACAATCGATCCCACACCCGTACCTGTGTGGTCATTGAGCAGACCTTTGGCCTGTTGAAGGCACGGTTCCTCTGCCTTAGCCGGTCGGGTGGGGCACTGCTCTACAGGCATGAGAAGGTGGCCAAGATCATCATGGCATGTGCCATGCTGCACAACATGTGTATCCGACGGAACATGCCCCTGCCCCCTGACATTGAACTGCTACCACCTGGTGATGAAGGGGATGAAGAAGATGTGGCTGCACATCATCGCGGTGTCGATGCACAAGAGGGACGTGCTGTGTGTCAGTCAGTGATTGCACAATATTTCTGACACACATGGCTGCAGAGGGTGACATGATAGTTGGACAGAGGGCACTGGGTGTGGGGGTACATGTACACTATGCACTGTATATGAATAAATGACACATGCGCAATGATGAATGTCCACTCAAGTCTTTTTTTTAACACAACGGGTGTATTGAAATGTACAATGAAGATGAAAGTGCACTAACCCTCCACCACCCTCACCCCCTTCCCCCTCCCCCCACAACTCCCCCACACACCCTCACCCCTCCTCCTCCCCCACAACTCCCCCACACACCCTCACACCCCTCCCCCTTCCTCCACAACTCCCCCACACACGTCCCAACAAGTGTCTATTGCCTTCGTCAGGCTGGGCAGTCTACTTCCTGCCACTCCCTGGACCTGGTGGTGGCATGCCTGGCCGGCGCAGGGTGCGCGACTACCTGCAGAGTGGGCTGGTCTGTGTTGAGCTGGAGGACGATGGGGTGGTTGCCTGCTCCATTTGGGGGGCCGGACGGTCAGACTCCATTGCATCAGCAGAGCGGCTGAGGACCTGCCGCAGGGCTGATACCTCCTTGCACGGTCTACTTGTACTTTCTGCAAAGATCTTGCCCAGGGAGGCGGTGTTATCAGCAATTATCTTGCCCACAAAGGCGGTGTTTTCGCGCCACTCCTGCCTTGCTTGGGCATTGTCACTTACAAATTGACGCACAAGGGCAGTCAGCTCGTCCTGCCGCTGCGGGCCCCGCCAGTCCACCTGTGGGAGGTGGAGGCTCCTTGGGTGTCATGTACAACTTCTATGGGCTCCACTATGGGACTCATGGCCCCTTGGTTGTACTCCCGCCTCCCCCCAGACTGCTCCGGGGTGGTGGCATGGTCGGACTCTAACGATGTGATCTGGGGCGATGGTGCTGGACTTGGTGTGTGAGGCAGTTCGGAGGAGTCGTCCTCCACGGGCACCCACACCTCTTCCTGTGCCGACTCCTCAGCCAGGGGTGTTGTGGCTGCCGCCTCCCCGACTGAACTACACTCTGCTGAGTGTGGAGCTTCAGCTGTGTCCTGTGGCAGTGTGACAGGATTTGCAGGTTCCATCTCGCCGGCCCTTGGTGGCACCAGTGCCGTGGCATCTGGAGGTGGTTTCCTCGGTGGTGCACGGCAGGCCTTGTGTTGGGCCTTTGAGGTCGAAGGCCTGTCGCTCTCATCCCGGGCCCTCTTCCAGGGTGTGGTTGGCTGTGAGGGTGAGTGCCGCGCCTAGCTGTCATGGTCAGACTGTGGGGGTCGAAGAGAGGGACGGCATGAGTGATGGTTTGATAGGCATCATGCATACATTTGTATAATTGAACAAGTTACTCTCTTACCTGCTAACGTTCCTTCGATGGGATGGTCCGGTGACGTATTCCATATCTATAACAGTAATCACCACAGCTGTGCTGCTTCGGAAAATCTTTCGGCGTCTGCGTCCTGCGTCGATGACGTTGATACGCCGTCCTCGAGGACCTCCTCCGAAGGCCGACGTCACCGGATGTTATAAGTAGGACGCACGACGCCCGTAGCCTCAGTTGTAGTTTTTTTCCCCAGAACGTGTGGCACCAATCTTCTGCCAGTATGACCACAGAAAGCCTTGTGGAAACGTAAGCTGCAATCGCATAAGAAATTCTGTAGTGGGGTAGGCAGGGAGGGAGCGATATGGAATACGTTGTCGGACCATCCCATCGAAAGAACCTTACCAGGTAAGAGAGTAACTTGTTCTTCGAGGGGATTGGGTCCTCCGACGTATTCCATATCTATGGCACACTGCCAAAGCAGTACCAACGCAAGGAGGTGGGAAAAGAATTTAGAATATACAAATTTAGAATGCCCAATCAAATTGCAGAGGAAAGGACCGCCTTGCCAAAGGCCAGATCCTGCCCCCGGATAGAATCGACGGAATAGTGACGTACAAAAGTATGGACCGAAGCCCAGGTGGCTGCATCACAGATGTTACGAATAGGAACACCCCTCTGCAGGGCAGTAGAGGCAGCCATACCCCTGGTAGAATGGGCCCGTAAGCCTACCGGAGGGTCCTTACCCGCCAAGCGGTAACATTCGGCAATTGCCAAGATGATCCATCGAGACAAAGTCTGCTTAGTAACAGCTTGTCCCAAACGCCTTCTAGTGTAAACAATAAAGAGTTGATCGTCCACTCTGACCCGGGACATGCATGAAATGTAGAAGCTTAAAGCTCTCCTAGGATCCAGCCTATGGAGCCTCTCCTCTTCCTTACCAGGATGTGGAGGAGGATAAAATGCCGGCAGAATAACCTTCTGGCTTAAATGGAATACCGACACCACCTTTGGAAGAAAGGAAGGACAAACTCTAAGGACAACCCTGTCCTTATGAAACACAGTGAAGGGTGGCTTAACTAAAAGTGCCTGTAACTCACTCACTCTGCGTGCGGAAGTGACCGCAACTAAAAACACAGTTTTAAGGGTTAACAGTCTCAAAGGACAAGAATGCAAAGGCTCAAAGGGAGCACCCATTAGAAACTTGAGAACAAGGTTCAGATCCCAACCGGGCACCTGGAAAGGTGACAGAGGGAACACATTAGTGAGCCCTTTCAGAAACTGAGAAATTAAAGGGATTTTAAAATAAGAACACTCCTCAGGTAACCTTTAATGGTACCCACTTGCAGGCCCTTGTGGGCCAAAGAAAGCAAAAAAGACAGAACGACAGGAATGTCACATGAAAAAGGATCCACATTCTGAACCCTGCACCAGTCGCAGAACTTTCTCCAACGGAAACGGTACAGGGACTTTGTTGCCAGCTGTCTGGCCGAAAGCAACACCTCCATCACGTCTTCAGGGAGGTCCCAATCCTTATACCTCAACCTTTCAGAAGCCGAGCATGAAGGTTGAGGGTGAGGGATCTGACCTCTGGATGGAGAACCTGACCCCCCTCCCGTGAGAGCAGATCGTCTCTGTAGGGAAGACGACGTGGAGGGCAGATGGACAAGTCAAGAAGGTCCGGGTACCACGCCCTCCTGACCCATGCCGGAGGAATGAGGATCACCCGGGAACCAAACCTCTGTAACCTCCGCAGCACTTGCGGGATGACGTGGACTGGAGGAAACGCGTACAGGAGTGGGAATGACCACTCCACCACGAACGCGTCTCCTAAGGCTCCTCTTGGAGGAAATTCCCACAAGCAGAACCTTTCGCACTTCCGGTTGACACTGGAGGCGAAGAGATCCACTTGAGGGGTCCCCCAAAGGACGAAGATCTCCAGGAGAATCTCCTGAGCCAGCTCCCACTCGTGAGAGATCGTGCTCTGCCTGCTCAGAGTGTCTGCCGTCTCGTTTTCATCTCCAGCCAGATGAACTGCCGAGATCGAAATTTCCTGCTGGATGGCACAGAACCAGAGCTGCATCGCCTCCATGCACAGAGGAAGTGACCCTGCCCTCCCCCCCCCTTTTTGTTGAGGTAGTGTATGGCCACCGTGTTGTCCGTCAGAATCAGGACATTCTTTCCTCACACAGTCGGCAGAAAAGTGTTCAGGGCAAGCCTGACGGCCCTCAGCTCCAACAGATTGATATGGAGTCTGGACTCCGATGGAGACCAACGACCGCTGACTGTCAACTCCTTGGCATGCGCTCCCCATCCCGTGAGGGATGCGTCCGTCACGATCGTCACATCCGGCCAGGGTAGCCAAAACAGAGCCCCCCTCATCAGATTGCCTTCCACGGCCCACCACAGAAGGTCCTGGGCGACCGAGGGCGGCACCTGAACGGGGTCCGACATTCTGCCGGAGGACTGTGCTGGGAGACTCTGGGCATGTTGAAACTTGTGCACCATCTGCTGAATGTGGTGAGCCTCACCTGGGGAGGAAATCGCTGCCCCAGGGACGTGTCGAGCACTGCTCTGATGTACTGGAGCCGCTGAGTTGGCGTCAAGTGGGACTTCTTTAAGTTGAGGGAGAAGCCCAGCCTGTGAAGGGAGTGGCCGGTGACGGACAGATGATCCAGGACTTGCTCGGGAGAGCGCGCTCTGATTAACCAATCGTCCAGGTAGGGGTAGACGTGAATCCCCCCCTTTCCTGAGATACACTGCCACCACCACCATGAGCTTGGTGAAAACCCTCGGGGCGGAGGTCAATCCGAATGGCAGGATCTGAAACTGAAAGTGAGAGTCGCCAATCACGAACCTCAGGTACTTCTTGTGCTTGGGATGGATCGGCACATGAAAATAAGCGTCCTTGAGGACGAGAGACACCAACCAGTCCTGAAGTTGAAGGGCCTGGAGGACTTGAGAGAGAGTAACCATCTTGAACTTGTCCTTCCTGAGGAGTTTGTTCAAACCGTGCAAGTCCATGATGGGTCTCAATCCCCCCGTCTTTCTTCGAAATCAATAAATAAGGGGAATACCATCCCTTGTTCCTCTCCGCTACATGGAAACCAGCTCTATGGCACGTTTCTCCAGCAGGGATTGAATTTCCTGAACAAGGAGCGGATCCAGACTCTTGAGAGATTCCCTTGTGGATTGTCGTGAGGCCTCTGCCGGAAAGGAAGACAGTAGCCGTGGGCTATGAGCTCCAGAACCCACACATCCGAAGTAATGGCACGCCATTCTACAAGATGCTGCGCCAGCCTTCCCCCAATCAGCGAAGCATGGGCCTCATGACTGAGCAGAAGCGGCTGCGGCATTGCTCGAGGGCAAAGAGGCAACTGCTTGCGCGGCCTCGGCACCTCGAGTACCTTGTTTTCCACCTCTGGCACTCCTACGGTTGCCCCTTTGACTTGCAGCTCCTCTCACTTAACTAAAGGATGAGTAATAACGAAAGGAACCTCCCCTCCACTGCTGTCCCCTAGGACGAAAAGGCAGAGGTTGGCGGACTGCAGCGCCCAACGACTTTGCTGCAGCTTTGGAGGTCTGCAACCTCGCAAGGCTCTCGTCAGCCTTGCTGCCAAAAAGATGTTCACCATCAAAGGGCATGTTGAGGAGCCTGGCTTGCACATCAGGAGCAAACCCCGACTTCCTCAACCACGCAAACCTGCGTATTACGGTGCTCGCCGCCATGGACTGGCTGACACAGTCTGCCATGTCCAAACCCAACTGAACGGACTCACACATGGCATCCTTGCCATCCTGAATAATAGCAAGAAAACCATCCCGTTCGTCCCCTTCGGGAATATATTCAGTCGCTAAGGAAATACAGTTCAACAGAGTGTGCGTGAAACATGACAAGGCACATACGGAGTTGGCCGCCTGAAGAGCCATACCCCCTGAAGAAAACACTTTCTTCGCCCAGCCATCAAAATACTTGTCGTCCTTATCAGGAGGGATGTAGGATACGACGCCTGCTTTGCTGGGGCCGTAGCCGCCTGCACCACCAAACTCTCCAGAGTGGGGTGCGTGGTCAAGTCGCAGGGGTCACTACTGGCTGGGCGGTATTTTTGCGGCAAAGACTTGCCCACTGCCGGGAGACTCTCCGGAGCAGTCCAAGCGGCTGCCACCCTTCTTTGCAGAGCCATATGGACTGGCAGTACCGGGTCAGTGGGTGGACCTTGGTCGAGGATATCCGTCAGGTCATCATGCACAAAATCAACTGGGGGCGCCGACCACCCCAAGTAGTCTGTGACCCTCGACATAAGGCGCCGGTACGATGACTCGGCATGGGTGCCAGGCTCAGGCCTACAGAACTCCACCTCCGGAGAGGTGTCCAGACCACTGGCGTCATGCAGTGACCGACGAAGGTCCTCAAATCTGGCTATGACCAGAAAGAATCTCATCTGGTAGCGTGTCCGGAACCAACCCATCTTCAGAACCCTCTTCCACCTCAGCAATATATTCCATAGGCTGGAAAGTGGGCATTGAATAAGGGAGAAAGACAGGTTTTGCCTTGATCAGAGCCTTGCTAGGGGGTTCCACCGTGCCAAGGGGTACCTCCGACACCACAGTCTCGAAAGGCGTCGAAGGCGTCGAGTGAAACAGCGTCAACGTCGAGTGAATCTGCGTCGAGCGCGGCGCAGACAGTATCGACGGCTTCGACTGCTTCGACACAGGCCTCGAGGGCGGAGCCCCGAGCGTGTCCTTCGACAGCCTGGGCGCCGATGGCGTCAATGACTTCCTCGGAGGCGGAGCATCGAGAGAGTCTGTCGATGACCTCGGCGCCACCGGCGTCGACGTCTTCTTCGAAGACTTCACAGGTGCACACAGGCTTGAGCGCATCGAGGACCGGGACCTGGAACGGGCATGACTAGAACGATTTCCCTTGTCTGAGTGGGACCTCTCCCGCGAATCGTGCCGACCACCCGAACCTGAATGCGTACGAGCGGTGTCTCTAGTATGTCAAGACCGACCCCTCTCGGAGGCGCGGATGGACCGGAGCCCTGCGATTCAAGAATCGCCAACATTTTCTTCCCGAAGGAAGCCCATTCCTCCGGGGAGGAACGCTTGGTGGGATAAGAAACCCACCGACGGGCAGAGTCCTCGGATGAGGACAGGGAAGGCGACCAATGACGTCGCTTCCGGGAGTACCTCAAAGAGGCAGAGGAGTGGCGGGACCCACTCCGGGACCGAGACCCCCTAGACTTACGACTACAATGCAGAGAGTCGCCCCTCGAATCGTCTGTCGAAAGCCCAGTGGACCTCACCTTCCGGGGCTTGGACACCTTACCAACCGACAGCTTCTTTTTACGTTCCCGCAAGGCCTTGGACGTAAGCGACTGGCAGTCGACACAATCATCCATGTCGTGGGCCTCCCAGAGGCACCAGAGGCAGGCGGTGTGCGAGTCTGCCACCGACATCTTGGACCCACAGTCCCCACACTTCTTGAAGCCTGAACGTGGGGTGGAAGAAGAGGAAGACATCCCGACAATACTTCACAAACGAACAGGTTCGAAGAACCGAAAGAACAGAAACTCCAAAGAGTCGAGGCGCGCCGAGATCTCTGAAGCGAACACGTTCATGGAAAAAACGTAACTGAGGGTCCGGGCGTCGTGCGTTCTACTTATAACATCCGGTGACGTCGGCCGTCGGAGGAGGCCCTCGAGGACGGCACATCGATGTCATCGATGCAGGACGAAGACGCCGAAAGATTTTCCGAAGCAGCACAGCTGTGGTGATTACTGTCATAGATATGGAATACGTCGGAGGACCCAATCCCCTTGAAGCTCATCTACACAATGGAGGGTAATAAAGAGTTTGGGTGATCACGTTGCTTGCTACATGGGTGGGTAATGCAGGCATACGTCGGGGTCACTCTTGTTGGGGCAGACGTATGGTATGTGACATGCATATTTCTTGGGGCCTGCATGCAGTGTGACTTATGCCATTTACATCTTAATGTGGTTTGTGTAAGTATGCCTTGCTGCAGGCATCTGCATGTGTCTGTGCTGCGTACGACAACTTTGCTGGGAATGTGTGTTTATTGGGCCATGCCTTGCCTCTTTAGACAGACATATTGGTGGACTATCATCAGACTCTGCATTACAGTGTTTTCTTTGGACACTTACCTCTGTCCGCTGATGACGTGGCGCCACACTCCATGTCTCCCACGCCTTCTATGGCCTCCATGCCGATCAGGCTTGCACATATGTCCTCCCACCGGGACAGCTTTATGGGAGAGCTTGCTCCTCCGCCAGTTGACATGGCCTATCTCCTGATGGCCGAGAGGATGTTGCGGACTCGCAGGCGCAAGTCATCCCACCTCTTCCTACAGTCCTTGATTGTGCGGGGGGTGTTACCGACCACGCTTACTTTTTGCGCCACTAGTGCCCAGATCTCCATTCTGATTAGGGCCTCCCTCTTGAGGCTCTGGGCAAACACGACATCTGCATTTTCTTCCAGGGTCTCTGCGAGCATGGTCAACTCATCTTCATTAAAGCACTCCTTGCGCTGGCGGGAGGCGCCCTTCTTCACAGCCTTGGGCATTGTAGTTTTGTAGTGGTTTTGATTTCACATACAACAGTATCCTACAGGTCCTGGCTCCTGAGGATGGCAATGGATTGTGTTTTTAAAGATGGCCACCGTGCTCTTTCCCGTTCTTGTGCGATGACGCTACTTCCGGTTCTGCTTATTTATGGCAACCGTTATTAGTGCTCACCGCTGATAGCGGTCACCACTAATGCCGTCTTGATTCATGCCGGTAGTGCAATCTGCGCTTTACTTGATGGCGCCAAGGGCCTTTTTCGGGACTATAGCGGCATGCCAGTTATGTCGTTACCGGCATGGCGCAAAGCTTGTGCCCGCGAGGTCGTAATAGCCCTCTATTAGCGGTCTCTGAACTACACAGACATTGTATTTACTCCATGCCGGTAAGGACAGTTAATTACCTCCAACCTCGGAATGACCCCCTATGTCTTAAAATATCCCACACCCATTCTTGCAACCCTTTCCCACTATTGATAGTGACACCATGTACTATTGGGAGACACTGACTGCTCCAAATGTGAAGTATACTGGGTAGGAAGAACACGAGAAGCACAAGGAATGTGTATATGGAAATTCAACCAGCTAATGTGATGAGACGGCCCTCAGGAGGCATAAAGAATGAACAAGGAACTCTTAAAGATGGTGTTGACGGTACGCAAGGGCAGAGTAAACAAAATAAAACAACAAGCAAGAAAGTACTCTGGGAGATCCATCGTGGAATATGGACGTCCGCGAGTGAATCCCGGGAAGTTCAAACTGGGCATTTTGAAGCAGATGGCGGGCAAGTCCTTCAGAGGGAAGAGGCGAACCAAGGGATGCAAGTAACACGCCCAATTGGTCGGAAAGGAGCAGACATGCTGAGGTCAGAGGATGACCATGGTGGTGGCATGACCTGTAGTGGGTGGACAGGATGGTTGTGGAACAGCGCAGTGACCACCAGCTGTAACCGGCCACAGGGCCGCACAGGAGAACAGAGAAGGGATGCGAACAGCAAGAATCAAGACTCGCAGCCCCATGAAGAACTGGTGAAGTATTCCCACAAAAGCAGTTAACGGGAAAGACAGATGTTACGGAGGAAGGAAAAGTGATTGAAGAGAGCATCGGGAGTTCTCTCCCTTGGCGTAGTGGCTAGTATCATACCACTGCTGAAGCTGAGATTATAAAAGGGGGTACCGAGAACCGTCTCCCTCAGCACCTTATTGTGGTTGAAAAGAACCTCAGGACAGGCACAGTGAACCCTGTGAGAAATCAATCTCTCTTCAATCTCTCTACAAATGGGACTTAGACAATGGTTGGAGTTTCTAAACTTCTTTGAAAGAGCTAAGAAGATTAAAATAAGCAGTTGGTAAATAACTCCTCTGTGGCCAGGTGAAGGGAGTCATTCCCCTAGTCCCATATTTGGGTTGAATTTTGAAATAACTATTTATTATAAAGCTGACGAAGCAAACCAGTAGAAGGGAGGCATTATCCTGGAGATGAAGATTTGAACTTTACTTTTGATTATTAGCCTAAGTTAATAGTGTGAGGGTTAGATTAGTGGTTTCTGACAGAGGGCACGCCGGCCCCCCTCCCTTTTTCTTTTGATGGCTTAGTATCCTAATTTGGGGCAGGGAAACCGCTCTAGAGATAGGGATAGATAGGTTTCATATTTATTTTAAAAAGAGTCTATAGCCTAAACATGATGGCTCCTTGTCTGTTTCCTCCTTCTACACCGTCACAATATACAGCCCCATTTAGGTGGAAACTTGGTAAATGAAAGCACACACATGTGAGTGACATTGATGGATTCAACCTGGTGGCTGCAAAAAAAGGTTTACGGAGCTGACTGAGTCAGAAAGATATTTCAGAAGATCAGGAATCTGTGGGAGGAATGTGTCCATTGGAAAGACTGCCATATTTCAGGGCTTGTCAAGTAGTTTTGCCTGTTCATCAGGTGCAAACCCAAAAGTGTGCATCCAGGAGTGCCTCTTGCGCACAGCTCCAGATTTGATTAAGGTGTCTACACAATGTGCAGTGTGCAAACCAGGCTGCAGGATCTGTTTGTCAGTATATTGTCATCTGTCACCAAATCAGTGAACCCAGCCTTCATCTGAGGAAGTTGATTGCCTACCACCCTATTCCATACGTTCTTTGAGTACTTAGCCAGAGCACAAGAGCTGTTAGCCTGTAACACCAGGCTGCCTGAGCCAAACACTTTGCACTCAAGTGTGTCAAATGTTTAGCTCTCGTCAGGCGGACATTACCCCCACAGTCTGGAAGACTGAACCACTGGATCCTCTTGAGTTGAGTGGCTAGAGAGAAAAACCAGGTTTAAAGGAGACTTCTGTCCTTTTTAGCCAGGGCATTTTCTATGGTCAGAGCAGAGGCACATCTGGGCCTCAAGACTATAAGAGGGTCAGCAAATGCAGAGTTAAACGCAGAGGCACTAACTCTATAGAACTTTCTCAAAGATATCAGTAAAGCAAACTACGCCATGAAAAATGAAAGAACAGAAATCCCCAGGCACTCTCCCACATTTACAATTGTTTTTAAGCCTTATCATAAGCAGAGGCCTGTATGAACTTCAGTTCAGGAGAGCTAGTCAGGCCACTGATGTCCTGAAAGTTGGAAGCCAGTCTGGCCAATCCGTCATTCTGTCCATAAATGTTCTCAGAAAAAGTGTTCCACATTCTCTTCACTGAGGGACTCAAGCGAAAAAAAAGGATGGGGTCACCCTCTTAATCAAAAATGTGGCCATATTTAGAAAGAAAAGTGTTAAATGGCCGGTGCGAATTTCAACTCTCCTGCATCAATACTACGGTGGCCAAGATAGGGCCCCTTACCAAGGGCCCCTTGGCATCAGCCTCAATTTGCACCGAATAAGGAGATCAGACACAGACTGGTGGTAAAACCAAGCTTCTTGCATTAGATAGCAAATACAGAGACATTATCAGCAGAGAAGCAGGAAAATACAGATGGAAAAGTGTCCAGGCAGTCAGCACACAGAGCTCTCCAGGGACCACCCCTAGACCGCAGGTCATAGAGAATATGATAAGCAATTACTAATATATTATAGCACTTTCACAATGGGGAGTGTTACTCAGCACGATATTGCAGACATTTGGCAGGAACTGTTGACATCTCACTTGTGACGCAGCCCTGCAGGGACATTGTGTTGTATTATGGATAAGCGGCATTTGCAGAAACCCTACAGTTATCTACCATATATGGTGCTAATGCTATACTTGTAGAGAATACGCAGACAAGAAGGTCTGCCGTGTCACCTGCCCCAGGTAGGGCTTGGGCATGTCCGGGGTGCTGCGTGCAGAGGGGGGCAGAGGGAAGATCTGAGGCCTAAATGTATGAGAGACAGCCTAATGTAGTATACCACAGCATAGCATAGTTATAGCATAACAATCCTGCATAACATAGCACAACAATCCTGCCACATCAATACAGAGGAACCACAGTTAGATACCAACAAATCCCTCAGTAATGGGACAACCGTATTCCTGAACGACAGCTACCTAAGATACCATTCAATGGCCATGTCAGTACCTACTCTCGGAAGAATTATGGGCATGTCCCAGAGTGAAACACCACACCCACATCTTTTACGACATACATGATTTCTACCTTTTAGGTTTGTTCATATTATCCTGTATGTGGCATATGCACTCACTCCAACCAATGTTTATTGTTGCAACAATGATGACTACAATGCATTTTTGTCTACCTAACATGTATACAATTCGGGAATGATCAATAACCACAATTGTATGATAAAATTATACATTATCATGAATTCAACACACCTGTTACTCCAAATGCCATGTATAATTATGCATGATACTGTATGTGGTATGTCCACCCAAACATATTGTACTAATGCTTAAAACCAAGAATACCTGCAATCGAGAGCACAATATGTTTTTATCGTATGCAGCATGCTGCATTGTACATCAAACATTTCAATGTAATGTACAATCCATGACACTGAATAGACATGGTCAGAAACAAAAACATTTCCTAAAACAACAATATAGCATGTTACATAATCATAGATGCTATTATGTGTAGAAAAACTCCTTGAAAACAACAAAATTGAGTATTGAAACAATATACTTAGACATTTTTTTTTTTGCAGAACTTCTATCCAAGAATATAACATGTCACAAAATGATGGATGCATTTGTGTTTACCATGGATCCATCTCCGTGTTTGTAAACAATATTGAGCATTGAAATGATATGCATGAAGTTTTTGCAAAAACCTCACACACATCATCCATCTGTGTGTGTCACCCCAAGAATGTAAGCAAGTAAAATGGTGGGCTGTGCACAATGACGTAATCAAAGCGATAACGTCATTGTGCACGCTAACGCTGGCACCATTTTCCCATATTTAATGCCGGCCTCTGGTCACAGAGATCCGGCACTGCCAGATCCTATCGACCAGATGCTGCTGCATAGCATACCAAACCACAGGTAAACACTACTCTAAAACCAGGAATCAATTAAGATACCAAGATATTGATTAGTATTCCACCTTACCAGATACACCCCCAAGACAAGAGGAGAAGACAGTAGATGTGGGAGCACACCTTTCCAGTACAAGGTAGGTCAATACAATTTATCAGGAATACAGAACCAGATAGAAATCCACATGCGTTTGCATTTTTGGTCAGCACTAAAGTGCGGAGGTCTAGGTTACAGATGTCAAAATAACACAGCACTGCCCGAAACACAAGGATATGAAGCATATACAAGAGTGTTGGAACCACAGGCAGGTAAATATAAACCATGCATGAAACACCTGAATGTGATGGGATATGAATATCCCCAACCACTTACAATTGCACTTGGTTATCTTTTGTAGAAATGTGGTCCCTGAAGATGTTCCACGAGAGCAAAATGCATTGGACAACAAAAGGAATACATATGTCCGAAGAATAAATGCTTCATTTTTTATAAAAATGTAACATCTCTTTTCTTGAATGATTTACATATTTAACACATGGATTGTAAAAACCATAAAGGTATAACTAACCACTACAAACGTATATGAGATATTCTCATAGGGTCCTTCCAGACCCCTGGGTAATTCCAACCCAGACAATATTCTCTACCATATCTCTTAGCCCACAGTGCAAGTGGGGCCATTCTGACAACAGGACCAAACAAAACTTCCAGCATAAGAGTGGATTTCAAAATAGGCCTGAATACACCAATATAGAGCTGCGCCCACTCAACCATAATCAACTACAGAGGGGACAGGACACAGTACAAAAGTAGCAATAGATAGTGGCATATTCAATGGTAGAATGTGGAAAATCATGGATTTCAGCCAGCTCCATATATATATATATAACCCATAACATCACATCTGAAGTGACCTCAGTTCCACCTCTCTTTATCCCGTTCTCAGCAGATGAGGGAACGATTGAGGCAAAAACCAGCTATTTTTTAGGCTTTAGGTTTCTGTCACTCAAAATCAGTAGGATTAACTGCTCTCTTATTTCGGGTATGGCGATGAGGATTCCCTGAGAGGAGCCATCCATCACAAAGAACAGTAAGTAGTTTTTTCTAATGGATGGTGTCCCTCCATGGATACCTCAACTTTGGTCTCCCACTGCAGTATCCAGACACCAGAGGTCGGGAAGCAAGAGAAGACACATTCTCTTAGGCCAGGTAACTTTGACGAACTGCCTGACAAAATTGACTATGCAGAGAATGAATTAAATCCATACAGTAATGTTTAGAGAAGGTGGGTACAGAGGCCCACATGCGCCCCGGAAAATGTCCAGGACAGGGATGCCTCTTTGAAGAGCCTACGTGGCCGCCACTCCTCTAGTGGTATGTGTCTGCAAGCTAACTTAAAGCATTGTATTCGTTGATGCAAAGAATTATCCACCTACATTATCTTCTATTTCGAAATTACTGCACCCTGTATCTAGCCAACATAGGCAATAAACAGCTGAACATCCTTTCTGAGGTCTTTGGGTCAAGCAGGTGTAGCCTTTCCTCCTCCTTCGAGGGGTGAGGCAGAAGATAAAATACAGGTATATACATTTTCTCAGCATGAGGGAATTCTGCATTTACCTTGGGTATAAATGAGAGCCTGACCCTCAGAGTAAGTTTTGTTGCTGAAAATGAAAGGTAGGAGTCTTAACCAAAATGTCCTGCAGCTCACTTACCCTCCTGGCAGATGCTATTGCCACTAGAAGAACAAATTACCTACCCCCGCTAATGTTCTTTCTGATGGATGTTCCTCCCACAGATTCCTCATCTTAGATATATTCTGCGGCAGCAGCAACACTTCAGAAATGTTTTCAACACCAGGGAGCACCGTGCGGCTTCAGCGTTGAGAGCCCTTTGACACTCCTCGGCATAGGGGCCGAGAATGACAATGACGTTGACACACTTAGCCGGACAGCGCCCTATGACCTCCGTTTCTTTTTCTGTATGCTCAGCACGCAATTATCAGAACACTTCACACCTCAGGAACGTGAATTTTTTCTGAACTATTCCCATTTACTGTTGAAATGTTGATACCAAAGCCTTCAGGCTTCAAGCGCTGTGAGGAATGTGACACAAAAATGTGGATTACCGATCCTCACAAGATAGAGTACGTATTGATGCTCTTGGAAGCCTGACCCAGTGCTTTCTTTGAGAGGCCTGTCGAAGCTCAAAGACTCTTCAGTGCAGTGATATTCATCAAAGTCGAGGAAGGCTTTCATGTATTCCTTCGAGAGAATTTGAGAGTATGAGGGGGAGGATATCCATTTTGGACTAGAGCCAATGCAGCAAACTGATCCTCGTCAGGAATATTTCTCACGGGAAGCCAGGATTTAAGATTGTAGCAGCAGATCTCTAGGAGGCAAGAGGTCTATACACTTCTCCTGAAGTTGATCTTTACCAGCACCCACAGGGCAGTCATTGGGAAGGTAAAGGAGGCACTGGGTTGGGGACCTCAACCAAAACTGTAACAGAATACAATTTGACAGATATTCTGGACAGGGGTGCAGGAAAGGAGCAAGCGTTGCCCTTCCAAGCACTCCTAAAAGTCCCTCTTATGGAGCTATTTGAAAAGCCCTGCTCGGCGCCAGCATTAAGAGGAGATCTCATGAATAAGTACAGGCCGGAATCCCCAGACCCTGACTTCCTCATGAAACATCCTAGACCTGAGAGCATGATAGTCCAGGATGCCACATCCAGGGTCAAGACTTCAGCCTACCCATCTTTGCCCCCAGATAGGGATAATAAGAGGGTGGATGCCTGTACAAAAACGTTTTTTGCTTCAAGGAGCATGGCATTCAAGGCAGTAAACTCCTCCTGTGACTTAGTCAAATATAGCTGCTGAGAAAAAGGGTTTACTTCTCTGTGTAAACTGCCGGAAGGGTCTAAAAACACATCCCCTAGAGAAAGGTGATGCAGAAGAAACAAAAGAATGATCCGACGGTTGGTGTACTGCCAAGTCCAGTGACCTGTCTGTCGCTTTCAAATCCTTGAACTTCCCTAAAGATTCAACAGCCTTCAACCTCGATAACTGGGTTTCGTTGAAAGGCATGTCAAGTAGTTTTGCCTAGATGCCGGTTGCAACACCCAAATTCCGCATTCAGGAATGTTTGCAAATTATAGCGGCCGCACCCATGGCTCTGGCCATACAATCAGTGATGCACATCCATGTTTGCAGAACTGGGCACACTGCCTCTTTACTATCTCCACAGGTTCTTTAAATCCATCTCTGACCTCGCTTTTGAGTAAACGATTTGCCACCTCTGACACCACCTTCCAAAGACAGTGGGAGTATTTTACTAATGAACATTGGGCCTTATTACAACTCAGGCGTTAAGGGTTAACGCCACCGTTAACCCTTAACGCCTGATTCTGATTTTAACGCCTGCTTTTAGCAGGCGTTAAAATCCATGGCGCTAACCTGCCATGGTGCTAATTACGCCGCCGTAATTTACGGCGGCGTAATTAGCGCCTTCCCCACTCCCATTATGCCCTATGGGGCAAAAATGGGAATGGGGAAGGGAAAATGGGAAATGGGGATTTACCGCCCCACTCACCTTGGAATGGGGTGGTAAATCCGCCATCCACCATGGTGTAAACGGAGTTTACACCATGGTGGTAAAGTTGGTGCACTTAGCACCAAGGTGGTAATGAGGCCCATAGAGTGTTTATCGCTTTGAGGGCCAAACTACCAGAGCTGAACAATTTCTTTCCTTTTGTGCTCAGTTTCTTACTTTCTCCATTTACGGGCAGAGAGGGAACCGAAGATCCTTTCATGCAAGCTGCGGAAACCTGAACTACCAGGTTCTCACGGGTGTGGTGCCTGGAGAAGTAAGCTGGGGCTGTATTTCTGTGCCATATCTCTTTGACTGTCAACAATGAACAAGGAGGTTGCCATAACGTTGGTTTCTTTGGGGCTCCTGTCCAAAATATCTGCAAGGTCATATCGTTGGACTTGTCTAGAAGGAGCGAGACAAGGCATCGACCACCTTCTCTACCGTTTTCCGGAAAAGCCACGTTTGAGTGGTGATAAAGGGGCGCTTCGGTGATATACAGCTCAGGGGAGATGTCTAGCCCCAAGACGTTTGGATGCCACTCTTCTTAGGTACCCTGCCGCATGCGCAGGTGTGGTGGGATCCTCTATCTCCATCGGTGTTAAGATAGGAACTACCAACATCATGGTTTCATGAACATCTTGAGCATTTTAACACAGAAATGTCCCCACTCTTTGGCATTTGAAATTGCCAGACAAATTACCTGGGGATCAAGATCGTTCCCCCCCCCTCTTTTTGTGGGGAGGATGAAGAACGACATGCCTGGGACCTTGTATGCCCACTGAGAGCTTGGCCGGTCGTTACCTGAGCACCTTGGGGTTCATCGCATGATAGGAACCACACCCTGAGACCTTATGCTCTGTCCCCAAACACCATACACATACAGAGTGGGAATTGGCTATTGACTATTTAGAATTGCAGTGCCTGCAGCGCTTGAATCCTGAAGCTTTTGAAGATGACATGGTATGGAGCAGAAATAAATCTTTGTGAGGGAGCGAAATGTTCGAAAAAGCAGCGTTCTGAGCGCTCAGAAAAAAAGCAAGGAAGGTCACGGTTTATTGTGTGCCCTATTTGTACTGCCATCATTGTCATTCCGAATTCAAAAAACAGACCATCTGAGTTACCGGACACCCTCTGCTGGGTGAAAAGTTTCCTAATGCCAGCTGCGTCGGCCTGTATATAGATCTAAAGAGGAAGAATCTGTGGGAGGAAGCCATGCATTAAAAGTGTCATTACCAGTGGCACTTTCAAGTACAGTAACAGATATGTAATTAAATGGCCTGAAATTGAGCTTTCCAGGTGTCTCATGGAGGCTGCTTTGGTGCCAAGACTCGTGTTGCAAATACTCAACTGATTACTCCATGACACTTTCTACAACAATGTAAGGCAAAAGCATCAAGAAGGTTAATGAATCAGTGATTTGCTGGGATGAGAACAGAAAGTTCGGTAGTTGGACTCTGCAAACTATTACTGGTGCACTGCACTAAAGGCCGAGCTGGCAAAATGCACTGAGATGCTACTATCTGCCCCAAAGTAGCTACACGCACTGTCGTTATTGGAATGTGTTGTACCCATATCTGAGAGGTCAGTCGTTGCACAGCTCAGGGTCTCAGAATATGGAGCGGAATGTGTTACACGACTGTCACCACATAAGGTTATACTATGCATAGCACTGCATGTAAGGACAGCTAGCAGCATTCAGGGTGTGAAGCAGGGAGGATGTTCGCACCACTGCTGCTTCACTAAAGCAGTGTAGGCAATGTGCATCCTCCTCTGCCTCTTCCAAACAGGCAAAGGCAAATGTCTTTCTTTCCTGTGAATTTTAAAGCAAATCCCAATTCTGAATATGGGATGGATTTTAAAATACGCAGAAACACTCCTGGATTTGCACCAAGTCGCAAAAGTCATAAAAAAGGGCATTTGAAAATGCACATCAAAGATGCCGAAGCGTTGTTAACCTGTAGCGCCTACCTCTTTCTGACAACTTCCATATGCAGCGGTTACCTAGTTAAAGTGGCCTGTGGTAAGTAGTACTGCGGAGATGGACAAGAGGTCATGTTTGCAACTTGAGGTTTCATTAAAGACTATAAGACCTGTCCTATCGTGGTTCTTTGTAGTGCCTAATGGAAATAATAAAAAGGTGCTCATCAGGATGTGTAGCATTGAAATCCATTTCTCTGTCCAAAACCTAATCTACCTACCACAAAAACATGAAAATATCAAGAAGGGTTTTTAAGGATTCTCTCCCAACTCTGTAACTGGTGGATGGTTTCTGACCCCCAACCAAATAGCTCTCAGCCACGTGCCTGATTACACAGTTCAAAAATGCCTCTAATGTCTCTCTTGGTTCCTGGTGGTCTTTGATCCTGGGCCCCACCCAAATTTTACATCGTGATATGTTCTTCCAGACTACTGGGTGTCTCGCCCCTCTTGGGCTCTTTGGTTTATCTGCCCCTCTTGGGCACTTTTCCGTTAATCACCCCTTCTCGGGGTATACCTGGGACCGCCCACCTACTGCTTCCCTGGATGCACCGTTTACCTGGTTTGCTGCAGCGGTGTCCTTCGGGGGATATCGGTCTCTTCAGCAGAGGTGGCAATGCAGTTCAAGCTTCACAATGGTCTTCCCCATCATTGGTGTTTCCCGCCAGTTCGTGAAGGGGCTTCAGCGTCGGGTATAGCAGGTGCCCGTCTGTCAATTTTCATGCAATTGTGCGTCTTCTTTCGACAACAGGGTGAAGCTTCTCCAGCTCCCAGCCACCCTCCAGTTAGCAGCATTTTGCTAGCTTTCATACTCCTCGGCACTCCACGATTTCTGTGTGGAACTCATTACCAAGTCTGACTCGAAGGGGCACGGGCCCTCTTCTATGTGGCTCGGCAGGCTTCAAACTCTCTCCTGTTCTCCCGCCTTGTTTCGCTCATATGGTCTCTTTTAAGCTTCATTGATTGGACAATCTGTTGATTATGCGGTTCCGTAATGAGGATCTTATCAAAGGGTCAGAAACCACACTAACCATTCCTAAAGGGTCATAATTATAAATATACTGGTCAATCCCCACAAAGCCAACATACACATAGGCCTTTTTATTTCAGGGAGGATCAATAAGGAACAATTTACTTACCTGTAACTGTTGTTCTCCAGCATGGGTCTGGCATGGATTCACATGCTCATGAATATTCCCAGTCGTCAGGCTGGGAATCCTCGGTAAAGAAAAAATCAGTTTCAGTTTTGTTTCTGAATTGTCTTTCTACTAATAACAAATCACTGGTCTCTGGGTCATACTGCCCCCAGCCAATGACTGCTCTCTACCTAAGCCCCTCCTCTGGCAGCCATCTTCAGATTTGGTAGCATGTAAAGTGGCAGTAGGACCAAGAGAAGAGCGGGGTAGGCGGGAGGGTTCGCATGTGAATCCATGACAGACCCATGCTGGAGAACAACAGTTACAGGTAAGTAACTTGTTCCTTCTCCAGCATGGGGTCTGGCATGGATTCACATGCTCATGAATAAGGAATACATAGCAGTACACACATGCACAACCATGGGAGGTGGCAAGGCTCAACATTAAGCATTGTAACATCTCAACATTAAGCATCTCTTACCTCCTCACCAGGCTCACCTTCAAGCGAACAGGTTGCGCAGCACTGCTTGGCCGACTCTGGACTCCTCCCTGGAATCCCGGTCGACACAGTAGAATCTCATGAAGGTGTGCGTCGACCTCCACGTAGCAGCCCTGCAGATGTCCAGCAGGGGCACGCCAGACAGGAACGCCATAGTTGCAGCGATCGCTCTGGTCGAATGGGCTCTCGGACGGCCAGGCAACGGTCGGTTTGTCAACCAGTGACAATGGGTGATGCAGCCGGTGAGCCACCTGGAAATGGAAGCCTTGGAGAGGGCCTCCCTTGGTTCACAGGGCCAAAGTTCACAAACAGCTGTGATGTCTTCCGAAAACCCTTTGCTCTAGCCAAATACAGCGAGTGCAAAGTCCTCTCAGCCGGCGACAAAGGCGACGGGAAGAAAACAGGTAACACCAAGGGCTCGTTGAGATGGAAGTCCGACGGCACCTTGGGCATGATGGAGTGGTGCGTCCTCAGCACGACCCTCGTTTCATGGAATGTCAAGTACGGAGGCTTACAGGAGAGGGCCGGATCTCTCCCACCCGTCGTAGGGAGGTGATGGCCACGAGAAACGCTGTCTTCCACGATAGGAACTTCATAGGCACCGAATGCAGAGGCTCGAATGGCGGACCCATGAGCCTAGTCAGCACCACATTGAGCTCCCACGCCGGGGCCTGAGCCTTCACCGGCGGGAATGAGCGGAAAAGTCCTTTCATGAACTCCTTAACCAGGCGGTGCGACCACAGCGCCGACCACCCCGGGGTTCTGGGGTAGTGGGAGATAGCCGCAGATGAATTTTGATAGAAGCATGTGCCAGCCCCGCCTTGGCCAGCGACAGCGGCTGTGCATGGCACCAGACGGTGAACCTCTTCCATTTATGTCTGTAGCACTTAAGAGTCGAAGAAGCCCTGGCCTTGGCAAGTACCTCCTTGCAGTCCGCCGGGATCTCATATCCTCTGAACTCTCACGCTGCAGGAGCCAGGCCTGCAGGTTCAGCGACCCCAGGTCGTGGTGCAAAATTGCGCCTCCTTCCCTGGTGGGAAGATCTGCGTCCTCCGGAAGCTTGACTGGAGGGGACGCCGGCAGGTCCGCGAACCATATGTGCCTCGGCCACGCCGGTGCATCGAGGATCATCCTGCACCGGGACCGTCTGAGTTGACTGATGAGTCGCAGTAACAACAGCAACGGGGGGAAAGCATAGAGGAACAGGCCGTCCCTGGGAAAGGAGAATGCATCCCCCATTCTCCCCGGTTGGGGAAAACCTGCTGGCAAACCTCCGGCACAAGGTGTTTTTTTCGCTGTCACAAACAGATCGATCTGGGGATTGTCCCATCGTCGAAATAGTAGGTCCACCTGATCCTGCCGAAGTACCCACTCATGGCAAGAGCGCAGCTCCCTGCTGAGTGAGTCAGCGACAGTGTTCTTCACTCCTGCTAGATGAAAGGGTACCAGGAACATCCTCTGGGCGACAGCCCAGTGCCATAGGTCCTGTGCTTCCTTGGAGAGAGCCGGGGATCTGGTGCCCCCCGGCTTCCGAATGTAGAACATTGTGGTGGTGTTGTTGGTGAAGACCCGCACCACCTTGCCCTTGAGGGACGGAAGGAATGACTTGAGGGCCCAAAACACGTCTCGGAGCTCCAGAACATTGATGTGCAACAATCTCTACTCTGGGAGCCACAGGCCTCTTGCGTGGAGATTTCCGGTATGAGTGCCCCATCCTTCCAGGGAGGCGTCCGTCGTCACAGTCTCCTGATGCGCTGGGGTTTGAAAGTCTGTGCCCGCCGCGATGTGCACGCGGACACCCCACCACCAAATCGCTCGACGGAATGTCTCGTTGAGGGCGATCTTGTTCTCGAAGCTGCCCTCCACTTGCCTCCAATGGGCGTCGAGGAACTCCTGCAGTGGCCGCATCCGCAGCCTGCACAGTCGCACGAGGTAGATGCATGACAGCATCATGCCGAGCAGGGACTTGATGGACCTCACCCTGGCCACTTCCATGGTCAACAGCCTTTGTTCCTTGCCCATGATGGCCTTTATCCTGTCCTCCTACGGTGAAGCCAGGCGTGGCCTCCGTGTTGAGTCTTGCTCCCAGGAACCGAGCGTCCTGCGATGGCCAAAGGGAAGGGCCTTGAATTGGTAGAGCCGCCCTTGGACCACGAAGTGCAGAAACTTTTGATGCCCCTTGTGTATGGAGATGTGGAAGCAAGCATCCTCCAGGTCCAGCGATGACAGGAAGTCTTCCTCCAGCTGTCCCAGCATGTGCTGAAGGTTGACCTTCGGGAACTTCTGGGACTTTATATATTTGTTGAGGCAGCAGAGATCTAGAATGAGCCACCGACCGCCGGTCTTCTTTCAGACGAGGAAGTACCGCAAGTATACTCCGGAGCCCCAGAGCCTCTTCGGGACGAGCTCCATCGTGCCCTTTTTCAGTATTGCTCGTACCTCAAGAAGTAGTTGTGGAATGTAGTTTTCTTTCCTGGCCACAGGTGGAAAACGGGGACACCTCCTTTGGAACTCCAGTGTGTGTCCGTGGGCCCGGGCATCTAGCACCCAACGGTCGGTGGAGATGGACTTCCACACGCCGAAGTTCTCCAGCCGGCCTCCCACCGGGGTGCTCGGGTGGGGGCCCGACGTCACAGCCATTTCAGTCCTGCTTCACTGAGGCCATGCCACCTTGGGTCCCTTGGCGATGACTACGGTTTCCTCCGGCCCTGCTGCGGCCTCTGTAGGCTTCCTGGGACAAAGAACGGGCCGCTTGATGGTACAAAGAAGAGCTGCCACCGAATCCTTTGGAGGCACCCTGTGACTTGCCTCCGGGGGACCGAAAGGACGGCCGTCGTTGCTGGAGTGTGCCTAAGGCATGGGCCGTCTCGTTGTCTGCCTTGATTGTCTCCATCGAAGGGCATGTCCAGTACCCTCACCTGGACGTCCTGACGGAAGTTGGTGGCCTTGAGCCAACCACACCGGTGAAGGCAAACGCTGTTGCCCATCTGGCGGAAAGCGGTGTCGGCGATGTCTGTGGCCATCGTGATGGTGTGGTCTGAAGCCACCTCGCCTTCTTGTAGTATCTCAAGGGCCTACGCCCTCTTGTCTGGGAGGAAGTCCAGGAGAGGGCCGATTTTAAACCACAGCTCCCTATCGTAGTGGGCCACGATAGCGAGAGCGTTGGCTGCCCTAATGAGATGACCCCGTCGTCCCATGGTGTCCAGCTTCTTCCCCTTGCCGTCCGGTGGGGAAGTGGAAGTCAATGCCGCTGACCCTGCAGATTTCTTCCTGGCCGCCGCGGAGACCACTGAGTCCGGGCACGGCTGCGCTATGAGTCACATCGGTGCAGAGTCTGGAACCCGGTATTTCTTCTCGTACCGGTCTCTCTTCGCTGGGGTGGAGGATGAGTTCTTCAGGAGGGACAGCCCTTCGTCCCAGATGTCGTCCAACAGTGGGACCGAGAGTACGGTCTTCCTCTTGGTCTCTCGTGGCTGATAAAGGAAATCCCCCTTCTTCTTTTCCTTGGGTTTGAGCTGGAACAGCTCCGAAGCCCTGGAGATCATGGCATGGAAGGATCCGATCTCATCAGGGGGATCGAGGGGGGGTGGTACGGTGGAGGAGGATGGACTCGTCTCTTCTTAGTTGGTGGGTCCTCCGACGGTCCAAGCGCTGGATCGCCCGTCGGCGTGGGCAGCCTTCTCCATATCTCCGTGCACAGGATGTGCAGAGCTTGTAGGATGTCCTCCGATCTGTCTGTCGGTGGTAGAGGTGGTTGCGACGGGAGTGTTCGGGAGCAGCGTGGGGTCCAGTTCCTCCCCACCCTGCCGTTCCTTGTCGGTTCCCTCGTCGCTCTCCCCATCCACCTCGTCGGGGTCCTTCCCGTAGGACTTGGCCTCTGCAAACTTCTTGTCCAGCATTGCCGTCAGGCCTGAAAGCGCTTCCTCAGAAGAGATCTCTCAGTCTAGCTGGACCACTGCCCCCCCCCTTTCTTCTCGGCCAGGAGCGACGGTCTCGGGGAGATGCACGGCATCTTCACAGGAGTCTTGTCAATGGGCACGAATGAAGATTCCCTCTGGGTGGGCAGGGAAGCTCTCGTTTTTGTGGATGCCTCCTGGGAAACCGTGTCCGCTGCCTTCACCAGGGATGCCACCACTCCCTCAATAGACGGTTTGGCCTGGTGAACCTGGGCCTTCACGACTTTAGGCGCATCTGAGGCCTTCACAGTGGGGGGAGGGTCAGAACCTCGCTCCCCCTTGGCTTTCTCCGTCGGACACAATCGGGCCTTCTCCCGAAGCTTACCCAGTTGCTTGGACTTCCTTTTCTTCGCTGAACCGGAGCGTTGGCTTGTGGTTGACGGCGTTGGCGAAGCTGCGCCCATTATGGCTGCCGAGGAGCCAGTACCCACAGCGCTCCTGGTGCCTGCGGACTCGCAGTGCTTTGCCTTTTGTTGGGCCCCCTGTCACCGGAGCGCCCTCACAGTTCTTAGAAGACCGCTCAGATTTTCTCTTGGGAGAAGAACATTGCTGGGGCTCACCTGCCGCCGGGTTCTTTGTCTCCAGACACTCAGTGAGCCGCTTGTGACGGTCCTTCATGGTGTGGAAGGACATGTCCTTGCAGAACGCACAGGCCTCCTCCACGTGCGATTTGTCTGAGTGTAGGCAGTAAAGGCACCGGGTGTGCCCATCCTCCTTGAAGACGTTCTGTAGTCTACATCCTGGGCAGATTCTGAACAGGGGCGTCGAGTCTCCTTTGTCTTCGGCCATGTACACTCGGGGTAGGCCTCAAGTATCTTCTGGCATCCTCCAAGAAGTGAAGTTTGACGAAAATTTGCACTTGAGGGGCGTAGAAGCTTCCGAAAATGGGTCCCTGTTAATCGGATGATGAAGCGGTGGAGCTTGAGACTCAATTGCCTGAAAAAAATAGAGAAAATTCTCTGAAAAAACGCAATACGCAGTAGAAGCTCGAGAGCTATAGCACGAGGACTCCCAACACTTGAAAGTGCAGTAAAAATCTGAAGATTGCTGCCAGAGGAGGGGCTTGGGTAGAGGGCAGTCATTGGCTGGGGGCAGTATGACCCAGAGACCAGTGATTGGTTATTAGTAGAAAGACAGTTCATAAACAAAACTGAAACTGATTTTTTCTTTACAGAGGATTCCCAGCCCGACGACGGGGAATATTCATGAGCATGTGAATCCATGCCAGACTCCATGCTGGAGAAGATCTCTTTATGGGGATTCCTTGCCCATGAAGGGTGCGATCCTGCTTGCCCTGTCCCATCCCCTTAGGACTATTAAGCTTAGCAGGCTCACCTCCCTAGTACCAAAGGGAGTGGCTTCCCTGGGGGAGGGAGAACTGACAAATTCCCTGGATTTGTCATACGGTGCAGGTTGAACCCAGATGACGTTGGCAAAACAGCTCAGTCTGCTCTTTGTATAGCACGGACCTGCAGTTAGAAATCATTCTGAATATACAACACTAAAATAGAAAGCAAGTAAAGCACTAAGAAAAGGCCTTAATAATAAATGTTATGTCAGAAATAATGTAAGTGATTTAAATATTTAAGACAGAAAATGTATTGAGAGCCTTTTGGGTAACAGACTCCCCAAAATGTATTGACAGTTGTACATGAAAACATGATTTGACCATTTGTAACTTTGTTGGAAAAATCCCACTTGAGTAGTGAAAATGCTCTAAAATGTTCAATTGCATCTGTACGTTAGTGTTAGCACAATGAGATTAGCTAGAAATTTTGAAAAATGTGCTACTTTTTCACTTTTTAAAAGACTTTTTTTTTTAAAAGGGTCTGAAATCTTTGGCCCATCAGACGATTTGGACTACTACTCCCACATCAGCCATTACTAGCATAGTCAATATTGAGGTGTCATGGCAAGTGTACCCCAACACATCGTTGGTGCCACAGGTTGCAGACCGCTAGATCAATCTCAAAGAAAATATTTTTGCAAATAAAAACACATTTACTATAGTAATGAAGTAGAGCCTTAACGTCCCAATTATTTTAGAAGTATGCTTATGTATGGATCACTAAATTAAAACCTGTTTATCAGCGCATGCCTAATTTCACATCAATGTATATTTACAATGCTGCAGTTAATTCGTGTTTAGTGCATTAGTTGAATGCAAAAATAAATAAAGAATGTGGTCCCAGTGCCTCCTTAAGCAGTTAATAAAACAAAGAACAAACCAAGCTTGCCATTATCACAGAGATGTCAAAACTACCCACGAACAGCTAAATATTTTGGGCTTTATAAAAGGAAAGTCTTTTCATAATGTGTAAAAGCTATTTATCGTAATCAACACGTCAAGGGAGTAATTATGTATTAACACACAAAAGAAATAGCAGTCCCTGATAGCTAAAGGATATGCTGGCGAAGTGGGAGCGCTTTCCCCATCTGGTGATTAATTAACAGTATGGCATTATTTCCAGTATAAACAATATTTATGAAACATTGCATGGTCCTTGATGTATTCTACAACAAATAAGAACACTTTATGTGCCAGTGCTAAATGAACAACCATGTTATGCTGCTTCATTGAAAAGAAAATGATTCAACACTTCCCTAGAGGAAACACCTAGGCCCTCATTACGAGTCATGCCGGTAAGGGAAAAATGATGCCGGTATGTAAATACCGGCATCATTTAACGTCCCGTAGCATTCTGACCCGCAAACCCGGCATTAACGGCACCATTATCTACGGTGCCGTTAATAGCGGCATATGCGCATACACGCGCCTCTTCGGGCAGTAAATACCGGCATGCCGGTAATAGGGGGCAATCACAACCCACGCAAACATGCAAATACCAGCATTGCGAACACGGAAATAACGGGCTGCATGATGCCAGAAAAACAGGCATCGCGGACCACCCGCAAACAGCAGCCAAGATACAAGGCAGCTGCCACAGGTGCACACAATCCCCACAGGTGGAGTCAAAGGAGGCTGTGCCAGTACAAAAGGAGCACACCCACACACCACACACCCCCCACAGGTGTAGGCAATGCAGAGTGGCCCAGTACAAAAGGAGCACACCCACTCACCACACCCCTTCCTACACCAAAATGCTACCACTAGCATTTGCAATCATGGCGCTGGAGGACATGCCTATACTGCTACAACTTCAGCAACTACAGCAACAACAGCAACTACAGCTGCAAGAACAGGCAGCACAGAGGAGACGCAGGAGGAGAAGGAGGGTGAGACAGGCCCAGCACTTACCACCAGCCCAGCCACCAGCGCCTCGTAGGCAGCCACTAATCCCTCGCACCAGACCCAGCCCATTCAACCTAACCCCTGAGCAGATCCACACCCTGTACCGGTTGGACCGTGACACCATCACCACCATAGTGGACATGATACACAACGACATTGCCAGCCACATACAAATACGCACTGCCATCCCCCCTCTACTGAAGGTAGTGTCTGTGCTACACTTCCTGGCCACAGGCACCTACCAACACACAGTGGGCCAGCTGCATGGCATTTCACAACCACTATTCTCACGCATGCCGAGCCAAGTGCTGGATGCCCTCCTGAAGCATGCAAGCACCCACATATCCCTACCACGGACTGCCCAGGAGATAGCCAAAACCAAAGTAGGCTTCCATGCACTGGCAGGCATGCCCAATTGTGTCGGTGCCATCGACTGCACCCATGTGGAATTCGTAGTCCCCCATGCCATAGAGGCGGTGTACAGCAATCGCAAGCAATACCACTCCATCAATGTGCAAATGGTATGTGACTCCAGCAAGATCATCACCCATTGCTGTGCCCGATTTCCTGGATCCACACATGATGCCATGGTACTGCGCAACTCCACGCTACCCCGTCACATGGAGCGACATGCTGGACCACGTGCCTGGCTGCTTGGTGAGTTGCACAACAGGCCCATGGCCATGCTGTGGGGTACTCATGTGTGCGGATGCAGAAGGGGGGGGGGATAGTACACCTGGGTGGGAAAGGGGGGGGGATAGTTTACCTGGGTGGCAATAGCCAGTGAGTGGAGAATGAATGCAGAGCTAAACACTCCTCACCTGACACAGCCAAACGGAAAATGACATCACTGGGCCACATATCACAAATAATGCAAATGGGAGACAACAAGTAAGAGGCACAACCGGGGCACCATGGTGATGGCAAGCAATGCATGACTGAATAGTATGGCAACTGTGCCAATGCGGCCTGTGTGACCATGCATAGTCAAGAGTATACAGCATGAATTGGATGCTAAACATTGTCACACTGCCACAGCACATCTGCCTCAGCATGCATGATTACACCCTGCATCATCTATTCAACCCCATCCAGTATTCCACACCTCTTTACAGTATACATTCCATATTGGTGACTATTTGGTACACCTACAGGGGCATGTGCATGCTCACACCTAATAGCTGCTGCCATGACCGTGCTCCCTGAAGGTGTCAGTTCAGAGTGACACACACCTATTTGTATCTGCTTGCAGGTGATGGAGGATATCCCTTGAGGCCATGGCTACTTACCCCTGTGCGGATCCCGCAGAACAGCCATGAAGAGGTGTACAATCATGTGCACACTCGTACCCGTGTTGTGATTGAGCAGACCTTTGGCCTGTTGAAGGCGCGGTTCTGCTGCCTAAGCAGGTCTGGTGGGGCACTCCTATATAGGTCTGAGAAGGTGGCAAAGATCACCATGGCCTGTGTCATGCTGCACAACATGTGCGTCCGAAGGAATGTACCACTGCCACCTGACATTGACATGCATGGCACGGGTGAGGATGAAGGGGATGGAGACGGAGGTGAAGGAGCCCCCTGCCAGTATGTGATACACGGGACGGCCATGCTGTACGCCAAGCACTAATTGACAAATACTTTTAAGATACAGGGACCATGAATGACTTTTGTCAGTCAGACACTGGGCCAATGTGAACATGCACAAAGGGAATGTTGTAATTTGGACATTGAACACCGTAACACATTAAATGGATGCACACCAAAAATAACAATGTCCAGCCATGGATTGTTCTCCATAAAACTTGTGTATTATATGAAAGTGCAAAACTGTGCCCACTCCCCCCTCCCACAATCCCCCAACAAACTCCCTCTCCCACCCCACAAACCCTCAAAACACCCCTGTTAACTCCCTCTCCCACCCCACAGATGCAAAGTGTCCCCATGTGTGCAACGGACAGTGCTCCCTTCCACAATGTGTTTTGCCACAATGTCATTGTCCGTGCATTCACTTCTTTCGGACTTTAGTGTCAGGTGGTGCCATGGCCGACTGTCGTGCGCTCCTCCTTATGTGACGCACCGGACTGGATTGCGCCGAGGTGGTAGGGCTAGTAGTTGCGGAGGAGTCTATTGTCAATCGACTATCTGTGTGAAGGTGTGGCCGCTGCATCGGAGCGTTACCTGCAAGGATGGCCTCCGTGAGTGTCCCCATGAACTCCCGGAAGGCACGCGTGGATGCCTCCACTGCTGCAGTATTGGCTGCTATTGCCCTTTCAATGGCACTCATGGCCTCATTGTCTGCTTCCACCTGCTGGCGCATGATCTGGAGCATGTTCTCCTGCCCGGCCTCGACCCTTGTCAGGCGGGCATCAAATGAGGTGTCGTCCGCAGGTCTGCAGGTTGCTGGCAGGGTGGAGGAAGGCAGAGTGGAGGAAGGCAGAGTGGAGGAAGGGGCCTGTGCGGAGCCATCCTCCGGGGCACTGTCCTCAAACAGCGCAATGTCTGATTCCCCGAGGTCGGAATCATGTAGACACGGATCATCGAGGCACTCAGACTCCGCTAGAGGTTGGGGGCTGGCAATGTGGCTTGGGGTGGGTGTGCCAGGCATCATGTCTGATTCTTCTTCCACCTCTGTGGACACAACGTCCCTGTTGGCTGGCGGCAGGGCTACCACTGTTGTGGTTCTTTGTTGTTGGGCAGTGGGTGCAGATGTCCCCTGCAGGGTTGGTGCCTTGCGTGGCACACTGGCTTTGGCAGGTGTCTTTTCCTTGGCCGGTTGTGTTGGGGTGTCCTTGGTCCCCTTGTGTGCACTCGACGTGCTTGCACCCCTTGTCAGTGGTCCACCTTCATCATTGGTGCCTGGGGGATAGAAGAGATGCAGGTCATCAGTGATGTTGTCAAATGGCAGCTATGTTGAATTGCGGTGGGATATGTTCATGCATTTAGCCATCTTTTCATTTCTGGTTTGTTGCTTTAGGTGTACTAAGGGGGTATGTGGGGAATCAATGCATGGCTGGTGGGGTAGCATTAGTTTGGTCTCTGTGTGGTGGGTGCATGGGCATGGTTGGGTTATGTGGAACCTCTGTTGGGATTGGGGTCATCACTCAGCGTCCATGTGGTGCAGGGAGTGACAATGATTATTCTATGGATATGTTGATGCATCACCTTGCCCACTCTAACTTCCCTAGTCGTGATACGTGGTTGTGATGGTACACTCACCTTCCTCTGTGGTGATTGCTGCGCCGACCTCCTGATCTCTGATCCCCTCAATGGTTTCGGGGTCAATGAAGCCACTTGCCGTCTCCTCCCATGGCATCAATTGGACTGGGGAGTGTGGGCCACCGCCTGTCGCCATTGCGGCTCTCCGGTTCTCAGACATGATCCTCCGGACACGGAGGCGGAGGTCGTCCCACCGCTTCCGGCAGTCGCGCACACTCCTTGGGGCGCACCCCACTGCTGTCACCCCCTGAGCTACCTCATGCCAGACCTCTTTTTTGCGGGTTTGGGCCGCATGCTTTAGGTCTGTGCTGCGTATCACATCCGCATGCTCTTCCAGGGTGTTGGCGAGCATGGTGAGCTCAGCGTCCGAGAAACGCTGCTTCCTCTTCCTGTGTGGATTTCCTGCTGGCCTTGGACATGATGATGCTCCTCTGACACACTACGACACGGGAGGAGTGTTGGTTGTGGAGGATTGCAATGGATTGTGTTTTTAAAGATGGCCGCCGGCCCATTTCCCGTTCCAGCGCGATGACGTAATTTCCGGGTCCAGTTTTGCGAACACGGTTATTCCGTGCTGGAGTTACCGTGCCAGTGTTTAGGGGTTCATTGAAGGCGGTTACGGAGTGGACGCAAGCCACAATGCCGGTATAGGGGGGTTGGTGGGACGTTACCGGGATGGCGGTTTTTCCACTACCGGCATGGGGGGACGCGCGTGCTCGCGCACTCGTGATCGGCCGCTGGTAGCGGGTTCTCGAGGGCACGGACACGCACTTCCCGCCATGCAGGTAATTGTGCCGGATTTTACGGCCGACTCGTAATGAGGCCCCTAGTGTGACAGGGCCGGGGACCTGATCCTGGGAATCCGGCCCACCCTCTCAAACTGTGGTAAGAGGCCTACCACCAGGGTTCCCAGTGCCAGTGCTGTCTCAGAGAGAGGTTGTGGAGTTGGGAGGGCCCCAGTCGCTGACACTTCAACCTGTGCAGTATTAAATTAATCGAGTACCACCTTTTCTTGCCCTTTACCTATTATGCACAATGCTAGCCAGTGGCTTTCGTGTCCCAAAGGACTACATCTCCCAGGAGGCATAAAGGCAGAGGAGGAACTACCAAGCCAACCAGGGTATGAACCAGCGAGAAACTCCCAGCCCGCCGAGCGATCTGCGCACCAAACAAGCAATCCAGGAAGAATGAATAACACAGATATGAACATGCAACTATGTGTACTTACACCCGAATCACAGGGTGGTCCGTGTGTCAAACCGGGAAACCAGATGCTCCATAAGCAAATGCTGTATTTGACTATACCTTTAATGTGACGAAATAGGCGGACTACCGAACTTTGAAACCGCCTGTGCTTTGAGCTGGCCACCATTACCAAGGACTGGTGGAACAACGTATGACAAGGGGAGGTGCTTAAGGCCGGTTATATGTGTTCTGAAAACTGTAAATCGGCCAAGTAGAGGGAAGGAAGCCAGCAGTTGGCCCAGGGAACCAGCTGACAGGGGAAGCAAATGGCAGAGACAGAGGCAGGATAAAAAGGGGCAGTGCATTAAATATTCACTGTACTGACCTGTAAGGCCTGCTAGGCTAGGTGCAAACGTAAACATAAAACCATGGCTATGTTACACAGAAAAGGGTCTATATCCTTAGATCTACGTCACCTGCAAAAGATCTTCTGGCCAAAAGAAACTCCTCCATAATGTCTTCAGGGCGGTCCCAGACTTTATACCTTAACCATTCAGAAGCCAAGCGTGAATGTTTAGGGTCTTGATCTCTGGTTGGGAAACCAGGCCTTCCTTCTCCGAGACCCATGCTCTGAGGGAGACGAATTGAAGGGCAGATGGACAAGTCTAAAATGTCCAGGTATCAAGTCTTCCTGGCCTAATCTAGAGCGATCAGGGTCATGGATGTCCCTAACTTCCTCAACCTCCTGAGAATTTGAGGGATGATGGGGACTGGCAGAAATGCATACAGAAGTGGAAAATTCCAATCTACAACAAACGCCACCCCAGAGCTCCTCTCTCCAGGGGGAAATCCCCTGGAGCGAATAGCTCGGACTTCCTGTTGGGACTGGATGTGAACAGATCCACTTGAGGGGTTCCCCAGAGGGCAAAGATCTCTAAAAGGACTTCCTGAGATAACTCCCACTTCTGAGACAGACCTCTGCCTGCTCAGGGCATCTGCCGTTATATTCTATATTCCAAGAAACTCAACTGCCGACAAGGAGATCCAGTCCTGTAATGCCGAAAACCAGAGCTGCATTGCCTCCTTGCACAGTGTTAGTGGCACTACTGCTCCTCTATTGAAGTAGCGCATGGCAAACCATGTTATCCGTCATGATCAGGAAATGTTTCTACTGTATCGAAGGCAAAAAGGCCATCAGCGACAGTCTGATCAGCCTCAGCTCCAACAGGTTTATGTGCAACCTTGTCTCTGCTGGGGCCCACAATTCTCGGCTCATTCAGGAGAGTGTCCCAGCCATTGGAAGAGGTATCCCTGAGCACAATGATCTCCGCCCATGGTTGCCAAAAAGGTTCTCAGCCATCATGTTCTCTCTATGGGTTCAACACACACAGGAGGTCCTGTGCTATGCTGCTCAGGACTTGAATACGGTCTGTCACGCTGCCTGAGAACTGCGAAAACTGAGATATGAGGGTCCACTGAAGCGATCTCCTTATCAGTAGGGCCTGTGGCACCAGAAACATGTAGAATGGTAGGAGACCGAGCAACCGTACAGAATCGAAAGCCAGCAAAGCACGGCTGAAATTTCATAACTATCTGAAATATATGTTGAGCTCTTATCTTGGGGGTGGGAGGTTCAACCCTCCCTCGAGGAGGCGTGTTGGACAGCTTTGATTAATTGGATCGTTTGTGAGGGTGCCACTTAGGACTTCTTGAATTTGATGGAGAAGCTCAGTTTGTGTAGGAAGTGGCGGTTTATAGTCATAATGTCGACAAAAAAATGTCGACAGACAAAAATGTCGAAAAAATAATGTCGAAAATAATAATGTCGACATTCTATACTTTTAAT
The DNA here is from genome assembly GCF_040938575.1 of Ambystoma mexicanum. Lineage (NCBI taxonomy): Eukaryota > Metazoa > Chordata > Amphibia > Caudata > Ambystomatidae > Ambystoma > Ambystoma mexicanum. The sequence goes on from NC_090931.1 coordinate 785,361,512, forward strand.
GTAAAAAGTCATAATGTCGAAAAAAAAATCCCCCCCCAACCCCCCCTCACCCAACACCCCCCTGACACCCCCCCACACCCCCCCCAACCACCCTCTCACCCTCATTCCCAACACATAGTAATTATATATTTATTTATTTATTTATTATTCAATAAATAAATAAACAAATAAATAAAAAGAATATCATTTACTATGGGGATGTCCCCCCAACCCCTCTCACCCAATACCCCCTGCCACCCCCCACCCCTCATACTCAACACATACAACACAACAATAAATATATATTTATTTATTTATACAACATTTCGAAAAAATGTCGACATTAATGTAAAATGTCGACATTTTTGTATGTCGACATTATTGATTTTCGACATTAATTTGTCGACATTTTGACTGTCGACATTATTGATGTCGACATTATGACTGCACACCGGAAGTGGCATATGCTGTTGAGATGATTCAGGGCCTATTCCAGGGAATGTGCCCTGGTCAGCCAATCGTCTAGGTAAAGGAAGACATTGATCCCTTTTTCTCCTCAGACTGGCTGCCACAGCAACCAATAGCTTAGTGAAGACACTCAGGACAGAAGTGAGCCCGAAAGGTAGAACTCTGAATTGATAGTGAGTGCTGCCAGTCACAAACCTCAAATATGTTCTTTGTTTGAGATGTATGAGCACATGGAAGAAAGTGTCCTAAGATCGAGTGATGCCAACCAATCCCAGAGCTGAAGAGCCTGGAGGATCTGTGAAAGAGTGACCATCTTCAATTTGTCCTACCTTAGGAAGTTGTTCAAGTGCCTCAAGTCCAAGATGGGTCACAGTCCTCCATTATTTTTTGGTACCAGGAAGTGTGTTGAGTACCAACCCTGGTTCCTCTCAGCTGAAGGTACTATTTCTATGGCACGCTTCTCCAGCAGGGAAAATATCTCCTGCTTCAGTAGCGAATATGGAGGCCAAAAAGGATGAACACCTGGAGTGTGATCTGTGTGTTTCCTCAGAAAAGGAAGACAGTAGGCCTGGGATACAATTTGGAGTACCTACGCATCCAAAGTAATGCAATACCAATCTTCTGAATGCTGGACTAACCTTCCTTCTACCGGTGATTGATGGGGCGGAAGTCCTTAAAATGGATTTGTGGATGTGGATGATGGCCTGGATGGGACAGTTGCTTAAACAGGCGTTCCACCACGACTTCTAGCAGGACTAGAGAATTTACTTTGATCCCATCTCTGGGTTGAATGTCCTGTACCGCTTTGATTAAGAGAGAAGTAGCAAAAGGTTGTTCCCTTTCAACCTTGCAAAGATGTTTGTGGTTGCTGTTGCGGTACTGCGGTCCGTATGGATTTAGCTGCCGCCTTTGATGCTTGAAGTTTCTCAGTCCATCATCAGCCTTAGGAGCAAAATACATTTGATCCCACAAAGGGCAGATCCAGTAATCTAGTTTGAACATCAGGCACAACACCTAAATGTCATAGCAATGCAAATATTCTTGCTACTGAACTAGAGCCCATGGACCTCCCTATGCAGTATGCTGCATCCAAACCTGACTGAAGGTACTACCATGCCACCTCTTAGTCATCTGTTATTAAGTTCAAGAATCCCTCTCTCATTTCACCTTCTGAGATATGTTCCGCTGCCTTTGTTATTATTGCCCACAAAGCATAGGAGTATTTAGCAAAAGTGCAGGATACATGTATGGCTTTAAGGGCCATGCTGCCAGATGCAAAGGAGAAATTCCCTTACCGCAATGTTCTTTCTATAGATTTTTCTCCTACAGATTCCTCATCTTGATAGATATCCCTTGGCCAGCTCTACTGCTTGGAAATTCTTTCCACAGGGGGCGTAGTGGACCTTGACTCGGCCGTTGATTGACGATCCGTCTTGTGCGGTGGTCGATCGTCGGCTCCGGAAGTGACGTCAGGTGCCATACATATACCAAGTCACTACGCCCCATGCCCCAGTTCTTCCTGCTTTTTCCCAAGCTCAAACGCTGCATAGGAAAACGGAAGGAGGCTAACCACCCTTAAATGTGCTATGGAATAGAAACCAATAGGTTAAAAACATTCAATTAGAAAACATTATTTTTTTTTGCTTTAAGTAAATAAGCTGAGCACCCCAAAGCCATTGCCAAACCACTTCATGAAATCAGAAGCAAAGAGTCTCAAAACGTTCTGAGCGGGGACGGCTGGTAGGGGTGATGATGAATCTGAGGGAGAAGGAGAAGCAGTAAGCTAAAGGAGGAGGGCAGAAAAGATTACACAAGCAGGTTCTGCAGAACCGCTCTGCCAAAACATGCACCAACCCCACGTGCAACTTCCAAAGCATAATGCTTTGTAAAAGTATGTAAAGAAGAGCATGTGGCAGCACAGCAAATGTTCCGAGCAGGGACCGCCTTTGAAGGGCCCTGGAAGCAGACACTCCCCTGGTGGTACTTCTTTTCCTGCCGACTGGTAGCACTCAGAGATGCATAAAATGGTCCAGCGTGAGATTGTGTGTTTTGTAATCGCAAGACCTTTGCAGGAAAGAGAATGGGTGACGAACAACTGGTCCATCTTCCTGAACTCTGCTGTGCGGGCAACATAAAAACTCAAGGCTCTTTTTGGATAGAGACAGTGAAAGCGCTCTTCCTCCTTTGAGGGGTGAAGAGGAGGGCAGAACACCAGCAAGTCAACAGATTGCGTAAGATTAAATTCCAAAACAGCCTTCGGAAGGAACCCTGGACTGACCTTAAGAGATATCTTCTCTATGATGATATGCAAAAACGGGGGCTTGCAGCATAAGGCCTGCAGCTCGCTAACCCTCCTGGCTGATGTGATGGCAATCAAAAAGGCAGTCTTAAGGGACAACAACCTAAGTGAACAAGAATGCATATGCTCAAAGGGAGCCGAGATAAGAAAGGTGAGAACCGGGTTAAGGTCCCAATCCGGAACAACAAAGGGAGTTGGTGGGAATTTGTTGAGAAGGCCCTTAAAGTATTGGACCATGATATGTATGGTGAAAAAGGAATCTTGATCCATGGACCTTTTAAACACAGAAAGGGCTGCCAAATACCCCTTGACCATTGCAACCTGAAGGCCGGACACAAGGAATTCCATAACGGTTGTGGTGGGGCAAGAGATGGGATCAACCTTGCGCACACTACACCACGCTTCAAATCTTCTCCACCTGCACACATACAGAAATCTTGTAAACGGTCTGTGTGCAGCTAGCAACACCTCAAGAACTTCCTCAGAGAGGTTCCAGTCATCATACCTCATCCGCTCAAGAGCCACGCATGTAGGTTGAGGGAATCCGGGGGTCAGGTGCAGTATCTGATCCTCCGACTGGGTGAGAAGATCAGGCCGCAGAGGCAACTCGTGAGGTGGACAGATCCAAGAGGTTGGAGTTCCATGTCCTCCTCACCCAATCCGGGGTGATCAACATCATGTCGCTTGAAATCTCTTCAACCCCCTGAGAATCCACAGAATTATGGGGATCGGAGGGAACGTGGAATGGAGAGAAAATGTCCAATCCACCAGAAACGTGCCCCCCGTGCGCCAGTCGCTGGGAATTCCCTCAAGCAGAACTGTTTGCACTTCCTGTTGACTCTTCCAGGACTTCCTGGCACACTTCCCACTTGTGCGAGACCGTGCCCTGCCTGCTCAGAGCATCCGACAAACTGTTCTCTGTCCCCGCCAAATGAACTGGTGAGACAGAGATTTGATTCTCTAGCAACCAGAACTACAGCTGAATCGCTTCTGTGCAGAGGGGACAGGATTGCACTCCACCTTGCTTTATTTATTTATTTAGTATTTGTGGAGCGCACTACAGCCCACAGGCAACAAGGCGCTATAAGGACATTTTAAGAAGGCTTGCTTGCGGGTTACAATAAGCGGCCCAAGAAGGTATGCTTAAATACATTCACTTAGATACATTTGCTTGGTTCCAGATGATACACAATGATCGTTACAGTTGATTACTCATACTCTTGTCTAGGTAGCAGATGGCAAAACAGATAATACCATACATGGTGATACAATAGTAGTGAAAACCTAGTGTGAAGTGCTCTTTAGACGAAGAGCTGGGTTTTTAAGGCCTTGTGGAAGGCGGGTTGTGAGTCGATTGATCTAATATGAGCTGGGAGGTTGTTCCATAAGGTTGCCGCCATAGTGGGGAAGCTGGTGCCTCCTGCACGCACTCTGCACGTGTGCGGGACAGTGATGCGGTTAGCATAGGCTGTCCTCGAAGGTCTGGCGACTTTTTGTTTGGTGATCCTTTGTGTCAGATAGAGAGGGGCCTGATCATGAAGACACTTATGCTTGTTTGGGCAGTGCATGGCCACCGTGTTGTCTGTCAGGATGGGACATTCTTCCCCCTGAGCGATGGGGCGAATGCCTTCAAGGTGGGCCTGATGACTTGCAACTCCAGTCTTTTGATATGCCACCTGCCTTCCGACGCAAACCGTAGGAGAACTTAGCATAACTGCAAGCTACGTTTGTGGCCTTGAGAGCCATGCTTCTTGGCCAAAGTGTCAATCCTTTTCCCTTCCTGTCTGTAGGGAGATTAGACGTGGATGCTGAGGGCTTGGAGGATATAGTGGCAGCCTGAACTACCAGCCCTTCCGGGGAAGGGTGTGTTGAGAGAAAGGAAGGGTCCCCTCTTGCCGGCCTGTACTTCCCTGTGACATTGGTACTCGCGGGGGCAAAGTGCATGGGTTTCACAAGATGGAAGCCAAAGCATCAGCTACGGCCTGAATGAAGAGCATATTGTGGTCAATAGCCGGGCCCTCATCCAGGATATCTGTAAGGTCATGTTCTTGATGGGGAATGGCGGAAGACTTGATATAGAAAGTGTCAACCACTTTCTCTACTAATGTCCTAAACTTGACATGAAAGTGAGTGTAGTGCTGTTTTTGTTGCATCTCAAGGTCTGGAGATGCGTCCAACCCACTGGCATCTTGAACCCTACCCGCCTAGTCCAGTATATAAAAGGGGTGAGATAACAGAAGTTTGAACACATCGATCTGGAGCAGACAAAGGGAGAAAGCTACAGAGAGAAAGGTAGCCCACTTGCTAGAAAAGGTGGGGCAAACTCTCTGCCTGAAACAAGCCAGTTTGGACACCACAGGGGGTAGCAGTCAACTGGAGGATAAGCAGGAAAGCAGCCTCCACCCTAGAGGAAGCAGTAGATATGTGGAGGAGAGGCTCAATGTGTGCCACTCAAAGTTAAAACCTTACCAAATATATAAAGAGGTCTAATCTCTCTCCCTGGCTCTTCAACCACTACCTGGCACTTCTTGCCCTCTGTATCGCTACTTTCTGCGCCAATTTTCAATGTTATGCGGATGACACTCAGCTCTCTTTCAGGCTCCCCTCAGCCACCTCGGCTTCTTCTCTCATATCAGACTGTCTGGCCGAAATCGGGAATGGTGTGCCACCAATGATCTCTGCCTTAATGCCAGTAAGACTGAGATCCTCCTCATTGGGACACCAGCTTCCTCCTTTCCTCTCTCTCTAAGGCCTCCCACTCTGGGCCCTCTTCCTGCTCCTTCCTTTGAGGCTAAGAACCTTGGTGTCATCTTCCACTCCACCCTCTCCTTCTCTCCGCACATCTCTGACGTCTCTAGGAAGTCAAACTACCAGCCGCACCTCCTTAGAAGTATTCTTCCTTTTCTCACTTTCCCCCAGAAGCTCACTGTCTCCAGAGCTCTGGTCCTCTCTAGGCTGGACTATAGCAACAGCCTCAATCTTCCTGCCTCTACTTTTCAAACTTTACAACTTATCCAGATCAGGACTGTAAGACTTGTCCTTGGTCTCAAGCCCAGGGATCGTATCTCTCCAGCTCTGAAATCTCTTCACTGGCTCCCTGTGGATGCAAGGATCAACTTCAAGACCCTGTGCATTGTCCACAAGGATTTCTGGGGCCTGAGACCGTTCTACCTCCAACTTTCTTCTATAAAACATCTTCCTTCTCAAGCTCTCCGCTCATCCACCTCCAACTCTCTGAGGGGCAGATGCTTCTCCAAGCAGAGAGTTGGGAGCAGATCTATCTCCTCAACTGGGGACTCCCTCTGGAACAGCCTCCCTGCCTCTCTCAAACTTGAGCAGAAACACCTCTGGTTCCAGTAGCAACTCAAGACCTTTCTTTTCGCTTCCGCTTTCTCTCTTCCGCTCCCCTGCTGATGCACCTGACTGCTCCGCGCACTGGTCACCCTGTCACCCTCTGAACTCGGGCCCAGGCTCCTGCATGTCCAGTTGCCCTCACACTGCTTCCGGGCTCCCCAGCACTTAAGGGTCTGTATCTGCTACCCTACAGTCCCTTCTCTCTGCACTTATGAGCCACTCGCTGGCTGCACTTGTGAGTTAACTGCACTTCCCCCTTCCCCTCCCCGCTGGCACTTCTCCCCTTCCATCTTCCGTGCACTTGAGCGATCTGAATGAGACAAGGCCTAGTAAGATCGTTATTTTGTCCTCCCTTGTTTCCCCCTCCTTGTCTTTTTGCACCTAGAAACACTTGTGTACAGGCCCGTTATAAATGCCACACCATATCATATAGGGATGACATTGCCCTTGCTTGCCCCATGGGGATTGGCCTCTACCTATTTGGGCATGAGTGGTGAAGGGGCGAAAACCCTGCCCCCTGACCGCAGGGCTTACAGGTCGCTGCTGCTGAAATGCCAGCCCGAGTGACTTAGCGGTAGCCTTAGAGGCTTGGAACTTCTGTTCTGTACAGACTCATCTGCCTTGGTGCCGAATAAGTTCATGCTATTGAAGGGCAAATCCAAAAGCTACTCTGGGATGTCAGTAGCAAACCCTTGTCCTCTGCCAAGAAAATCTGTGCCAGACCGTGCTCGTGGCCATTGTTCTTGCTATGAAGTCTACAGTATTTAGACCAGTCTGCAGTATCTGAGGAGGCTTCCTTGCCGTACTTGATAAGGGCCTCATGGCCTTCACGCATTTCCCCCTTCACAAATGTCCTCGGACGCCTTCACAATGACCTACCATACACTAAAAGAGAACTTGGCCAGAGCACAAGAGGCATTTAAGCACCGGAGAACAAGGCTCGAAGAGCAGAACATCTTCCTACCCATGCATCTGGTCTCTTGATCTCCCTATCAAAGGGCAAAGAAGTGGTTTCCAGGTTCGCAGAAGTGGTCTGGACCACCAATCTTTCATGGGAAGCATGGGTCGAAAGGAACATGGGGTCTGAGGGTGCTGGCCTGTGCTCATTTGCCGGATCACGGTCCACTGTGAGAAATTAAGCTGGTTTGGCTCATAATTCCAGCACTGGCCCAGCTAGTGCTTGATTGAAAGGCAATAGTGTCTCTTTCTTTGGACTCTCATGCAGGATGTCAGTTAGCTCATACTGCACCTTCGGACGTGAAGGTGCCAACAACCCTAAGGTGTCGACCGCCTTCACCATCAGGCGCTGGAAAGCGACCTGTGGTCTGCCCAGCATGGCAGCAGGGAGCGTGTTCACCTCTGGTGAGATGCCCAGACCACTTGCCTCCTGTAAGTCGACTTCAAGGTCCACCAAGTCCCCTTGATCTCCAAAAAATTCCTCTGGGAAGTCTCTCATTTTCCTAGGGTGAAAGGGATCCAGCCCAAAAGATCCAGGGTCCACCTTCTTGTAATAAATGTCCTCCAAATGGGGCATGTATGCTCTCCTCGGGAGCAGGAGATAATCTTTCACGACTCAGACATCAGTTGGCGCTGTAGGTGTCACGAAAGGGCGACCGGAGGTCTGAGGACCGACATCCGGAAATGCAACGGTGTGACCCCCAGACTTGACCTTGTCACGTCTGCTTGCAGATTCCCTGCCAGCTTGTCCAAGCACAGTGGGATCTGTCAGTTTGGCCAAAGTTGTCAGCGCCAGGGATGCTGCTGGCTTCAAGACTGCAGGCGCCAGGGCCTTGACGAAGATGTCAAGCGTCTTCATTTTTCCTTTACCCTTTCTCAGGGGTAGGAGACTGGGTGGAAAAAGGTACATGCCTCTTTCTCAGGGACGTCCTTGGAGTGGTAGTTCCTCTTCTTCAACAAGAACAGTGATGCCGCAAACAACTGCAAGGAGATCTTGACCTCTTGCAGTGCTTTTATTTTCTCCTTGTCTTTTTGGACTGGGGACCATTACTCAGTGCTGCGTTCCATGCCCGGTGACCCTGAACCGGTCTGTTCATAACCTGTCTCCTTGTGGAGGAAGGTAAAAAGTGCTGCCTCACATTCTCCATTCTTGAAGTGCCTTTGGTTGCATCGATTGGCATGACGCACAGTGCTGCGTGTCGTGGCCTTCACCAAGACAGTAAAGCAAATGCAGTGCAGGGCCGAAACAGGCATTGATGCCCGCAGTCCACGCAGGGTTTGAAAACAAAGGACTTCTTCGGATTCGGCATTGCAATGAATACAAAGAACGAAAGCTAAAGATTAGAGAAAATGAATATAGTTTTAGAGCGGTGTTCCTACAGCAAGCAAAGTGTGTGGCTAATAGGAACTGAGATCACTGGGTGCTGCACCTCTATATATATACTTGCAGCGAAACCATGTCTGGCGTGCATCGGGTGGAGACACGCAGTTCCCCCTGGCATCGGATAAGTTTCCGAAGAGCAACTGCACTGGAAGATGGATATCAAAGATGAGGAATCAGCGGGAGGAAGGAGTACATTAGAAATTAGCCTAATTACAAATAAACATTAATCCTACAGTTGAGGGATGCAGGCTTTTGCCAATGCAGACCAGCATTCCTCGATTTGCTTATGGTTGGATCACGCACACATGTGGCTTGGTCTGTGCTTCAAGAACTGGTATTTGTGCTTGAGAAAAGCACTAAGCATTGTGACTCTACAATCTGTGTTCATATTGAATAAGCCTGAAATGTATTACAATTGTATTAATCATCTGCATACAGCATAAAACAGTAGCAATATGCTACTGTTTTATGTTTTAGACTTGTTGTTTCATTTTTTTGTATTCTGTATGTTTATAAAACGTCCTATATCTTAAATGTACTTTTTATGGGATATGATATCCGAAATAAAATGTTAATTTAAGTATTTGCCTTACACTCCAATCCACAATTCCAATTACTGCCCAGCCAGCACCCCACAAAATACACCACCTTCTAGACCACTCAGTATTCACAAGCCCTGCCAATGAACTAGGGTAACCCTTGTCTCCACCTGTCCATGATCCTATTGCTTTTTCCTTCCAATAACCACCTCTCTGCACCACCCTCCGATCTACCCTTTCGCCACGCCCTACAAGTACCCCTGCTAGATAAAGCTCACTTAACTCTCTTGAACTGTCATGGGATTTCACGCCATTCTGCCCTCCATTTCATTTCAGAATATCCCCTCACAATAGTAGAACTAGCATTGGCTTTAAATCACTGAGAAGAATCTAGTGCCTTAACGGGAAGGACCAAGTAGTGCAATACATGCTGAAAGGGCAGTTGAGGCGGTAATACTTAGAATAGCAACAAAAGTGCAAAAAAACCAAAAGTATATTCAAGGCACTTTAATGCTCAATTGGCCCCTAGAGGCCTATATTAGTAAAATAGTGCAAAGCATTTACATAGCAAGGGAGCTTTTTTTTTTAAATTGTTTTATAGTTCATAGAACTTTTCACAAATATAAAAGAAAACAAGCAAGCAAGTGAGCTTTAGTAGTAGAGTCACAGCCTATAGTGGTAAGTGCATTTCTGTGTTAACATACATTGATTCATTCATTTCTGTAACCATTTCATATAGCAAAGCGCTAAGCAGCTCGATATAGCATACATGCAGTCAAACACACTTACATATGTAGTTTTGAGCCGTCCAGTACATTAACCCTATATGCATACATATAACAAATAGCTATAATGAGCAGGGACTGAAATTAAATCCACTTAATTTTCTATGTTGAAGGAATAAACAGCATCTAGCTAAGACAAACAACTCAGGATGTTGAGTCCTTAAACCTGTAGATAATTTAGCTTTAAGCCATTAGAGATAAATCAGCCGGAAGCCGACACTTGATAAATCGGCAGCAAGCTACGAGAAGGTACCAACCATATTGTTTAACTTTATTGTAAGAAGAATAGGGAGGTACTTCTAAGTCAGAGCCAGAAGCAGGGGATTTGCCCAACAAGTGACAGCATTTATGGTAAGGGGGATTTCCAAACGAGGGACCCTATAAATATGCTGCTTGTCCAAAAGTCAGGGCTGCTTTTGCTTTCGGCAATGCCAAGGACTACAAGGAGTGTGAGCTTTGAGCTACCCTTTAAAGTCATTATTATATTTTCTTTAAGATGACAATGGGGTTTGGCTTGACTGAATCGTGTGCAATTCTGGCCCTTTGGTGCTTTGATGCTGTGATTTTGTGTTTTCCATTGAATATTTTCATATATATTGAGAAGCATATGCTTGCTTTATTAATTCAAGCACTTGGTTTAATTTGTAAATAGTGTAATATGTTTGAGTACCTTTACACAATATTGCTTCAATTCAATTGAGCATTTCGATTTGACTTCAGAAGTGTTGTGCCTTTCCTTAAAGAAAGGATAAAGGATGGACATGGTTTTTTGTATTGGGAATGTGAATTAAGCCCCAAAAGGAGGGTAATGATGTTAATTGATTTAGTTACAGAAATGTGACTTTTTACCTACCAAACAGATGTGTTTGAACCTTAGGCTGATCTAATGAGAAGAACTGAGGGACACTGAAGGTGACCAATGTGTTGAATTACCAAGAAGAACTGAGGGATTTTGAATGTAAATAAAATACTTAATAAATACAACATTGGTCGTTCTCGACTCCAAGATATATTGGTACAGACACAAGCTTATCAACAGCAATGCGCTATGTGTGGAATTTTGCCTGTCTGCAAAGTATTTCTGTTTTGTCAATCTATCTTTATGTGTGCATTAGGAAGTGGCACAGAAAGTGACGTGGAATGGTTGTAGAACCCGCAAGTAAACTGTCAGTTTTTGGAGGGTTGTAAATTGTTGTGACAGTGAGTGGGGAAGAGAAACAGACTTTGAGGCCCATGAATTAAAAATCTAGCAATTGTAACATGAGCATAGAATCAGCTCTGAATTGGTCAAGCGGATACATCCTCTTTCGTCAGTCAAGTGGCTGATGGCTTCTTCTGTTAGACCTTTCTCTGAGCTGAGGGCCCACCTCTAAGGCTCCTTTCTATTCCTGTCCGGACCTGGTTGGGTGTTGTGGGCCCCACTACTTTTTCTCAATCCACCAATATGCACCTGATAGCTTGGCACCTCATCCAGGCACTATTGGGCTATGCAATCCCCCCCTCTGCTATCACGCAAACTATCTTCAGATGGCACCTTTCTTTTTCTTTTTTCTTTTTTTGTTTTAAAGCACCAAACCATAACACCTAGTTCCTTCCTGGGCTCTCACCTCCACTGTTTACACCTCTGTACTGTTGCGCTGCTATACTTGTTGACCTAAAAAGAAAAACGAACTTAGCTGTGCTCACATCCCGATTGTCTTGCTACAGCTTAAAATCGAATCTAGCTGTGCACACATTCTGATTGTCTTGCTACTGTTTAAAATCAAATTTAGCTATGAGCACATCCAGTTTGCCTTGCTACTGTTTAAAATCGAATTTAGCTGTGCACAGATCCTGTTTGTCTTACTACTGTTTAAATAATCGAATTTAGCTGTGTGCACATCCAGATTGTCGTGCTACTGTTTAAAGTAGAATTTAGCTGTGCTCCCATACTGATTTGTGATTCTGTTTGAAATGGTTTTTAGCTGTGCTAACATCCTGCTTTTCATTGGATTGTGCTGACAGGTTACCCCCTCTGTTCTCTGTCTGGTCTGCTATCTGTTCCCTTACCCTAGTCATCTCCCATTGTCTCTTCCCCATCCTGTTCTTTGTCTCCCTGTGCGCTTGCTCCCTCCTTGCCTACCTCCTACCACGTACCTCAATTGCTCTGCCTGGTTAAGTGCACCACACTCTGTGCCCCTCACTATGGCACTTTCTATCTCCCCCATCTACTCTAACCGCTTCTCCATCTCCTATCCTTTACCTCTCACCAAGTCTGGCCGGAAGAAACTCAAGAAGGAAATACTAGCCTCCAACCCAGGTCTTCCTATCGCGGAAACCTATGTCAGTGGTTCCGCCAGAGACTCTCACTGACATCATCTTTGCTGTTCCTTCTCCCGACCTATGGACTCTCCATATGGCCGCTTTGCTCTATCCTTACTCTTACTCACACATAAATGGTGTCACCCCTTGGGAGGCCCTTCTGGCCCCTGTTCCACCTCCAGGGCCATCATAAATGTCTATTGAAATGGAACCATTCTGGCACAAGGGCCTAAACCCAACCTCTTACTTTTTGATAGGCTCCTTTCTCGCCTTATCAACTTTCCCCTTTCCTCCTCACTGGCTCCCCATTGCCCTCTACCTTTATGGTCGTCCAGGCTCCCCTTGCAACTATGCCCACCTTGGCTTCCTTGCCATCTACTAGCCTCATCACATCCCTCACAACTCCCCCTATCACTCTTAACTGTACAGGCTCCCTTGCCCACTCTCACTACACTGACAACTTTGTCAGCCTCTCCTACCCTGCTGCCCTGCCTGGCCACCTACTGTCGCCACATCTGGAGCCCCCATACTGGCTTCCTTGCCATTTTCTACTATCCTGGCTCCTGTGCCTGCACCCTCCTTACTGACACCCTTGTCATCCTTGCCTCCTCTGCCTCCCCCACCTGTATCTCTCAGACACTCTTACCACTTACAGGGGGACCTCTGCCCCCTGCACCCACTGTAAGGCTATCAAAAGTGGCAACCTGCTCAATGTGGCCACACTAAACTCTCGCTCTGCTGTCAAGCACTCCCCTGACATCTGCCACCTTCTTGAAATCCTGGACCTTGATGTTTTTGCTCTTACTGAGATATGGCTTAAGACAGCTCTGTCACAAGTTTTGACACACTTCTGCCCAACAGGCCAGGAGGTGGCGTAGCCTTGATCTTTCCTGAGTGGATCCCTGTGTCCATTATTCCCACTAAGGTCTACTCCTCCTCTGAAAGCCTGGTCCGCAGGCTCTCCCTCTCCCCTGTCTCCTCACTTACTCTTGCCACCTTCTATCGGCCGCCAGGCCAGTCCACCCTCTTTCTCTCAGATTGGGCTGACCTGGCCTCTTCTCCCCTCTCCTCCTCTTCCCAACTCCTGCTGCTGGGGGATCTTAACATCCATCTTGACTCTCCAGACACCTCAGGACCGTTCCGCAACCCGTGTGACTCCCTTGCTCTTTCTATTCTACCCTCTGGTCCAACGCACTCTTCTGGCCACACCTTGGATGCTCTCATCTCCACGTACATCCCACTCTCTATTCCTCTCACTACCCCCACATGTACTGATCATTCTCTCTTCTCACTTCAAGCTCTCTTCTCCTTTTTCAATGGCACACCCTACACCACCTCCTGCCTTCAAGGTCATCTGACCCATGAAAAGAGTGTCAGTGGCTGCCTTTGCCTCCACCTACTGTCCCCTCCTTCTACTCCTGCATCTGATTCCCACCCGGATACAGCCCTCTCTAATTTTCACCGTTCCATCTCCAACACTCTTGACATTTCTTCCCCAGTCATGAGGGTCCGACTGAAGCCTGCCAAAAAGGGGAACTCCTGGTACGACTCCGATTTGGCTGCCCTTAAACGCAAGTGCAGAGCAGCGGAACGGAAATGGGGATCTTCAGGCACAACCCCTGACAAACTGGCCTGCCGTCTTCTTCAAAGGCAATATAGACTATGCATCCGCTCCAAGAAAAGAGTCTACATTCAAGCCCTCATCTCCGCTGCATCTAACAACACGGCCAAACTTTTTTAAGGCTGCAGGTAGCTGACTAACCCTACTGCAGCTGCATCCTCTGCTGCACCCTCCCAGGCCCTTTGCTCAGCCCTGGCCATACATTTCCCCACCAAAACACAGGACATCCTGTCCTCAGTCTTTCCCCCCTAATCCCCCCATCCTGCACCAACATCTCTTGGGCACCTTTCTGCCATCCTCACCCTTCCCCCCTCTTCTCTCCTCCCTCTCCCCAGTTACACCTGATGAGGTCTCTAGACTAGTCCGGTCTATGAAAGCCTCTTCCAAACAGGTAGACCCCTGCCCCTCCAAAACCATTAAGGACAATATTCACACTCTCGCTCCAGCCTTGGCTGACTACTGCAACCTCTCGTTTGCCGCTGGAGTCTTCCTCTCTCCTCTCAAGCCCTCTCTTGTTTAGCCCCTGCTCAAAAATCCCTCTGCCGACCCGTCTATTCTGACAAACTATCATCTGATCTCCATCCCCCCTTTCCTGGGAAAACTCCTGGAGAGGCTGGTTATCACCCAACATACCCTCCACACTGAATCTATTGGTTGTCTCCATGACCATCAGTCTGGCTTTAGAGCATCCAGAGGAAATTGCTCTGGTGAACACCTGTGAAGACCTGCTCTCAAATCTTGACTCCAACTCTCCCTCTGTCCTCATTCTTTTTGACCTCTCTTCTGCTTTCCTTACAGGAAACCACAACATCCTGATCTCTGGTGTCCGTGATACCCTGGGCATCACAGATCAGGCCTTGGCGTGGCTAGCCTCCTTTCTCTCTGACCGGCCCCCCCAGGTGGAACTTGGGTCCTTTCCCTCCTCTCTCACTCTCTCTACTTGTGGTGTCGCCCAGGCATCTAACTTGTCCCCCTCGTTCTTCAATATCTACATGGCCCCCTTGGCCCACAGGATCTCTATGTTCACCTCTAACTTTCAGTGTTATGTGGATAACATGCAGCTCTCTTTCAGGCTACCATCAGCTTCCTCGTTCATCCCGACTGTCTATCCGCAATTCAGTCTTGGTGTGCTGGTAACGATCTCTGCCTGAACGCCAGTAAGATAGAGATTGTCTTCATTGGGACCTCCTGCTCCCTCTTCCCCACTTTCACACTAGCCCGGCCTCCCTTGGCCCTGCGCTCTCGGCAAAAAATCTTGCAGTCATTGTTGACTCCTCTCACTCCTTCTCTTTGCACATCTCAGACATCTCCAAAAAATCCCACTACCAACTGCACCTCCTCAGAGATATTCTACCCTTGCTCATTTTCCCCCAGAGGCTTCAACAGCCTCTTTCTCAACATTCCTACCTCTACTCTCCGTCCTCTACAACTCATCCAAAACAGAACCGCAAGAGTTATCCTTGGCCTCAAGCCCAGGGTCCGCATCACTCTGGCGCTTAAATCCCTTCACTGGCGCCCCGTGGCTGCAAGGATTAAGTTCAAGATCCTCTGCATAATCCACAAGGCTATCTGGGGCTGGGCCCTGCACTATCTACAACGCTTACTTCCTAAATACTCTCCCTCCAGAGTCCTCAGCTCATCCTCCTCCAACTCTCTGCAGGTGAGCAGCTTTCACAAACAGAGATTTGGGGGTAGATCTTTATCCTCTGTAGGTGCCTCCCTCTGGAACAGCCTCCCTGCCTCTCTCCATCTTGAGCCAGAGCAACCTAAGTTCCGGAAACTCCTCAAGACCATCCTCTTCTCTTCCTCCTCCTCTCTCCCTGTAACCTGCAAACCTCTGTTCTTTTTCTCCACTCTTCCCTTACTCTGCTCAGTTTTTGCTGACTGGTTGCCTGGTTTCACCTCCTTACAGGTCCCAGGCCCTCTTCACCAATCTTTGCACTTGCCTCTGTGCCACTGCACTATGTTCAGCATTACTGCACTTCTAATTACGGTCTATGAGTGTGGCAACCTTTCTGCACTTAAACTAGGGCCCAGTTCGACTGGACGCATTTGTTACCGCCTACCCCCTCTTCCTCACACCTGTCAGTACGCATGTACCTACCTAAATGTACTAGGACATCTGTCCTGTCCCCCCCCCACTCACTGTTTTTCTGTCCCCCCCCCACCCTAGCTAAGTCGAACCTGTAACACCTCATGCACTTGCACTAGGAGAAATGCCGTCAGGCCTAGTATGCTAGTTGTCTGTTTAGATAATTCGGAAACTTCAAGGCCTAAGAATGATTACTATATTCCCTTGTTCCCTTCCTGCCTTGAAGTGCTTTGAAGCAGTCCACCTGTGTATAAATACTATATAAACAACTACATTACAGAAAACTACAAGTTGCATAAAACTGGAGGTGGGTTAGCACGGATCCACCTTTCTTTCTTCAACTGTGCAATTTCATAAAATGATTCCTACAGCTCATGTGAGCACCGTTAATCAGGTGTAAACGCAATGACAAGGCCAGCATTAACTTGTCGCTAAACGCCCCCAACAACTAACCTGCCTCAGACCTACTTGAAAATGCCTCACCTAGCTTTCATGCACTGGATAAATGGTGTAACCTACATACACAGCCATAGACCATGTTATTTTCTCATGGTACTACAACAGGAAAAACATCTGTGATCCCTTTTTTCTGGTCCAACTTCTAACCTGGACCTACCAGGCAAGAAAAGCACAAAACACATGGTCCTCCTGAGGGCTCAAAATGTGCACTCGCCACTAGCCATCGACTACTGATAATTGACTGAATGTTTCAAGGCCCCCGTGCTCACTTCTTCCTAAGGTTTTTAGGCACTATCCTGGTAGGCCACCAAATACTTCCTGCCAGGCTGGGCCACAAGATTGGTGCTTCTGGGTAGGTTTAGTGGGCCCTCGTTGGGTTTGGTGGAGAAGTGCGGCCCTACACCCACCTTCCACTCACCGTTGTCCTGTTCTTCCTGGGCCTCTTTTCTGCCAGACTACTCCTGGGATGTCCTTCCTTTCTCTCAGCATAGTGGTCCAGCTGTATCGCCTCCTTCCTTGTGTCTGGCCTCACACTGTCCTAGCCTTGGTCTCTGGGATAGGGGACTCTCAGAGTCTGCTGCTCTACTCCTAACAGCTCTCTCAAGGCTTGACAGTGATTGCCTGGGCTGGCTGCTTTTTAGGGTGATCTCTTCTCACCTCGGGTGGTTCTTACTGACATTGTTTGCAACTGGGAAGTGTGGATTTTGCTGGCTTGTGATTGGGCCATGTATCAGAAATAATGGGTTGGCCCGAGGTAATATCAAGTCGAGCAGCTATTTTGTATTCCTTAATGGCCGTGGACATTTAAGTGTTCTCCTCCCCTCTGAATAAAGCCCCTCTGTATCTTCAGCATGTAATCAGAGGTCTGAAAATCCTTTGGTAAGGGTGGGAAAGGGTTGGTGTACATTAGCAAGAATTATAACATTAACTCCTGTAACACTTAAAGAGAACAATGCATGTTTATTTTAATCTTCACAGGGGAGATACAAGTTTGTTTCTTTCTCTTCCATGTCTTTCTCTTTTGCAACAATTTAGTTGCAGTGATCCGGCGAACCCCGCAAGTCCTGCAAATTAGAAACAATAATTCCTCCGTAAGTGTTGCAGAAGGGATACATGTATTTAACCCATTGTCTGTGGATTCAAATATTAAAACTTTGCTACCTTAAGGGGAAAGGAGATGGTCTTATCGTGCAGTGTTTGAGTTGGGTTGGAGAGAGCTTCAGGCTCCGTCCTGACTATGGGGCATCTATCTCTTTGCTCACTCTGGCTCTGCTAGGTCTCGGGCTTCCCATAGGGGTCTCCCTGGTGCTGACTGACTGCCCCTTACCTTAAGGCAGCTGGTGGCATCAGAATGCCCTACAGCAAACATTGGCTACATGGACACAATGCAAAACACCAAATAAATAGATTCAATGAGTGACAAATCCCTTCCAGAGGCAGTGTATCTCTCTCTCTCTCTCTCTCTCTCTCTCCCCCTATCCTTTCCTCTCTTCCCCTTTCTTCAAGGACCAATGTATGCTCTTCATGGGAGATGTGAAAGCATAGTATGGGGTCTCATCTTTGAATAGCCAAGAGTGAGCAATAGGGCACTCCTGAAATGGAAACCCCCTTCATTCAATGGCTGTGCATGGTCTCTTACGTTGACAAAATCTGAAATGAACAACTCCTCAACCCTCTGCCTGCTCTTACTGAAGTAATGGCCCTGATTAATATGGGCCTCCTCTCGGCTGAGCCACCACACTTAGATTCTGGAAGATTTGGTATGTACTGGCTCCTTCCTGCATAAAAAGAGCTACCATACTCTTACTATGTAGATATCATACCTCTTCTCTTACACAAGGCAGAAAACAGGAAGATTCCAGTTTACCTGGACCTGCAAGCAGCCCACAATCTACTATGTGAATCACAGTCTCCTACAGTGGAATACATACTTATTTATCTGTAACTCCAGCTTGTATCTAACCATCTAATTTCCTAAGGACTGGGGCGTGGGGGGGTGGTCACACTTACATTCTTACATATACACTCTGGGGCCAGTGATCATATCTCCTGTTTAGGCATGGGTGCTTGGGTGGGATTGACTTGGAGGGGCCAGATCCCATCCTCCACTATGTGATGTGGCATGCTGGGATGGTATGGGGATGATCCCCTTCTCTCCCTCCGAGCATGGGGATGGGCCGACAAAGGATTGCCACAGTAGTCTCTCAGCCCCTTAAAGAGAGGGACCCCTAGAATTATACACGCTAATCCCACATGCCCTTTTCATGCTGTCCTCCAATGTCATCATCTATTAGACTGTGTGAATCCTACCCTAGAAATGTAGACCCTAAAGAAGCTAAGCATGTACACACCCAGCAGCTGAGCAAGACCAGCCCTGCCATCTTTGCACCCTGTTCCAGAAGTGCGTGTGGGTTTGTGCATGCGTGGGTAACAGGAAATGAAGATGGAGGATCAGCCCAATAAAGATACAGCCCAAGGCACCTGGCAGAACCAAGGATGTCAATCCTACAGACCACATTTAGGTCCCTGCTCACCAACAGGCCCCTTCGCAGAGTGAGCAAATTATGCTTACCAGGAGCCACCAAAGACCCAGTCCAGGGGTATGGAAATAGACAGGTACATATATTCAGAGAGAACATTTTTTTATTGGTGGGCTATTGCAATAGTGAAGTAGCACACAATGATGAGAAGGAGGTGCATTAGGAGGAGAAGGTGCATGGGGAGGAGTAGGTGCAGGAGGAGAAGAGGTGCAGAAGAAGTTTAAGTGGCAGGAAGAGGGTGAGGTACAGATGGAGTAGAAGGTAGAGAAGGAAGAGGAAGTTGAAGGAAGACAAGGAGTGGGGAAAGCATTAGAGGTTGGAGGGGGGAGATCAAGGAAAAGGGGAGGGAGCAGAGGAGGTTGGAGGATGTGAAATGGAGTGAGAGAAACAGATAAAGCATCTGAAGAGATGAAGGTGAAGATTTGGTAGGAAGGAAGGAATGGTAGCTAGAGGAGGGAAGAAGGGACCAGAATCAAGAAAGGAGGATGGTGAGTAGCTCCTTGGAGGTCTAAGGACTGTAAAAGACAACAAACACTTGTCTGTTGTCTGAAGGAAGTGGAAGAGGGAATGAGCACAAAGCAGAACATTGAGGAGGCGCTGGAGGGCTAGTGCCAAGGCAGAGAGACAAACCTGCAGGCACAAGTGAGAGTCGACTCAGCGGAGTGGGAAATAAAACAAAACAAGTTTGGTTGGTAGATTCATGCCCTTGAGACAGGGAGTTGAGCAACCCTTCCCGGCCTAACTCATTTCTGGGAGACGCTATAGAACTCACTTAACGCAAGCCTCAAGCTCCAGCAAGATTCCCTGGACTGGCTTAGAAACTTTGGAGAACCGCCAAACCAGTGGCCTACGGATAGAGGCAACTCGCGCACCAGGATATCACTCATCAGAGAAGTCCTCTGTGAAAGACTGGGTGAGACTAGGGAAAGCGTAAGAAGAGAATCTCTGCATCAAAGACAGTACTTGGTTGAAAGCAGCAAATAAGTAATTTGGGAATTTGTCTTGCCTTTGGATTCACTGTCCATACAAAACTGGACGAGGGAAGAACGCCACAGAGGCAAATCGGGGCACCCTACTCTGGAGTGAAGGCTTACACACATCTCGAGAAGCCTTAAGAAAACAGTTAATCCAGGAGAGGAAGCATGGACAAGACTTTTAGAACACACCATCCTGACCAGGAACTTACTGAAGTAATACAAAGGACACATCCAAATCAGTAAGACACCTACTGCGGAAGGTGATCATTGACAGGGAGACTGATCCCTTTCGTTGTTTTAGTTTGCTTGTATCTCTGCCAATAAGATAACTCACTTTTCATTTTGGAACCATCCCCAGTAACTGTGAATTTCAAGTAAAGAAATGTTATCTTAATACATATTGAAGTGTTTGGTGATGTTTTTTCCAACATCTTTTTGAGATAAGCCTTTGCATCAGAAAAATATTTCAATACAATGCAAAGTATCCCAAGCGATAATACTATCCACTTGAGTGACATTAGCTACCACTCAGTTAACATGTAAGTTAAAAAAACTGTGCTTCAGGGAGTTCACCTTACAAAATGCAAACAGCACATGCTTGCTTTATTTATTCTTCAGCGCCCCGATATATTGAGATAAAACGGTAATATTTTAAAGGAACCAGAATTTAGGGCACAGCTGTAATTAGAATAAACTGGATTTCACCCTCAATTGTTCCTATTGCACATTTTACTGTAATATGTGAGGAACCTGAGGGCATCCTCGCTATCTACTCCCTTAGATCTGCCTCTCAGGTGGCCAAGGAAGGGACATAGCTTTTGGATCCTGACCCTGCAGGTGGGTATGCAAGGCAGGATCACCTGGGTGGAGGGTCCCCGGGAAGTGGAGGAAGGGTGCCTTTAGGTGAGGCATGGTATCCCCTTTCCCTTATCAAAATACATCCTACCCTCCGCCAAGCTTTATAGATTGTTACCACTCTACCCCACTGTCACACATTCCACCTATATTCCATTCTGGTCCCTTTCAAACTGTGGCAAGGAAGAGGCGACTAGGAGGAATTCACACTTCAACCCATGCACACCACTTTGGTACTGGGACGAGGAAGAGGACTGCAGAACATCATTCTAAAAGTAAGGCATATCCCAGTAATAGAGTTCATTTTAGTCAGGCGAAGGACTTGCACCTGCAACCCCTTAAGAGACTACAGGTGAATATAAATGGGAGTGAGAACTGCCTGGGAAGCCAGGACTGTGGAGCAGGCTGGAGCGGAGAAGCCGGTGAAAAGGATGCCAGTGGCTGCAGGAGAGCAGGAAGGACGCTCAGGTAGGAAGGAGCCGTAAGAGAGTCTATAGCCCTGCAGAGCTCCAAGCTGTGTGTCCCCAGCTGGAGCTGGAGGAAACAGAAGCTGCCACTTTCTTGCAAAGGTCAAACGCGGTTCGCTGGTGCTCCCGATGTGAGAGAGGGGAGCGAGCGAAAGCACAAGAGGACCACGCAAGCACCCGCAGGAGCTACCGCATACCGGTGAGTGACAGGGTGAGAGAGCACTCTAAGCAGGATCCTTCGGGGGCTTAGTCTGGGCCAAAGAAAGGGCAGAACAAAGACATGAATATAACGAAGGGGTCTGGAGACCTGAGGGACATTAAGTGTCGAGAGAATTACCAAGTAGCTAACCAATATTTAATACCGAATGCACAAGTGAAATGAAAATACAGCACTAATGGAGAGAAAGTGATGTGCATTAACAAACGAGTGAAATTAAGGAAAAAGCATTTATGAACAACATGAAAGTGAAAAGCCAAGTGAAAACCAATAACGAGAATTGGTGAAACACGTGAAAGACAAATAAGAAGCACTATTGGTTAGTGTGAAAGCAAGGTGATAACAAGGAGTAAATAGAGAGAAGTGAAGTGTGTGAAACGCACGTGTTGGCATAGGCAAGAAACTGCCAAGAAGAAACAAGAGTGCAAATGGGATGTCACAAGTGCAGAAAGGAAACATATGGTGGCAAAGTAGTCCAATGAGAATCAATGAACATTATAAAGTCCCAAGGGTTATCAGTTGCATGACCTGTGATGGGTGGACCGTGTGGTCCGACAACTCTGCCTAGACCGAATAACCACTACTTGGAGTGAGCCTACGAAAACAAGGAGATTGCAGTTGTTTTGTTTCATCAGTCTGGAAGTGAC
Source organism: Ambystoma mexicanum (assembly GCF_040938575.1). Classification (NCBI taxonomy): domain Eukaryota; kingdom Metazoa; phylum Chordata; class Amphibia; order Caudata; family Ambystomatidae; genus Ambystoma; species Ambystoma mexicanum. The sequence continues at coordinate 785,383,453 of NC_090931.1, forward strand.
TAAAAGAGAAAGAATCGCCAAGAGAATGGTAAGGAAGCCTAAAAGAATACCATTTGTACTGAAAGCTAACAAAGTTGAATTAACTGTGAACTGTATTGAACTTTTGGAAGGGAACCCCGAGGTTGTTTGTAACTTTGTTGAACCTGGGCAAGTGAGCTCCAAGACCTTTTTGTGGAACTGTTTTGAGTCTAAGGAAGAAGAAGCTGAAAACCTACCAGGAGCTGGAAGAAGTGCAGAACTCTACTTTGAACACTGTTTCTTTGGTTACTGACATCCCTATACATTGTATAGATTTCGTTGTGAGGGCAAGCATAGGTTTTGGACACAGACATACTTTTAAGTTGGACTTTATGGCACAGACTATCCTTAGTTTCATTAGGTAGGGAAATCCCACCATAGCATAGGGCAGGTTAGGACTTATTCCATCCTGACATTTGAGAAATAAAAAGCTCTATTTTAGAAAAGTGAATCTGTTGTCTGTGTCTTCCTTCATGATGCCTTCACAGATGTCAAATAACAAAGGTAGAACACTTTCAGCAGCAATGTATTTGAGTAAAGAACAACTGTAAATAAGGCAATTGAACAAATAAATGTTTACCTGAGATTCTTTAGCCAAAAGATTAAAGATGGTAAACTAAGGAGTATGATCCATGTGAGTAAATTCATGATTGTAATATGCATCTTAAGGTTTTCAGCAGCTTCCACCATTACTGCATTGGCAGGCATTGAAGCAGTGGGGGAGAGTAGTGTGTCCTCCTTGGATGACAGGCTCGTGGACAAGTCATGCTCCAATTGTTCGTCTTTTTCTGAAGGGGTGTTGCAGGCATCAGAGTTCTTAAGTTGTTCGGAATAATTTAGAGTTGTTTCAGCTTCTTCATTGTGATTCGGAACCTGTGTACAGTTAAAATGTATAAATGTCACGAAGAAATGAAATGGAAAATAAACTAGCACCCATCAGAAAACAACATGTTCACATTAGTTCACTAAAGGCATGGGAAAACACAAGAGGATGGAAAAGATGACATGATAAGCAAACAATTCCCGTTCACTGCTTCATAAGACCACCCACAGGATCCTTCTAAAAGTTCTGTATGAAGGATTGATATGATATGATAGTTTATTTATATAGCACCTATACACAATGTGTTTCAAAGCACTTCACGGCAAGGGAGGGAACAAGGGAAAATACAAAACATTCTTACAGGCCATGAACAACAAGAATGTGAAATTAACTATCGTACTCTGCCTAGCGACATTTCATATAGTGCAAGTGCTAAGACACAGATAGGAAGGAAATGGGAACACACAGGTGACAACCGTACTAGGCCTGGCGACATTTTTGGTAGAGCCGGAGAATTACACGAGGTGAGGGAGAGTGAAGGAGAGAGAGGAACAAAACAAGCGACTATTGTACCAGGCCTGACAACATTTCAGATAGTGCTGGAGGGGGAGGGAGGATAACAAGTAAGGGGGGGAGGAGACAAACACGTGTTACTATCATACTACGTTCAGGGACAGGAGACAAGAATAGAATAAAAACAGTGAAAAGAGCAGATAAGCAGAGGGGAGGGCAAAATAACTTTCAAACTGCAATGTGCAGCTAGTCGGTCTGCATCACTGTTCTCATTTGAGGCTGCTCCTGGCATGGGAATTGTGTAAGACGTGCAAGCTCTTTTATCCCTTGAATGGCCCTCAAGGCACCAAACAATTATGTAGCCCCTCCCACATTTTCCAGCTCTTTTCTGGGCTTTTCTGATTCATGGAAACTGGGCAACTGACCCACTCTGACAGAACCAAGAACAATATAATTTAAGATGATGTTTAAGCCCACATCCATCACCAAGTAATCCAATAAACAACCTCAGCCTCCAGAGGTAGAGACAATATTTATTTCCATACCGATTTGCAGAAATGACCAGGGAAACTGGGATAGTATCACCATTCCAGAATTATTGAGTTTTGCACAAACAGCCTTATACAGAGAAGTATGATACATTTATTTGGGTGCATTAACAATGAAATTCCTACTGGAGCATCCTCTGACCTTGGAGGAAATGGATTTATAGCACTCTTCGAGGCTTGCGCAATTCCACTCGGCTATCCATGTGATACAAACCACTGCCTCCGGCAGATCTTACCATTAGACATAGTAAGACCTAATCAAGCACCTAGCGCCAATGTAACCCCTATTCCGCTTCTCAGATGGCTACACATTCATTCATGTAATGACGTGGGATGTGTCACTGGGTGTACCTGCACTATGGACAGAGGCTAATGTAATTCCCACATATCCTCAGGGGTCGTTATATGCCAATCAATAAAATCCCTCAGAGCTCCACCTCTACAAATATGACTGCCATAGTGATGTCATCTCCCAGTTGTGGCTTAAATTCTGCTCTGTCTGTGGCTCACGAAAGTCTGCAGCTCATCAGAAATAAAATACTGTAGGTTTCAACAGTTCCTCCTTTTGTGATCTCAGCACAGGTTACACAAATATTTTATTTCTTCATTGTTCGCTTTGTTTATTCCAGTATTTCCATCCGGGTCTCTACGTACCTTTATTCCCTAGCTCGATCTGTGTGAATTTTAATGAGACTTTATTAGTGTTTATCAGCATTGTAATATTTAGACGCACATAAGCGGACTCATCAAGAATAATCGATGTGCATGATTCTTTCTGTGTGAATCGGCACGCTATCATTTTCTTCAATGTCACAGTTTGAATCGGTAATAGTAATTTCTGCCCTCTCAAGAATCATAGAGTGTATCCCTTCATTATGGATGTGAAAAAGAGTTCTTGAGGGTTTTTGCCACAGCAGCCCCACCAGCAGAGTGGAAAAGTGAATACAATGGAAGCTACAATTCCAATCAGCACCGACGATTCATGCAATTCAGCCAATTTCAATTTCTTAGCAGTTTAAAACCACCGATCCAGGAGAATCACAAGGCACGAACACGGATACACCCGAACAGATTATTAAACTTATCTCGCTGAATATACAGGGTTTAAATACCTCAGTAAAACGAAGAAAATTAGAAAGGCTCCTCTCGCACCACACACCAGAAATCGTAGCACTGCAAGAAACTCATATTAAGAAAACATTCCAACCGACTGAAGCTAAGACGGTTCCATACAAGCAAACGCAGCAAGCAAGGCCAGGGGGGTATTAATCGGAATCAACGCAGGGCTATCGGCCCGAATCATCTCCACTAAAACAGACACGGAGGGCCGATACGTATTTGTCACGACGGAAATAGACACTACTATCATCACACTCGCCACGGTATACGTCCCGAACTCCAGGCAAGACGGGTTTCTCCAAACGGTACTTGCAGAGGTAGAGGTGTTTGCATAGGGGGAGATTATGGTAAATGGGGGTTTTAACCTTGCGTGGGACCCGCAAAGGGACAGAAGCATTATTACACAATGGCCGCAAACCCTGCTGACACCTGCTCTTCAGAAGACGACAGAACACCTCACACTGCTAGACCTTTGGGTAGCGCTAAAGCGAACGGACCCTGGATTCACCTTCTACTCCCATGTTCACCAAACCTTCTCCTGCATCGATTATATCTGGGGATCCTCAACTCTGCTAGGCAAAACCCAATCCATAGATACACTCCCCATCACCCTTTCAGATCACGTACCAATGCTAGCGATATTTAACACACAACGCCCCCGGCAGGGTTTGTGGCGATGGTTATACCCGAAAGAGGCCTTGTCCGATGTGGCCCTAACTGCGGACATAGAATCAAAAATTAGGGAATACTTCAAACAAAATGGGGCATCGGGGGTGAAGGAGCCAATGATTTGGGATGCCTTTAAGGCCACCCTGAGAGGGGAACTCATAGCCCTGCATGCTAGCTGGCGAAACCAGAAGTGTGCCATAGAGATCCAACTAGAAAAGGACCTCCAGGACATACTGAGGAGAATGATGCATAACCCCACGAGAGCGCTGCGAAAAGAGCACCAACATATCAGGAAGTAACTGAATATGCTCCAAACAAAAAAGGCAGAATGGGGACTATTAGCACTCAAACATAAATATTAGATCCATGCCAATAAGACTGATTACAAGACAGCTCAAGCAGAACACAGCTGCCCAAACGATCAAGGGGATTATCACCCCTCAAGGAGAGAAAGTACACTCTACAACCTATATCGCGGCCCACTTCGCTGGCTTCTACGGCAGTCTCTACAGTTCAGACAACTCCGATGAGGAAGCCCAACAGTTCCTTAGATTAATCACTATTACCACATTATCAGGAGCAGAAAGCAATGCAATGGAGACAGATATCAAGGTTTACTCCGGGGTTTTATAAAGCCTACCAGCACATCCTGGCTCCCAAACTAGTGGTGCTATACAACACCTTTGCCTCGACGGGAAGCATCACCCTTACGATGGAGGAGGCAAAAATCATACTCTTCCCCAAGCCAGACAAAGATCCCACGCAATGAGGCTCATATAGACCTATTGCACTGATAAATATCAATGCCAAAATCTACACCAGAATATTGGCTAGCAGGCTTGAGGGCCTGCTACCACAATTAATCCACCCCGACCAATCAAGTTTTATAAGTCAGAGAGAAACCCACGACAATCTCAGGTGGGTCTGCCACATCCTGAAAAAATGCAGAAGAGAGGAACCCCGGTGGTCCTCCTCTCTCTAGATATTGAATAGGCATTTGACAGGGTGGAGTGGTCCTTCCTGTTGAACACTATGTGGAAAATGGGCATGGGGCCGAAATTCATGGCGATGGTCAGAGCAAATTACAGCAATCTGTCGGCTCGCATTGAAATAAACAGGGAATTATCGACCCAGATAAAATTATCCAGATGCAACAGACAGGTATGCCCCTTGTCGCCCCTTCTCTTCGCCATTTATCTAGAACCTTTCCTGGCCACTTTCCACATGAATAGGGACATCACGGGCATACCATTTGGGAGGGCAGAATAGAAGGTAACAACTTATGCAGATGAAATGCTCCTAACCCTCGGAAAGCCAGAGACATCCCCTTCTGGCAGTGATCAAAGACATTCAGAGATTTGGGGAGGTGGCAGGGCTGAAAGTGAATCTGGCCAAATCAGAGATCCTAAACCGGACACTGAGGGCGGATAATTTAACGCAAGCACAACAATCATCTCAATTCAGATGGGTGCACACAAGCATCAAAGTACTGGGAATACACCTGACTCCATTGCTCGGGGGCCTTTACGGGGCTAACTACCCCTCGCAGATCGATCAGCTCAGGAAACAACTCACTACCTGGGGCCCTCTCTCAACCTCTTGGCTAGGCACAATCAATAATTATAATCAAGGAGATCAACACGCTCATATTTTTTCTTTGAAAAATGGTGACAGCATGTTCTTTCTCACAAACAATACACGAAAAACATTGTGTTCCATATAAAATATACACTTTGTATTTATTAAATCATTTAGTGTACAATAGAAAATGTAATACAATTTCAAAGGTGGTACAGGCACCTATGGTGAAACAGTTTATTCAGAAAGGGCACTCCCATGAAGATTTTACATGGGTTATCATGGGTTATCCTTAAACGTGTATATGGTTCAGGTAAAGAGGTGATTGATCACAAACAAATCACTTTAGAACAAACATTAATCTTCAAGACCCAAAGCCATGCAATTGGGCTAAACGAGGACATTGAGTGGCACAATGTCGGCCGTTAGAGGCGATAGATCTGATTAATTCACGTTTTTCTTGAAGTGTGGCTTTCTGGTGTTCAATCAGATGGGCCCTGCGCATATGTTATTGAGGTTGGAATTTCCAAAGTTTGTTGTGGTCAATTTATCTGATGGCTTCTAAAGTATTGTATTCATTTGGAGTATATTTAAAGTGCATTGTGCTGTGACGAACCTAAATGTGATTCATGGGTTAAAAATGCTTAAACATTTTATATGAAATATACTACTTGTGAATACTTTGAATTGACATTAGATTGTTCGCAGTATAAATTACAGCACTACAGGGATGTGTGCAGGATGCAGGGTGGTGTCCATGTCCATCACTGTCAATTTGCCACTACTATTAGAAATCATAGTGTTCTTTGGCAAGTGTAGAATAGTGATATTATATGGTACAAAGTCCTAACCATTGTGTTTTATTGGTATACAGTATAGGGTCCTACTGAGAAGGAATCTATGGAAAAGCTGGTCTCCCATTGAATGGAATCTTGAATTGCAACTCATGATTGGTATTGAGAGCATAATTTGTTTGCTAATATGCTTTTTAATGCATATTTAGGGTGCTTCATTAATTAAGGCATACCCTGACTTTTGATGTATGGATTAATTCCCTTGAAAAAAATCTTGTGGTGACTGAGAAATTAAAAAAAAATGTTTTTAACTATAGTGTTTAAAAAAGAAGAAGCCTCGCCAGGGTTCAAGTGTGTGGACACTGAAATACAAGTTGGAATAATAATATCCCCTGATGGATGTCTGATGCAAAGGGTCTTTTGGACAGAAACATGTTGGGTTTGATGCAAACACAACAAATAGACCTGGTTCTTGAATATTAAGTGTTGGCCTTGTTGTGTCTAAAGTCATTTGTTTAATGGTGTTTGTCAATTTTGTATTTGTTGTTAGAGAGTGTCCCTTTTCTCTGACCTGGATATAAGGTTCAAATTATTAAAAAAGAAAAATACAAAAAACAAAAAAAAATGTTAGGAAATTGTATTACATTTTCTATTGTACACTAAATGAATGAATAAATACAAAGTGTATATTTCATAGAGAACACAATGTCTTTCGAATATTGTTTGTGAGAAAGAACATGCTGTCACCAGTTTTCAAAGAAAAAATATGAGAGTGTTGATCTCCTTGATTATAATTATTGTATATTGTCTCTTCCTGGACAGTGGTGTCAGTAAGGTTGTGCAATAGACCAATCTTAGGGAATGTCTTTATGGTTACCTGTATTGTATTAATATAGGCAGAATCAATGCCATTAAAATGACGGTCCTCCCAAGACTATTATATCTCTTCCAAGCCCTTCTAATCCCAGTGCCATAAACGTTCTTCCGAGCAATATACAAACATATTGCCACATATGTATGGAAACAGACGTCCCACAGGGTAGCGATGAAACTCCTCCAGACACTGACTAAAGGATGAGGGCTAGGCCTGCCGAACCTCTGCTTATACTACAGGGCCGCTCAAATTAGAATTATTAAAGACTGGCTCTCCACAGACTCTGGTAAGATATGGTGCCAGATGGACCAGGCAGTAGTGGGTTCTCCATTGGGGGAAGTCCTTCGGCTACATAAAGATAATCACTGGCCCAATATGCATAAATCGAATATCACTACCTTAGTGTAGCAACAATGGGACTGGTTGGCTCGAAGTAAGCGCTTCACCACCTTCCCCCTCCATCTGTATCCTGATCTTTAGTAACCCACAATTCATCCCGGGCATTCCCGCTGGGGCATTCAAGAAGTAGAAAGAAGAAGGATGCACCAAGATTGGGGGTATGTTCCAGGAACAAGATATAAAATCATTCCTCCATTGCAAAATGGAACTGGGTCTAGTGGAAACCGATATAATGCAATACCTCCAACTGCGCCACTGGTTAATGGGCCTCAAGATGAGGGCCGCAGCCACTATGCCCCTTACACTTTTCAAAAAATTCCTCACAACCGACCCCGGGGATAAACGACCAATATCCAACATCTACAAAATAGGCCTCAACATGGAACAAACCTCAAATGGCAAATATGTGAGGGTATGGGAGGTAACACTTGGGGAACCCATGACGAGGGAGGACTGCGAAGAACTCTAGCGAGACATCCCAAAAAGTACTCAATCAATTCAGATCAGGGAATTCTGGTACAAGCTGATGAGGCAGTGGCATTATTCCCCCTCAAGGCTGAAACAGATATATCCCAATACGACGGGGATGTGCTGGTGGGACTGTGGCGAGGTGGGAGACTGGCTCCACATCTGGAGGGGCTGCCGAAAACTGGAAAGCTACTGGAAATAAATGGACCAACACATAAACACGATAATTGGCAAATGCTCCCACAAAGGGCAGAGAGAGGGGATGCTATGCCTGACCACATTAGGCCGGAACCTATGGACGAAATCTACCAGGAAGGCCTATGGGATCCTTTCACTTTCAGGACTCTTGGTCATTGCGCAGAAATGGAAGGTCAAAGACCCCTCAACAGAGATGATTGGCTCTTGAAAGTCTGGCACTTTACCGCGCTGAAATACACTGCAGGTGGCGCAAACAGAATTTGCTGCTGAGTGGGAAGAGGTGATGGCCTTTTTGAATGATGACTATAGAAAGAGCTTTTGCACGCAAACTATCCGAATCCTGGAAATAGGGTAAACTCCGACCAGCGGCACTGGACAAGTTTGCTGGAGGGAGGGGGGCACAGTTCTTTCTTCACTGCCATACCTATAGAAAAAAATCAATTAAAATATTGTTTAAATATAAATATATATTTACTCTAACGTGGTACAGTGTTAGTGTCCGACATGTTAAATCAAAGAGGTTTCTTTCATTATCAAATGTTGCATCACTTACAGTTCCTTTTTTTGTTATTTGAGTTTTTTGCATGTCTGGTAATAATTCTAATAATTTTTGAAAATGATAGGGAACAGTAGTCCAAACTAACCGAACCTCATATTTCAGCTGTACTTCAAATATTTGCACTGCAGCCTCAATCACATTGTGCATTTCAGTCATAGTTAAAAGCGTACAACTGATATTGAGTTCTAACCTTTGCTTAGGGTGCATGCAACTATAATTTAGGAGAAGTTCCATTTGGCATCACACCTTTGGCACTACCCTCCCAACAAATTTGACCTTCAATAGCCACCATGCTTGGAAAGGGAAAGAAAGGGTTTAAACCAATTCCCTTGATATCTGCAAAAGTTACCCTCAGCATTTTACAGAGACTTGCTGTTGAGGACAAGATTAAACATCCTTGACACAAGAGAAGTAGAGCTGGAGAGAAAGATAATAAATCCAGAAAAAGCACTTTGTCGTCAGTGTAAACAATCGGGAACAAAATGGAATCGCTAAATCATCGGGTAACCTCTTACCTGGCTTTATCTAACCTCCGAAGAACCCATCTAAAAAAATATCAATTGATTCGTGACATTGAAATAGACCATCAGTGGTGGGAGTGGATGCTGATGGTGGAGAGTATAAGCCATTGCTAAGAAGTGCTACACTTCCTTGAATCAATCCGGTCTTTGTGAAAGTATCTGAAGTTAACACAATTGCTCGCCTTTCTGATCTATAGTGGCGATCTGCACCCTAATGTAATTTAAGTTTTGAAGCTGGTCAGGTCTCTTTGAACTGAATGCGTAAATGTATTTATGATTTTAGCTATCCTTTGTTATTTCCTCTATAACAAGGACATTTTGATTGATATAGTGTATGCCAGGAAAATGAATGAGGAAAAGAGAAGCAATGTAAATGGTTGCAATTACTTGTTTGTATTATATGAGGTTTTATGAATAAGTTAACCAATAACATATAAAAAATAAATAAAGAAAATAGCCACTATGTGACATGGCTTCCCCTTCTCAATACATTGGATCTCCAGGAGTTCTTTAGGCCATAATGTCCAGTCACTTACGATCCACACGACTTGCTTCATCTCAGGAAAGATCACTGCCTAGCGATTCGTTTCTCCAGGGACTTAAACTTCCCAGATGTCTCAACATATTACTCAGTACCATCTACAGCTTGGTAAAATCCCTGGCATTATCTGATATGTTGGGGCCCATGAACCCCAGACTGGTCTATTCACGCTGCAAGTGCATCTCGCTGTTTCGATGTTATAGTACCAGTTACCAAACTTCCACAAGTTACTCCAGGACCACAAAGCTGCTGTGACTCTTGAATTTTCATTCAATGCCTCAGGTCAGAACGGGTGTTCAATGTCACCACGGATAGATCCCAACTGGTCATTCGGGTAGTCTTACACATCTGCACAGACGATATGCAGCTTGCTAGTTCGAGCTACAGTAGTGATGTTAAATCTGGGACTCACTAAGGCTGTTTGATTGATATTGCCGATGCCCTCGATGAGATGTACCTCTCCTAGGCTTGCATCTAGATTAGTCAGTGGTGACCCTGTTCTCAACCCAGTCACTTTTCTAATTCTCCCAAACTTTTCTCAAGAATGCCTCCCCATTGTAGGTTCCAGGCTGTGGCCACTGAGTTGACCTCGTCCAAGACTTGTCCTTCTAGGTTTCCTCATGCTCTTCTTTTCACCATCAGAATGCCCCTCTGCTGTGCCTATCGTATCGATGCTGCTGTTGAACAATTAGGAAAATGAGAATTCAATTGACAAATAGAAGTGCATAGGCCCAAATCTGGCATAGAAAATAATCTCCTTAGCTAGACCATTTCCATTATTTACAGTTATATACCATGTTGTTTGTGGCTTTACCATGATAGTTTCTTTCAAATGATTGATGTTGGGGGGTGATAGAGCAGGTGTTGAATAAGCATGTAGTCTTTGACACAGGTTGTCTATCCAAGAAATGTATTTTATCTTTCCTCATGCAGTAGCTGTGGGGCAAGAGTTCAGTATGGGTTTCAGATTTGTAAGAGAACACTTGCCTTCTCAGACATTTTCCTCATTATGAGATACACAGAAGTATGGGGCAATGGTCTCAAGTTTCTTTGGCAAACACATTTGGCGATAGAGCTCACCTTTAGCTGTTCTTAACCTCTCTCGTGTTGCCATCAGTCCATTGTATTACGCACTGATGTAACTTGGCTCACTCTGGAAAATACAGATGATGCCACAATAAGATATTACATTGGTTCTTTGTGTAGGACTGGGCCACCCTGATTCTCAGATCATTGCTAACACTTTTGAAGTTTCTTTTCCCTGTTAGTTATTTGTTACACTTTTCTTTTTAACCCACTCTGAGGCATATGCTGGTTTCAAGAGAAGCTTGCACTCTGGTCATTAAGAACCAATTGTTGTAGGGCCTTGCCCAAATGTGCATTTACCTATACCAGAAATAAAGCATCACTGTGCACTCCCATGATGCAATTCCACAATTTCCTCCCTGCCATGCTTGTAGACTACTCTAGTGCCTGATAAGTGCTAGCAGTCTACAGGGAAGGCTGATTTTGGTCTGTCTCTTATGTCCATCTCGGAGGTGTTACCTGGAGGGTTTATTGGAGCGCTCCCTCCTTTACTTGAAATATCGCAGGTCCTGCGAAGTGCCTGATAAGTGCTAGCAGTCCGCAGTCCACGTGTTTGCATTTTGTCAGCAGACCTGATTAATTTCAGGAACCCTTGCCGGCATGCATTCATCCTGAAAAAAGAAATTCATGAGTAGATCTGCAAGCATGACAATTCTGTGACTTTTGACTGGGGGAGTTCTTTTTACTTAAAAATAGCATGTTCTGCTTCTTAATCCGGAATACAGGCAAAATAATAATCATTTTAACTATTTTGTTTTTAATTGCCTTGCACTTCAAAACGTTACTTAAGACTTGAAGAACTTGGAACATAAATTCCCTAATCACCTTTATTGAAAACACCCTGAGGTTATAGGGTGGTAATATGTCTTTCGGCATCGCCTGTATAGCTTAACGCAGTGAGTGTCTACTTCTTTTCTGCTCCATATGCCGGCTACACATAAGAGGTATCAATTGAGGAGTGCCAATGATATGGGGAGATCTCGGACTGCAGATACTAGCTGAAATTCTTTTAAAAAAGTATCTGCAGAAAGCTATGTGTTAATGCAAATCCACATGGAACTGCTATGGTAATAGAAGCAAGTAAAGCAGAATCCTCTTGCGGAGATTGTGTCAGAAGCGGCTGAAGCGGTTGAATTCTATTCCGCTTTCAGTGCGGCTTTACACGTTTTTTGCACGCCACTGGGGCCTTTCCTCTAACTGCCTTGGACAGCCTGGAAGAAGGAAGCCTGTGCCTGCGGTCCTCTTTTGGCATTATTTTTGGTGCCGATTGCTGCCAATGCTGAGTGGGGGTGTTGAGTAGCATTGTGCTGACTACCGACACCGACTTCAAATTAGTCTGTAGACTCCCCCGAAGCCGGCGCTGATGCCACTTCTAGGTTGGCTTCAGCAGCCGGCGCGCTTATACTCTTATGACAACACACCGGTAAGCAGTGTGTGTGTGGTGTCAGAGAGCGGACAGTGGACCAACTGTCTTTTACTTTTTCTTTCATTGTCTGTTGCAGCCAATAAATGGTATTTAGTAGTTCCCTTTGGTGCATTACAGTAGTTTGGCTCTGGCACCTGGTAATCCCTTGCTTCCTGACATACCCCAGACACACACTCTGTATTGAGGTACTGTGAAGAGATTCCATTTAATGAGTGGTCGAGATAAGCACATACACATTGATTTCTTCTCTTTATTCCACCATGAAAGTGATGCAGGAAAAGATATATTACCTATGCAGTATGCTGCATAGACATGGCATACGTCTTTGCAGCCCCTCAAGGAGCCAGGGTGCTATCAGGGGGTTCCTCGGATTAAGAAGGTGGCCAAATATATCCCCCTAATAAATCTGGGAATAATATACAAGGCTTTGGATAACTATTTCCTGGCGTCACGGTCACGTCCTTGAAGCATAGGGCTGAACTATCTGCTGCACCTGCTTTAACGTAGGAAATGAGTGCTGCAAGCCACTCCTTCACTATTGACAACAATGGATCACTTCTTAACCTCTGTAATAATCTACAGAGAAACTCTGTGGGCCACACAGGTTCACAAGGTGACAATCGTATGGAGACTAATCTATGCGCCTCTCCCAATCTTGAAGCACTAGTCTTCGACACGGGAATACATTGGACCTATTGCTTCGGAAGGAGAAGATCCTACAAGTACCACATATGTGGATCAATCTTCTTGGCTTCTTCTGACCCTAATTTCTAAATTGGATGCATTGTCCATCTTGATCTCATCGTTCGCCACAGAACAGACATTTAAAGCTGCAGTGGTCAATTTGTTGGACGCCATCCTGATAAAAAAATCAGGACCACATGCCCCCCCATTGTCATAAGATTGCTTTCTCTGAACCATTTCAGGGTATTGTCTGCCCATCTGTTACTTGCTGTAGCCTACTGTCAGATAATTTTGATCGAGAATTCGAGGGTGACCATTCGGACACATCTGGGCTGGCGCTCGGATCGAATGACGCTGTCCTTATTTCCGCAGCAACGGAGGTGGAAGCTATTGAGGCACTCTGTAATGAGATCTCATTACTGAGAACGCTGCCTGAAATGGCAAAGACTAGGGCTAAGAAGAGTGAAAAAAAGACAGCCTTGCCGCACGCCTGAAGCAGGTTGAATTTCTCAAGTCACAGGGCTTCCAAAAGAAGCAATGGCCTAGAGCGTGACACTCAAAAACGGCCAAGGGTTCAGTCTCCTTATTTATTAAGGAACAGGGAGATGGGTCCTGTAGGAAAGTAGAGCTCAGAGGACCCTTGGACAAGTGGGTGTGCCCTACATGGGCTAGAGAACCTTATGTTTCCAACAAGAAGCAGGAGGTCATATCGGCTGGACACAAGGAATTTCAATACCCGTCACAGTCGAAGTCCATCATCACCAAACCGAACCAAGCTCAGAACATTCCCATCCAAATGACTGACATCCTGAACATTCCGCAACCCTCTTTCAATATACACTCATGGTCCAATCTGGGGTCATTAGTCAAACTTGAAGAGATTGTGCCTGACAGAAATAGTCCCTTTTTTAACAGAACAAGACTTCAGCTAATCTGGATGGCAATTCCTTGGCTCAATGCTATTAAGCGTGAGGACATCTATGGAGCTAAATTGCCCAAATGGGATAGTGTGTCAAATTGGGCCCTCATTAGCCTAGCCTCACTGGCAATTACTGCTTTGCTTTGTATGGGGTCCCAGGCACTTGAGACAAGGGGCTTTGAATTAACGGTTTGCGGTCTGTTTTCAACTGATAGTGAGGTTTGTTGGAATAAGAGATTGCGTGAGAGGAGACCCGCACGGATCACCCAGAATCCTCAGGGTAGTCGTACTTGGGATCAAGAAACATACCCACCCCTAAAATACTGTACTTAAAAAAAACAATGAAGATGCTTTGTTGGAACACTCAGGTGTACAACTCATTTATGAAAAACCAAATTGGATTATCAGTCATTGGTGACAGTGATGCAATTATACTGCAAGAAACCTGGGCCACCAACGATCTACATATTAATAGATTCAATAGGATTTTTAGGCATGCAGCATCTGGCGTTTTAGGCAGCTTGTTTGGTGGTCTAATCATAGGAGCCAAATCCTCTATGATAGTATCTGTTTTTTATGAAGAGAACACATCATCCTATGTTCTAGCGGCTATGATTACATTGGATTCGATTGACCTCCGCCTGCTGATTATCAACATCTACTCACCTGTGCAGTCGTCTAAAGTCAAAGAAATACCATCCCAGATGGAGGATATATTGGGAACCTGGAGTGAAAGATACCCGGAGGGGAGTATTATAATTGCAGGAGACTTCATTGCTCCCAATCTAGTCAATTATAGCCTGCAGAACTTGGGATGAGGTCAACGGGGGGGGGGGCCACTGAAGTGGGCACTGAAACTGCTAAAGGGAAAGATCAAGCATGGTACCACTTTATGTCTAGATTCGATCTGACCTATTTGAATTGTAAATCTGGAGCTACTGGGCTGCCATTGTACATATGGACCAATAGCAACCGGTTTTCTAACTTGGATTTTGTATTTACGGATAAGCCCACAAGATATCGCTGTACCAACTTCATTTCCACTTTCATCTCTTTTAGTGATCATGTGACACTGCGATGGTCACTTGAACTGCATCAACCACACAGGATCACCAGGCTCCAGAATAAAGCCAGCATACACTCATGGAAACCACATAGTGGGGGGGCCCTAGAAACATCAACAAGATAGGCACATACATAAACCTGCATGCCACATCTTTAATCAGTTGGCTTGATACTAGCAATTGGTGAATACAGTGCTTCATGGTGTGGTTGAATGGGGTGCTGCATCTTCAGTCCCGTGCACATGGACAGCTGGTGCAGCATTCCAATTGCTTTGCTCCTTCTATACATAGGGCTAAGAGAAACCTCCAGAACCACATGAGATCTATACGTACCTTCTTGCCATTATGATGCTCAGTGCAAGAGCAAATTACAGACTCTTGCTATTACTAAATATTAGAACTGGCTAAGAAGCCGTCGATTTTCTCTGTAGTCTTCGAACTGGATGTCCTTTTGGGAAATGGCAAAAAACAACAATGAAAAAACATTTTGGGCCATGTCTAGACGCTTTATATCTAATAGCGTGGGCATAGAATTTAATCCTATATGTGAGAGTGTTTGGGATGAAACCATTAGGAATCTATTCTATTGCCCTAGCATGGACACGGAGGCAAATACTCCCTAGCTATATAAGCAAGAATTTACTGAGGGTTTCCAACGCAATGATATCCATATAATCTAATCCACTCTCTGAATAACTCTTGTGCCCCTGGCCCTGATCCATTATCCAATGTGTCGCTTAAAGAAAGCCCAGAATTCAGGGCAGTGGTCCTGGAAAATCGTTGAAATTTCTTTTTAGCTAAGTGGTTTATTTCTCTTAGTTGGAGGCAGTCCATTGTGATCCCCGTCCACAAAAAGGGAGACCGTACTGACCCAGCGAATGATCGCCTTCTAGCAATGATTGATGCCTGTCAAAAACTCTTTGTGAATATCTTACTAAAAAAACTGAACAAATGGATAGCGAAAGCGGGTCTGCTGCCACTGAATCAAACATGTTTTCGTTAGGGGTGCAATACTATGCACAACATCTGTGCGCTTGATAACCACAGCTAGGAAGACTCCAAATCCTAGCCTGTACCTGTGCTTTATAGATTTTAGTCGGCCATTCGATACGGTTTCACAACCTCTGTTGTGGAATAAGCTCTGATTCTGGGGCATCAATTGCTCATTACTTGATTTTATCATCTTACTTCATACCAATAACTCGGTAAGGGTACAACAAAATTAGGTGGGGCAGGTGACATCTGAGATAAGGGTTAACATCGGCGTGATGCAGGGTTGTGTAGTGGCACCCATATTTTATAATCTCTATGTGAGTGATATGGGCCCTTTCATTCAATCGGCCTGAAACGTACCCCCTAAAATAGGAGCGCAGGCCGGGTCGTCACTTGGATATGCCAACGATACGGTCCTGCTGCATCGTACTCCAATAGGGCTGCAGAGATCGATCAACGCCATTGCTCTGTTTGCACACAATAATAATTTGGCTGTTAACACTAGCAAGACTAAAGTGCTGGTCATTGGTGTGTGCTCCAGCAGGACAGCGTTTCCTTGGTCCACGAATGGGAAAAGGCTTGAGGTGGCAAAACAGTATAAATATCTGGGCTTTCCAATCTGTAGCTCCCCATCTGTGGAATTTTATAATTGGCATGTCCGTTCTAAGATCCTTAAGAAATGGTTCCTTTGCAAAAAGTATATTTGCCTCAAAGCTGGGAACATCCTTACTGGTCGGAGAGCTTTGTATTGGAAAAGTATTGTGCCCAGAATTCTCTATGGGCTGGCTGTGGTGCTGGGTCATTTGATGAGTTAGGTGACCCTTTTGGAAGGGAAAATACTGTGTTCCTTATTAGGGGGTTCCACAGTCGGTACAATCTATAAGAGCACGCTGGTTATACAGCAGAGTATTATGTATATTACTATTCTACAAGCCAATGGAAAATCTGGTACTCTTCTGTTTTATCAGGCTGCAGCCGAAACAGGCTGCTGTAAGAATGTGTTCCTATCACAGAGGTGTGGGGAAACGGCCTCCCTACATTTCAACCTTAACCTCTCATTGGATGACCTAGTGACCCTTCCAAACTGGGAACAAGTCTTAAAGGAAAAAGCCTTAGCTTTGGCTCACTGTAACAATGTTAACCATCTATCTTCCCTGAACCTTTACACAGAATATAGTAAACCGGGTTTTGGTAGAAATGTTAGATGTGGGGGCGTGGCCTGGAGCGCCACTGATGAGGCTGCTCCGTTAATGGCCTCTGTAGGGACCCGCGGCCTCAGCTGAAATTTAGCCGGCGCCAGCGCTGCCGCTGCTGTCCCTCTGGCGGGAGAAGCTGGCGGAACCTCCTGTGCATCCACCGCTCCAATCTGGTAAAGCGAACGCGGTGGGAACCCTGAAAACGCGGCGAAAGAACTCGACGCGGGTGCCTCTCCGCGCCGAGCCAAGATGGCGGCCGCGACCCGGGCCCCTTTCCTCCGCCGGCGCCCAGTGACGAGACGCCCATAGGACCTCCTGCTCTCGCCCTCTGCTCCGATCCTGAGCCTCGCTGGAGGGGCGACCGCTCGGTCCCCGGGGCCCTTCCACCTGAGGCCTCGGCGCAGGCTCGGGTGCTCCTTCCACCCCCCTCCCCCCTACATTGGAGCGGAGTACGGGGTTGACGTCAGCCCCCACCACCATCTCGACCCCCCCGGTCCGATTGACTCTCCGGCCCTCCGGACCTGGTGGCCGAACCGCGGAGGGAGGCCCTCCTGGAGGAGGGCCCCCAGGGCTCCCCGACCCTCGCCCGTGCGGCGGACCAGCTCGCGGGGGGGGCGACCAAGCCCCCGGGGCCCTCTAGCCTCGGGACCAGCTGTGGGGACAGGGGCCCTTCTACCGCCCCCCCACCTTCTACACTGGCAACGATCGACCCGGAGAGCGGAGGAGGCTGCGGCTCCTCCATGCGGCCCGGCACCCCGGAGGCGGTATCGGAGGCCCTGACTGGGTGAGTGTCCGCCGTCCCCCACAATCCCCCCGGCGCTGAATCCGGAGCCCCCCCTTCCAGCTTCCTGGGGCGCCCCTGCCCACCAGATACCTTGCCGCCTGGGGAGAGTGGTCAGATGGTCCCCCCCCTGACCACTCAGCTTTCCCCGACCTCCTTCTGAAGGCACCCCCACATCTCCGACTGCCTAAATATCCTGGGGCGCTCCTGCCCACTTCATCCACCAGGCCTGTCATCCTGGATAGCTGCAGTCCCCGGGCGGGGCGGACATCTACCTCAAGCTGAGCCGACCCCCTCCACTACATCCAAGAGTGGCAAGAGCCAGACATAACCACTGCAACTCTGACAACTAATACGGCGGGTGGATCACTCGCCCTACACAGCAGATTCGTCCGAAACCAATCATCCTCCCCAAAGCGCCTCCCCCCAGGGGCTTCCAGCCAGAAGAGGATCCCCAGAGTCCCAGCCCCGGCAAAATGTCGAGACTCACCAAACCAGCCAAAACCGCGGACATTTCCACCATGCTCCTAGTAACAGACACGACAAGAAAACCGGACCCCTCACTTAAGCTTACCCCGCAAAAGCCCCCAGAAGAACAAGGTAACCTCGCCACCAGAGATGACTTAATGGCCTTCATGAGGGACATCAAAGCCGAAATTCGGTCCTGCATGACCGAGCTCACCACACGACTAGAACAGACGGACCAACGACTCACGGAAGCGGAACAGAGAATAGGAGAGGTCGAAGACTTGACCCAGAACCACGATGCAGCAATAATAGAAATGCGGCGTGAGATCCGAGCGCTTCAGTCCAGTAATGAGATTCTCGCATTCAAGCAAGAGGACTTAGAAAACAGGGCCCGACGGAATAACCTGCGCATCCGGGGGGTCCCGGCAACGATCCAAGATAAAGAGCTCCCGGAGTATATAGGCAACTTCTTCCAGGCTCTCCTTCCGCTAACGGACAAAGCCCAACTCGTCCTGGACCGAACCCACAGACTACGCCCGAGACGAGGAGTAGATTCAGACGGCCCTCCGGATGTGATCACGAGAGTACACTCTACGCTACCAAAGAAGCCATCTCGGCAATAAGCCGCTCCAAAGATGAACTGTCGTTCATGAGCACCCCCCTGCAGATATACCAAGATCTCTCCCCGATCACCATACAGAAAAGGAGAGCTCTCAAGCCCTTGACCCTGTTCCTCCAGTGCCAGCAGATCCGCTACCGTTGGCTCTTCCCCGCTACATTACAATTCTCGTACCAAGGAACTCTACGCAAAATTAGCCACCTAGAGGACGCGAAATCGATCCTGCACCCAAACTCTCCGGAGACCTCAACCACCCCTGGTCCGCTCCTCCCGCCAGAGGAACCAGATCAATCACCTCAAAGACAGCAACAACCCTGGTCTAAAGCGCAAAGACGCCGAAAGATGAAATGATTTAGAGGTTTGCGGCCATGATACTAAGACCGACGCTGAAGCCAAAACGAAGCATGGCAATGCCGCGGGCCCCCGACGGCCCAGTCCCCCCTCTCCAAGGAGTATGTCACCTACCCACCCTTGGAGCCGAGCTGATCTCAATGGTTTGACCCTCGCCCCTTTGGCGAGGAAAACTGTTTGGGCCACGTTGGCCGTAAGGGTGGCTGCGCAGAAAATTCCGGCCCCCCGTACAGTTTGGAGTTCTCCCACCCGTTTAAGTTGGCCCACCCGTTGGTGGACCCACTCAGATAAAATGTTGCCCTCCCGTTGGAGGACGCAGAAAATCCGGCTGCAGGAGGACCTAGCTAACTCGGAATCTCGAAATGAAGACTGAATACCCCCAGCCCTCCCACGAGGAACAGTATCTCACCCCAGAAGGCACCCAAGAGCCCCCCCCGCCGATCCAGAAACTAAGGTTCCTAACGCTGAACGTTAGAGGCCTCAACGCCCCACAGAAGAGAAAAACAATCCTACAACGCATCCAGAATGATAAAGCCTCCGTTGTCTTCCTGCAGGAGACACACTTGATCCCAGCGGACTTCGCAAGGCTCAGAGATCGGCAATTCCCGACGCAGTTCCTAGCTTCGAATGGAGCGAAGAAGGGTGGCACAGCTATTTTAATCGCCAAAGATTTGAAGCCTCAAATCCTGGACTCTAAACGGGACCCAAACGGCCGCTTCGTGGCGGTGAAATGCTGAATTCTCGGCCAACTATACACGTTGATCTCAGTATACGCACCAAATCAAGAACAAGAGGCATTCTACTCGACCCTGGAAAACACCCTGCTTCCGTTTGTTGAGGGTCAGACCATCATCGGGGGAGATTTCAACGGAGTCCCCAACCCACTAGTAGATAGATCACACCCCCCTGCCCGCGGAGACTTTGGCTTGGTGATCGCCCTGCTTAAGTTGTTCCGAACCTTCGAAGTGGTGGATACCTGGAGGATCCTCCATCCAGAGGAACGAGACTACTCATGCTACTCTTATGTGCATAGGACTTATTCACGTATCGACCTCTTGCTTGCATCCCCGCAGATCCTGTCGTACACGAACGATGTCCTCATAGGTCCCAGAATCCATTCAGATCATGCACCCGTAATGCAAACGCTAAGAGCCTATAACCTGGACCCGCCCCCAAGACGCAGATGGTCTCTTTATGACCCGATCCTAAATAACATGGCGACGAGAGACGTAGTAGCTAAAACCATCAAACAGTACTTCGAAGACAACAAAAACGAAGATACCTCCCCAGCGACGACATGGGATGCAATGAAGGCCGTAGTGCGAGGGGTGCTGATATCTCGAGGAGCGGCCTACCATAGGCAAAAGCAACAGACCCGCCGCATCCTAGAAGACAAGGTTCTGGAGGCGGAAACGGCATGTAAAGCTAAAAACTGGTCCCCGAGAACCTACCGAATCTTGCAGACGGCACGGAGGAAACTAGAGGCTCATTACGCGGAGGACACAGCCCAGCTACTAACCAAGTCGAAGCAGAGCTACTACGCCAGGGGAAACAAAGCAAATAAATTCCTGGTGGAAAAACTCGCAAGAATCAAGAAAAGGAACACTATACTAAGCCTCCGGGACCCTCAGGGTGCAGCCCAATTTGCGGATCAGGATAAGCTGAGAATTGCAGAAGCTCACGTAACCGAAACTATGTCAGCTACCCAAAAGCCCCAGGAAGAGCAGCGGTCCTACCTGCGGGAAGCCGCCTTGCCTAAGCTCTCAGCTACGAGTAGGGAAGAGGTGGAGGCCCCGATCACCAGCGAGGAGATCGACGAAGCTGTCAAAAGCTTAAGAACGAGAGCCCCGGGCCCAGATGGTTTCTCGTTCCGATTCTACAAACTCTTCAGGCCTCAGCTACTAGCCCCAATGACGACCCTCTTCAACTCCTTCGCCACTTCTGGATCAACAACCCCGTCAATGAAAGAGTCAATAACAGTATTAGCGCTGAAACCAGGAAAAGACCCCAGCGATATAGCAGCTTATCGACCCATCTCCCTACTAAACCTGGATGCGAATATCTACTCGAAGGTCTTGGCAAACCGATTAGCGAGGCTTCTTCCGGACATCATAGACCCAGACCAGACGGGATTTATCTTAAACAGAGCCACCACAGATAATACGCGCAGAGTCCTCAACCTGATCGAGATAGCCAGACAAGACTCGAAGAAACTCGCCCTGCTAGCTTTAGACGCGACCAAGGCTTTCGACAAAGTGGACTGGTCGTTCCTCCGCCTCACTCTGGAGTCGTTCGGCGTTGGGCCCTCCTTCCTAAAGCTCACCCTAACGAACTACCAATCCCCGACCACCCTGCTCCGAGTGAACGGCCTCCTGACTAACCCGATCTCCCTAACATGCGGCACCAGACAGGGCTGCCCCCTCTCCCCCCTACTGTTCGCTATGGTAATGGAATTGTTGGCCCAGCGGATTCGCCTTAACCCTAGAATCAAAGGCCTCCAAGTGGGCTCTACCCAGCACAAGATAGCGCTCTATGCTGACGTTGTGATGCTAACCATCACAGACACCTCGCAATCCTTAAAAGCCGCCCTAGCGGAAATCCACAGATTCGGGAAGGTGTCCGGATTTGCCATTAACTTGATGAAATCGACAGCTCTGGGGATAGGGTTGAATCAGAGAGAGAAGGCATCCTTCAGTGCCCAGTGCGCGGTCCCGTTAAATGACACATCCATCCCCTACCTCGGGGTGCAGATCCCCGCTAACCCGGGAGACATCTATCGGATAAACTTCCCGCCCCTGATGAAAACTTTGGAAAAAGACCTAGACTCCTGGCACAAGCAGGAAATATCCCTAATAGGTCGTATCACAGCCTGTAAGATGAATCTGTTGCCACGATTCCTATACGCCTGCTCGGCTCTCCCCATCATAGTCCCTCGCCCCCAACTACAGAGACTTCAAAGGAAGATACTTGGATTCATATGGAGGAGGAAGAAGGCCCGCATTCCTCGGAAGACAATGCTATGTGCTCCGGACCAGGGAGGCCTAGGGGTCCCTGACCTCCAAAAATACCAAATGGCGGCGCAGATAGCGCATACCAGGGCTTGGACTATAACGTCAGGGCGCCCCAAATGGATGGACATAGAGCAGTCCAGATTACCCCTCCCATTGCGCTTTCTTCTACACTTGCCAACCGCGCTGCGCCGGACATGGCCAGCTATACTATCCTCAACCAAGCAAACGTTGAAGGCGTGGGATTGGGCCCGCAAATCCAGAGGTATCCCGAGAGCTCTGGGCCCCTCAGCCCCAGTCTTCCACAATCCGGCGTTCTCTCCGGGAGCTCACCCCACTAACTTCAAGAACTGGATCGCCGGAGGCCTCTCCTCCCTAAGCCAACTATTTGAGGGAACTCAGCCGCTGACATTCGCCCAATGCAAAAGTACGTTTAACCTAGCAGAGTCAGACAGGTTCACATACTGCCAAATCAGACACTGGTGCACACACCCCCAGACGCGAGAGGCGGCCACCCGGACCCTGGATGCCTTGGAATTAACAGTAGCGGACCCCCCCTCCCGAGGGCGGATCTCGACGCTGCATCGACTATTCCAGGAGAACCTCCTGTCCAATGGAGCGACATATATGCCGCAGTGGGAAAAGGACCTAGGGCACTCAATCCAGGATCAAGACTGGACCGATATCTGGGCCCGCACACACTCATCGTCCTTCTGCATCACTAACCGGGAATGTGCATATAAACTGCTCATGAGATGGTATTTCCCACCGCTACAACTACACCACTTCAACCAGTCGCTGGACCCACAGTGCTGGCGTCGGTGCGGCTCGCCAGGCTCCTACCTACACATGTGGTGGTCATGCCCGGTGGTGAAGGTCTTCTGGTCCCAATGTATAGAGACCATCACAGACATAACCCAAATTCCGCTGCCACTGGAACCGGAGCCGCTACTGCTGGGGACCCCGATCCCAGACACCTACCCGAAAACGGGCGCATCCGCGGCCCTCATTACGCAATTACTCCTAGCCGCTAAAATCACAATAGCCCGGACATGGAAGACTCCGGAGGGCCCCCTAACGGTGCTATGGTGGCTGAAAATCTGGGACATCTTCATCGCTGAGAAAGTGATGGCAGCAAACAGAGGCCGCCTCCATCGTTTCACAAACATTTGGTCGCCTGTGATAGACTATGACTTACGCTTCCCGGCCCTAACATACAAACCGCGCCTGGTGCAACTGGCCCAGCAGGCGGCGGACAGGGATCGGTCCCAGCTGATGGAGGAGCAGGCCCTGGAAGATAGCCAAACCCAGGATTTGAGGGCGTAAGCCGGGAGAGGAAGGAGGAAGGCGAACCGAGGTAGGAAGAGACAGGAGCGAATGAGTCAGGAAGCGGACCTTATAGGGGAAAAAAGACAGTCCACGGTAGACGCCCGAGACTAAGAGGTGGGGTTGGGTGTTGGGGTATAAATAAGCGTATAATAATGCCGAGATAAAGTGTTGAACTGATATTGTAATGCATTCTCCTCTATGCCAACCGAAAAATAAACAAGTTAAAAAAAAAAGAAATGTTAGATGTGCAGTATGCACATATCTAAATAAATTCTATTTGGCACTGATTAGGAGATTTATCATCTATTTGCGCATGAATATTCTCCCTACTTTGGAGCATATGGGCAGATGGAAAGCTCTGCCCAAGGAGGAACGACTCTGTCATTTGTGCATCCAAACAGTGGAGTCAGTGCGTCCCAACCTAACACAATATCCAGCTATGACGTCCTTCAATGAAAAAGGGTACACCAGCTTTGTTTCTCATAAACAGAGTAGAGAAGATGATCAATTTTGGAGAACATTGGTCGGAGCAGAATCATTTGTAATTTCTGCTGCAGCATATGATGTATAGAAGCTTGCTTGTGTACTTATCCATGAACACTGGTTTTAACTCTTTTCTTCACTTCTTTTTCTTTTAATGTTACTGTTTATTGTGATTGTAGTGATGATTTTTATAATAGGCAGATAATTAATACTATCTTATTTTATTATGTAATTGTCGTGCATTGTATTTTATATAACAGTATTAATAGTGTATAAGGTTTGTTTTGACCAATAAACACATACAAAAAAAAAAAGAATCCTCTTGCAGACCGAAGCAATGTAAAATTACTGCTTTTCTTCAGTCAATTGCACCTAAAGAAACACTTATTAACTCGGATACAGCACTAGAAGAATCAAACATGTTTACTGTGACTGAATTATCTCTGTCAGATCCAACTGACAATTCCCTACTTAATCTAGTTCTCGGGCTACAACGTGATTCAAATTGAGATAACAGAAGCGGACACAATAATTGAGGGGTTGAATCATGAAGCCATTATTGGCATAATTGGTAGCACTGTCTCTAACCTTTCAAAGTCCCCTGATTTGATCCAGATTTCGGAAAACTGTTATTCATCTTCCCCAAATAAGGGTTCATCATATAGCTCCGCGGATGTGTCAATTGAACAACCTCCCTGAACTGTGAATCCCTAATTATTTTAAAAGCCTTATTCACACTTTGAAACACTATGTATAAAGAGCAACACATTTTGAAAGCTGGTCTACTGAAGCTTGTTGATGCGGTACTGACAACTAATCCTAATGTAGGAAATTCCTTGGGAAGTAATATGGGAAAATATTTCAGAATTGAATGAGGACGAGTCCATCCCGCATCTTCAAATTTCTCTGATAATTACTCTCATGGTTACAGAAACCGGTTTATACTGAAAATGTCGAATGACATTTTTTCGAATGCCATTATGTCGATAAAATAAAATGCTAAAAAAAATGATTTAGAATTTTTTTTTTAATGGGGGGGGTTTCCCCCGCAATCCCTCGTTTTTTTTATTTTTTATTTACACTTTATTTTTTACTAGCTAAACCAAAAGAAAACATACAAATAAAAAAAAATTCAGCATCTTGTTTTTCGGCATAATTTTTTTTCGACATAATGGCATTCGAAAAAAAAAATTCGACATTTTAACTGGATACCACAGAAACCAGGGTATATCTTGCAGAGGAAGAAGGACTAAATGGGATGGATAGAATACAGGAATCGTCTACTACTACAAAACTGGCTTGTTACTGGTTTTGAGAAAAGCCCAAATCCTTCAAACAACTTGACAAGGAGGCCGAGCAAAAAAAAGCATTGAAAAATGAGAAGAGCAAAGGCTTGACGAAATAAAGCTTGCCTTAATGCAAAGTGGTGAAATACACAGAGGGGAAATAATGTGGAGATGAGTGCAAATACGCAAGAGCCTGTTGCTAATGTGGCACATCATTTATCATCAAATAGTTCCACCTTTGTGCCACAAGTGAATCTTATTAAATCTACCATCTCAGACAATTCAAAGGGCACTTCAAATGCTTGGATTACTCCAAAGGATGTAGATCAATTATCAAAACAAGTTCCCAGTTTAAGACACGTCATCACTGAGGATAACCATCAAAAGAAGATAATTACACATGAACCATATGATCAAGGGATTGAGACACATGAACAGGTCTCCACAGTATTTACAAGCCAATTATTCTGAAGTATATTTCCATCATTCTAATGACAAGATAGAAATCATTGAACAATTTGCTACTCTTGACAAGTTATTTCTAAATCATCAACACATTTTAAATATCTTTCATAGCATCCAACATTTGCACCTTATATCTTCAAGTGATTTGGCTCTGGTGGCCATTCCTGGTTCGTCTTTGGAGACAAATTGGGCAAGAGTCCAATTTATAACGCCAGTGATATCCAAGTTAATAATGTCTAATTATTTGGAATTCTTAAAATTGGGTTTTGAGATTAAACAAGTGAATTCTTGGATAAGTCTGTAATTAAAACAACACAGGAGGGTTATGATCCCAAAGAAATAGAACGTCTTATTGTTGAATTAGCATCCGTATTAGGGGAGATTGCTGCTCCGTCAGAAAGAAACAGAGCAAACCAATCTCTCTGTATCCTCAGCTGATGATTCAGGCTCAGTATCCGAAGTATTCTTCGAGTGTGGGATGGTGGCAGTCTTCTTCCTTGCTGAACGATGACCATCAAAGAGGTAAGGTCTGCCCCAGGAGGAAGAAACTCCGTCTGCCTAAATGAACTAGTCGGCCGAATGACTTCCAAGGCGCAGCCCTAAATGGGAAAAAAGCCGATTCGGGCAGAAAATCCCCTGTGTCTGATGTACAGTAGGAAGATTCACGCGTCTGATGCAACTCCACAGAGAAAATAGATCTCTGGTCAGAGTGCTGTAGTGTAGTAGAGGACCGAGCAACAATAAGTGTTTCAGGTAGACATGTTAGAGGCAGAGGTATAGCAGGTAAGGAGGTAAGCAACGGAAAATGAAGGAAACTGGTGCAACGCAAAGGAGTATGCCGAAAAGCCAGGAAGGCCGAAGCAGCAAAAGGTTTGCAGGAGAACCGAAGAGGAAAGAAAACAGAGTGTTTTAACCAAAGCGCGAAGGACAGGGTTGCAACGCACCGAGTGGCGTCGCTGAACGGTTGATATGCCAGGAGGAGGCGGCATGTTGGAAAAACACTAGAGCGCTAACCATGTGGAAGCCAAAACATGGCAGCACATTAATGGTGGTGTCTCCAAGTATGCCACAGATTCCAGGGGGTTTGAGCTATGACAACCAAAAGGTACACCACTAACCAGTTTGCCTGACCAAGTAATATTAACCCATCAGGACAACTATCTCCAGTATCATGGAATACTTTTACAAAAAATCCTTATGTTCAATGCCTATTAGAAAATTCTAATATCTTTATTATTCAGGAAACTTGTCTCATTCCCGAATTTAGTCTTGATGGTTTTATTATTATCAAAAAAAGGCAAAATCAAATACAACTGGTCGTCCCTCTGGAGGATTGACATTGGGAGTAAAAATACCCTCTCTATTAAGTATTGAAGGGTGGATTTTACGGTTGAGAATGTCCTAGCAGGAGTAATCACTACGGACATAGAATATCAAATATTGATTTTCAATGTCTATGCTCCCCCTGATATAACATTCTCAAAAAATAATTTTCTTATGTTGAATACACTGTCAACCAATGGCTATTTATGAAACAACTATAAACCACTCAGAGATATCCCACTATACCTGTAAACAAAGTAATGGATAATAATTATGCTTTTCATAACAATGGCCTTGAAATTGTACCCCCAAACTTGGACAACGAAGAAAATGATGAAAACTATGTTCATAATGCATGGGAGATTTTCATTGATAGCTTAATACTTAGACAACTATATTTAGATAAAGACATAGATATGCCTTTTTATACGTGGTCAAATGGGATCCAAAGAACATGGATAGATTATATTTTTGTGGATAATTATATGTTCGAGGACATCACTAGTTTTCAGGTCATTAATAATACACCTAGTGACCATGCAGCATTAAACAGTTGCTTTAATTGGAAAACTAAAAAGCTACAGAATGTGATGCCCTGAACATACACAACAAATAAAGCAGCAGAAAAACCATCAAAGAACTAAAGAAATCTGATCTCCTAGAACTTAATGCGAGAATCTCTGAAGAATCTTTGCACAGGATTTAGAAATTGGATAAGATCACACAAAAGTTCTATGGCCAATGGCAAATTATGAAAAATGATGAGCATAGCCTAGACCTACACAAATTTTGGCATAACTTTAAACAGCATACAACTCCAACAGATGGGAACATTAAAATTAATCCTATTTCCACTGACTTGTGGATTGACTATTTGCAAGAGCTATACATGAAAATGTCTGTGATAGAGGAATGTATATTTCATGGCATTATCTCTGAAAATGGATATAATGGTGAAGGTTGCATTATTAGTGTAGAAGACATACATGAAGTTATATATAAGCTAAAGCCCTCTGGGGTGCCTGGCCCTGACCAGATAGCGAACATTGTTTTTAAGTATAATCCACATGTTTGGGCAATTGTTATCGAAAAGCTTTTTAGACAAGTGATCCTTACAGGCATAGTACCTAATAGTTGGAATAAGTCCATATTGCTCCCAAAACACACAAAAAGGCTCTAGATTAAATCCTGAGAATTACAGATTGTTAGCCATGACGGATTCCTTGGCGAAAATCTTCTGCCACTTTTATTGAAAAATTTAAATAATTGGATTAATACAAATATTTTAAATAGACAGCAGACTGGTTTTCGGAAAGGCACAAGTACCCTAGCGAATGTCATGATCTCTGCTTCCAAAAGATCAGGACCTGCCCGACTCTCTTGGAAACAGACCCATAACCCCGGTTCCGAGTGCCAGCCAGTCCCAATTGGGACCTTTTGGACCCTGTCCTGGCGCCAGTGGCACCAGGCTCATAAAGATGCCCAGTCCCAGCGCTGGAAGCGCCGGGCTCATAATGCTTGGGTGGACTTACCTGCAGCAGACCATGCTGCTTACTTACCTGCCAGTTGAACCCCTGATCCTCTTCTGTTTGGGACTACTTTTCCTGTTGGGTGGGGCAGGAGCCACTCCCTAGGTTCAGAACACTGGAACTCTTCTGGAAAGCAGGAACTCTTTTCTTACCTAGGCGTGGCTGTGGAAGGAGACACCTAAGCACTACAGGAGGCTATTTAAACCACACCCGATGGATGAATCTTGCTTTGTGTTATTCTGCATTCTCTGCAGCAGAACTCTCATCGTGTCTTCTGCTTCTGATCCTGGGCCTAAGGGAACAAAGGCTTACCATCCTGGAATCCAGTCTTCAGCAGCACCTGTAAAGACAAAGAAAGAACAGGTTAGCACTACGGTCTTCAGTGGCAGCGCATCTCTTACCTGGTCCATCGGCTGTCACCAACGCCTCGCGCTGCATTCCGGCATCTGAAAGACAAAGGCTTACCTACTCTTCGCATGCTCCGGAGGTCTTCGCACTGCATTCCGGCATCTGAAAGACAAAAGCTTACCAGCTCTTCGCACGCTCCGGAGGCCTTCGGCGCTGCATCCCGCATCTGAAAGACAAAAGAAGGTGCGTTTAAAGACATTGGGCAACTTTATTACTCACGTGCCATTACTCCTTCCCACGCCGAATCCAGTGGGTATTCCAGTACCCTTCAGCTTCTCTAAAGCTCCGAACTTGTACCTGCAAGATAAAAGGGACAGTTAGTGCGCATCGTGAAGCAGACTACAAGCGCTTACTTACGTGCTTCCAGGCGCTTCTATTCCTCACGCGGGTTCGATCCTCAACTCTCATTAGCCCGCCATACGCCATCGCCGGAACCCTGCAAAACAAGAGATATCATTACAAAAGACTTTTAAGACATTTGAAGTGCCCAGAACTTACCGTTCGTGCAGTTAACGACGGACAGCAGTCCTCTGAGGTCAAGAGGCCTGCACCCTTATCCAGTGAAGAAACTGGTTACGGCACCCTGCCCCGAGGCAGATGGAGAGCTCGGCGTTCACTTACCTAAGGTGAGGGCGTTAACCTTTGGGGTTCTACAGGAGAAGAGAAAGGGAAGAGGAGAGAGGCACCCAATAACCCCAGTTCATTAATCCCATATTTTCTATCTGCAGACATCTTACTCTTCGAGTCAGACATACAGTGCACAGAGGTCCAGCCCAAAGAGCCAACCGTGTGTTACACATCACCTTTGAAGATACGGCATTCACCCAGTCAAGACCGGCGCCTCTGCGGGAATCAGGTGAGCGTTACAGAACACAAAGCCTACCGCAAATCTCCCACCCAGGCGCTATGGAAACCTCGGATACCGACCAGCTAGCCCAGTTACTTGGGGAACTAAGAGCAGAAGTGCATGCAGCCCATCAGGAAACGAATGCTCTAAGAAGGGAACTGATTATTTCCAAGGAGCGAACAGACGATCTCGCTAGACAATTGCTACAGTCACAAGCCGGACAAACTCTGTTACCCGCATCAGGGGCAAATCTTCCTTCAAGATCCTCTACGAACCCAGTGCAGATCAACCTACCTGGGAATGTACCTCTGGCTCCGCCCGAACGATTTTCTGGTGACCCAAAGAGGTTTGCAGTATTTATTAATCAGTGCCGGTTGCACTTCTTATGCCGGCCAGCAGCCTTTCCAACTGATCAAGCTAAGGTAGCTTTCGTGCTTTCGTACCTTAGTGGCAATGCGGCAGACTGGTCGATCCCTCTAGTTAATCAAGATGATCCGGTTCTCCATGATTTTCAAGCTTTTCAGCTCAGTATGGAAAAACTGTTTGCAAGGCATTCACAGGGGCAGGCCTTGGACAATGAGCTCCTTTCATTGCGACAGGGTAATCAAGACCTTTTGGCTTATATTGCGTCTTTCAACAGACTGATAGTGGAAACTCGATGGCCTGAGGACAAAAGGATTACGCTGTTTTATAGAGGTCTACGTGGAGAGCTCAAAGATGTGTTAGCCCAAGTAGTGAATCCCCTGCAAGACTGTTCGGACTATATTGACTTAGTCGTTCAAATTGACCACAGACTGCAGAACAGGAAGGCCGATCGTTCCAAGTTTGATGCTCAAGTATTTTCCAAACCACCAACTCCTACCAAAGGAGTAGACTCCGGGGAACCCATGCAAATAGGGGGCCTGAAAGGACCACTAACACAAAAGGAGCGGGAAAGGAGAAAACAGCTGCTATTATGCCTCTATTGCGGAAACTCGGGGCACTTTCTTCGAGACTGTCCGGTGAAACCAGCCAAGAAGGCAGTAGGAGCTGCAGTTACCAGGGTCACAAACTCTGAGCAGGGAAACGACCTCGCCCGACAAGAATAGAGGTCCTCTTGCCGAGCGTTAAAACCAGTTCAGTGACCTTGCATTTCGTGATACCTATGGTCCTCATTAGCCCTGAACATCCGGATCGATTACATGCGATTGAAGCTTACGCCGACAGCGGTGCCATCAGCAATTATGTGGATCATGAAATGGTTTTGAGGATGAATCTGACTCTTTGTCCAAAGGCTGTAAAGGACGTCATTACTACGGTGGATGGTACGGAGATAGCCTCCGGACCCGTAACGCATACCACCCAAGAAGTGACGCTAGTAAGTCAAGATGGACACCATGAGAAGATCGTGTTCGATGTGATCAAGGCCCCTCAGTTCCAGATTATTCTAGGAATTCCTTGGTTAGAGAAGCACAATCCTCAGATCGATTGGCGAGCAAGAACGGTTCAGTTTCCAGAATGTGTCTCCACTTGTCACCCTCGACCTGGTGTTGCACTGGCAGCAATTTCCTCCGAGGCTCCCCAGTTACCTCCTGAATACCTAGAATTCCAAGATGTTTTCCGGAAGGATCAGGCTAACTCTCTACCTCCTCATAGGTCTTATGACTGCCAGATAGACCTGATACCTGGATCTACTCCTCCTTGTAGTAGAATTTATGCCCTCACCGAGCCTGAGAATCTTCACCTCCGACAATACCTGGATCAATACCTAGCGAATGGGTTTATTCGTCCTTCCAAGTCCCCTGCTTCCTCAGCTTTGTTCTTCGTTCCAAAAAAAGAAGGGGACCTTA
Source organism: Ambystoma mexicanum (assembly GCF_040938575.1). Classification (NCBI taxonomy): domain Eukaryota; kingdom Metazoa; phylum Chordata; class Amphibia; order Caudata; family Ambystomatidae; genus Ambystoma; species Ambystoma mexicanum. Next base: position 785,415,169 of record NC_090931.1, read on the forward strand.
GAACTTGTATAGATTATCGCGCCCTGAACCAGATCACCGTTAAGAATAGATATCCGTTACCTTTGATCCCTGAACTCCTGGACCAAGTCAGAAAAGCATGCATATATACAAAGCTGGATCTTAGAGGAGCCTACCACTTGGTACGAGTAAAAGAGGGCGATGAATGGAAGACGGCCTTCCGCACCAAGTATGGGCTATTTGAATATCAGGTCATGCCCTTCGGACTTTGCAATGCCCCGGCCGCCTTTCAATATTTTATGAACAATGTCCTCAGAGAGCTCATAGATGTGTGTGTTGTTGTTTACATTGACGACATCCTCGTTTATTCTTCATCGGAAACTGAACATCGGAAACACGTGAAAATGGTCCTCGAGAGATTGCGTCAACACAAACATTTCGCTAAGTTTGAAAAATGTGTTTTCAACGTGACTGAAGTTGAATTCTTGGGATTCATATTATCACCTAGCGGAGTGCGTATGGATTCAAAGAAGGTCGATGCAATTCTCAAATGGCCATCGCCATCCTCCGTAATAGGTGTTCAAAGCATGTTAGGCTTCGTTAACTTTTACCGCAGGTTTATCCCCGAATAGTCCAGCCCATCACCGCCTTGTTAAAGAAAAACAAACGTTTTGAATGGTCTACCGAGGCGGAACAAGCTTTCCAGAATTTGAAGACTAGATTTATCTCTGCACCGATCTTAAAACATCCTCGCCCAGAACTCCCCTACATCGTTGAAACTGATGCTTCGAGCCTTGCCATGGGGGCAGTTCTATCACAAAAGGACCCAGTAACCAATCAGTTGCATCCCGTGGCATTTTGGTCCCGCAAATTCTCGCCTCCTGAAATCAATTACACTATTACTGATAAGGAACTTCTAGCTATCAAGTCCGCCTTTAAGGCTTGGCGGCATTATCTTCTGGGGGCCCGACACACCGTTACTGTGATTACAGATCACCGAAACCTGCAATATTTGAAAACCGCAAAAGCTCAATCCTCTAGGCAACTCCGTTGGGCACTATTCTTTGCCGAGTTTGACTTCATAATTACCTATCGACCTGGTACAAAAAACGGTAAAGCTGATGCCCTTTCTCGGATGGGAGTGGAAGAACATTTGATCAATCCTAAACCTGTACCTATCATTCCCGAACAAAGAATTCTAGGTGTAATCGCCACACAATCCATAGAGGAAGTTAAGGATAAAGCCAGGCTACTGGTAACTCCAGCAGACATACAGAATTGCCATCTGCAGGGAAAGGACTTTACGGTGAAGGACAACTTATTATATTTCCAAGAACGGTTATACCTGCCCAGCACAGATTTACAGAAAAAGGTAATCTCTTGTTATCACGATTCTTTAATGGAAGGACATCCCGGTATGACCAAGACCTCGGAAAAGATCAAGCGCTACTTCTGGTGGCCGTCTTGGAAAAAAGATATCAGAGACTTTATAATGTCCTGTGGAGTATGCGCCCAAAACAAGAGTCAAAAGGAAAAACCAGCCGGTCTCTTACGCCCTATTGACATCCCGCCTCGCCCTTGGCATACGCTTTCTATGGACTTCATCACCGATCTACCTCCATGCTCCGGATACAATACGATCCTAGTAATCGTGGACCTATTCTCCAAGATGGCGCATTTCATTCCACTCAAAGGCTTACCAACAGCAGCAACTCTGGCCCGAGAATTTCTCGAAAACATCGTCCGACTGCACGGTTTTCCTTCAGTTCTAATTTCGGATCGAGGTAGTCAATTTATTTCTCATTTTTGGCGAAGTTGCTGTCGGTCGGCTCAAATTGATGTGAGACTTTCGACCAGCCACCACCCTCAAACCGACGGACAAACCGAGAGGACCAATCAAACTCTGGAACAGTATTTGCGCTGCATGCTACAACAAACTGAAAAAACTTGGAAAGATATCCTTTGGATAGCCGAATATGCCTACAATAACTCTGTCCACTCGGGAACTGGGAAGACCCCGTTTTTTCTTTTATACGGTAGTCACCCTCGAACCTCGGAGTTGGATCCACTCCAAGATCTTGGAACACCAGCAGTAGACCACCTGCATTCTACAATCACCCAAGCCTTTAAGGAAGCCGTTTCTCACCTTCAAAGGGCTAAAGAACAATACAAGAAAGGAGCAGACCAACATCGGAAGGAAGCCCCCCAATATCAAGTAGGAGATCAAGTCTGGTTATCCACCAAATATCTACCTCTAAAAGGACCACGCACATTCAACCCAAGATACCTTGGTCCCTATTCCATCACTACCATAGTAAATCCAGTAGCGGTCAAGTTGGACTTGCCCCCTCACATGAAGATACATCCGGTCTTCCACGTCTCTCTATTAAAACCCGTGCAACCTCAAACCCGACTAACTACATCTCCAAAACCTATTCTAGTTGATGGAGAACTCGAGTTTGAAGTCAAAAGCATCCTGGATTCCAAGATCTCCAAATCTAAACTATTTTACCTGATTGACTGGAAAGGCTACGGTCCCCAAGAAAGATCCTGGGAACCTGCAGAATATGTCCACGCGCCTCGTCTAATCAAAAGATTTCATCGAACATTTCCTAACAAGCCCAAACCCCCGGAGAAGCCCGGTTTGGGAGGGGCCTTGAGGGGGGGGTGCTGTCATGATCTCTGCTTCCAAAAGATCAGGACCTGCCCGACTCTCTTGGAAGCAGACCCATAACCCCGGTTCCGAGTGCCAGCCAGTCCCAATTGGGACCTTTTGGACCCTGTACTGGCGCCAGTGGCACCAGGCTCATAAAGATGCCCAGTCCCAGCGCTGGAAGCGCCGGGCTCATAATGCTTGGGTGGACTTACCTGCAGCAGACAATGCTGCTTACTTACCTGCCGGTTGAACCCCTGATCCTCTTCTGTTTGGGACTACTTTTCCTGTTGGGTGGGGCAGGAGCCACTCCCTAGGTTCAGAACACTGGAACTCTTCTGGAAAGCAGGAACTCTTTTCTTACCTAGGCGTGGCTGTGGAAGGAGACACCTAAGCACTACAGGAGGCTATTTAAACCACACCCGATGGATGAATCTTGCTTTGTGTTATTCTGCATTCTCTGCAGCAGAACGCTCATCGTGTCTTCTGCTTCTGATCCTGGGCCTAAGGGAACAAAGGCTTACCATCCTGGAATCCAGTCTTCAGCAGCACCTGTAAAGACAAAGAAAGAACAGGTTAGCACTACGGTCTTCAGTGGCAGCGCATCTCTTACCTGGTCCATCGGCTGTCACCAACGCCTCGCGCTGCATTCCGGCATCTGAAAGACAAAGGCTTACCTACTCTTCGCATGCTCCGAAGGTCTTGGCACTGCATTCCGGCATCTGAAAGACAAAAGCTTACCAGCTCTTCGCACGCTCCGGAGGCCTTCGGCGCTGCATCCCACATCTGAAAGACAAAAGAAGGTGCGTTTAAAGACATTGGGCAACTTTATTACTCACGTGCCATTACTCCTTCCCACGCCGAATCCAGTGGGTATTCCAGTACCCTTCAGCTTCTCTAAAGCTCCGAACTTGTACCTGCAAGATAAAAGGGACAGTTAGTGCGCATCGTGAAGCAGGCTACAAGCGCTTACTTACGTGCTTCCAGGCGCTTCTATTCCTCACGCGGGTTCGATCCTCAACTCTCATCAGCCCGCCATCGCCGGAACCCTGCAAAACAAGAGATATCATTACAAAAGACTTTTAAGACATTTGAAGTGCCCAGAATTTACCGTTCGTGCAGTTAACGACGGACAGCAGTCCTCTGAGGTCAAGAGGCCTGCACCCTTATCCAGTGAAGAAACTGGTTACGGCACCCTGCCCCGAGGCAGATGGAGAGCTCGGCGTTCACTTACCTAAGGTGAGGGCGTTAACCTTTGGGGTTCTACAGGAGAAGAGAAAGGGAAGAGGAGAGAGGCACCCAATAACCCCAGTTCATTAATCCCATATTTTCTATCTGCAGACATCTTACTCTTCGAGTCAGACATACAGTGCACAGAGGTCCAGCCCAAAGAGCCAACCGTGTGTTACACATCACCTTTGAAGATACGGCATTCACCCAGTCAAGACCGGCGCCTCTGCGGGAATCAGGTGAGCGTTACACAAATCTATGGAATTTAGCATATTTAATTCGGTCAGCATATTTTAAAAAAGAACCTTTATACTTATTGAATTGAATTTTATTTATATAGCGCGCCAAGCCCTTAGCTTATGCTTTGTCGATTATTCTAAAGCTTGCGAATGGGTAAATAGAACTAGACTGTGGGAAAAACTATATCAGATCTATATATAGCAGATCTTGAGGTAGCGCTTGGTAAAGTAAAAAATAATCCCCCTAACATTGGTCACCAGAATATTAGTAGGCTATCCTACGCTGACGATACAGTCACCATCAATCAAACCCCAATTGGGCTTCAACAGAGTATGGCTGCCTTGAATGAATATTCCAAAATGAATGAGCTATCCTTAAAGGGATGGTCTAGTAAAAAATTCTATTTAAAAAATAGATAGGCAACATAAAAATAAAAATACTAGCATTCTCTGTTTTAAAACTTCCTACGTAAAATTTTGAGCTATTCAAGCTCAAAATTCGCAAAAGCAAGCACACGGGCGCATCCATTTTGTGAAATGGAGGCCCTCCTGTGCTGGCTTTTTGCTTTTGCGGCACTAATGAAGGAAAAGCCACCCAGCTGTAGTAAACAAAGGCTACTGCTGGGTGGCTTTCCCTTCATTAGTACTGTAGGCGGAGGACGGGGACCGGAGACCAGAGCAGGAAAGCTGCAGCTGAATCTCGGTAAGTGCTATTTATTTTTTTTTTTTAAATAAGCACTAGCTGTGTTTTTATTTCTAAGTTTTCCGGGCTGGAGGAGCCCGGAAAACTTAGAAATAAAACCGCAGCTTTAAAAACGTTGTATTTATGTTTGCGGTCGCTTTTGAAGCGACCGCAAACATAAATACAACGTTCTTGTGTTGGAAAACGCTGCGGTTTTTCTTTCCAAGTTTCTCGGAGGAGTCTGAGAAACTTGGAAAGAAAAACCGCAGCGTTTTCCAACACAACCGCGTGTGTTTCTGCCTGCTGTGGCTATCACTTTGGGTCTCCGGTGCTCCCAGTGGAGCACCGGAGACCCAAAGTGAAAGCCACAGCAGGCAGAAACACAACGCGGTTATGTTTACATGCCGCGTAGTGTTTTTACCTACAGCTGATTTCCCATTTGGGGCAGATTCAGGCAGAAACAACGCGGCATTGCGGAAAACAACCGCATTGTTTCTGCCTGAATCTGCTTTACCATTTGGGGCTCTCGGGCTGTTTTCCGCAATGCCGCGTTGTTTCTGCCTGAATCTGCTTTCCCATTTGGGGCTCTCGGGCTCCCCGTGGGGGAGCCGGAGGAGCCTGAGAAACTTGGAAAGAAAAACCGCAGCGTTTTCCAACACAATAACGTTGTATTTATGTTTGCGGTCGCTTCAAAAGCGACCGCAAACATAAATAAAACGTTTTTAAAGCTGCGCTTTTATTTCTAAGTTTTCCGGGCTCCTCCAGCCCGGAAAACATAGAAAAAAAACCGCAGCTAGTGCTTATTTTAAAAAAATAAATAAATAGCACTTACCGAGATTCAGCTGCAGCTTTCCTGCTCTGGTCTCCGGTCCCCGTCCTCCGCCTACAGCACTAATGAAGGGAAAGCCACCCAGCGGTAGCCTTTTTTTATTTACTACAGCTGGCTGGCTTTTCCTTCATTAGTGCCGCAAAAGCAAAAGCCAGCACAGGAGGGCCTCCATTTCACAAAATGGAGACGCCCATGTGCTTGCTTTTGCGAATTTTGAGCTTGAATAGCTCAAAATTTTACATAGGAAGTTTTAAAACGGAGAATGCTAGTATTTTTTTTTATCTTGCCTATCTATTTTTTAAATAAAAATTTTTACTAGACCATCCCTTTAAACTTACAAAAAGCTAAAATCATGATTAAAAATGGAAATTGGATGAAACTCAAATTGACATAGTCAAAAGTTATACTTACTCTACTCTTAGCAGTATTCCACTATTTGACTCACTAGACCATAAGATATTGGCTGTAACAATAAAAACAAAAGTCAATAGGAAGTTTAACACAATACGCTTTTTTATTACAAATGGCGGTGGATACTCCCTTGAGGCCCTAGTTAAGATATATTGTGCCATGTGCCTTGTATGGTCTTGAAACTCTTTTTGATACAGAGTCCTCATGGATCAAGACCCTGGAAGGTAAACTTTGGCAGCAAGCCTTAAAATTACATAGAATCCAAGATGGCCACCTGCAGGGGGAGGACGTGCTGAATATAGCTTGTCTCCAGGCCCCACACTAAAGGAGAACTTTACGCTTCATCTCCCCCTCCCTCAAGTGTGGGAAAGTAAGCGCATGATAGTCCCTAACCCCATTAATGATGCAGAGGCCCAAGGGAAGTTTTGGACAGTGGGCGAACTGTGGAGCGGTTCCTCCGAGACGCCGATTTGCAGGAGGTGAAGGGTATGGCACCCCATCCGGAGCCACCAACAAGGCGGAGGACCGCTGGTGACCGAAGCGGTGCCTTCGGGAGGACATTTAGGTCAAGGAGAGCTGGGAGCAACGGAGGAAGAGGCCTTTTCCCCCTCTGTGATTCTGTGGAAGCACCAGGCGACGAGCACATAACAACAGACGCAGTGCGCTGCGCACACCAGAGGTGGGATCATGATGCAAGGAGCTATGCGCCTCAATGATTGCAAGTGAACCCCTTGACTATATAAAGGTGAGCAGGGATGGAGGTTCTCGGTTGAAGACTTTATAAACTGACTCCTCGGCACTAGCGACAATTACGCAACAGAAGTGGGCGGAGCCTTATCCTGCTCATACAAGGACAAATCAGCTCTGAAAGGGAATGCCAATCAACCCCACAACCAGTCGCGATACAGCGAGTGGTGCATGTGAGGAGAAGCGGGAGCCCAGAAAAATAAAAGCCTATTCATAGTGGGCTGTGCCAGGGGTGTGGTGGCCCTGGGAATTGAATGACTGTACAGGAAGCTGTGTGGCCCCCAGTAACCCTCAAAGCATATATTCAAAGTTTGAGACTCTAAGCCTTCAGGACGGCGGGGGCTGCATTCCTGGGAAAAACAGTCCCTGCAGGTGAAAAGGAGACACAAGTTGCTGGGAACTCTGGGTGGATTGACACTACTGCGGCACAAGCTGTTCCTATTGGATTGAGAGACTAAGAATTGAAGGATATAGATAACAACTATCGTGTGGATGGGATTTGGTGGATAGAGTTAGCGGCCACTGACGCTGGGCATGGAAGTGATGCCACTGAGTGCTATAAGGCAGTGAGAAGTGGGTAACCCCTGGGTCTCAATCAACTGATGGTCAGTGGGCTTTTAAGTAGGGAAAGCCTAAGGAAGCATATGTCGAGTGCTAAAAGGAGAGGACGTCCTAAAGGCACCCTGGCACCCCCCAAGGTGAACAGTCGAGGGGAAGAGCGGAATATTCCGAAGTGCTGGCAATCAGAGGTGAAAGGTACTCCCGGCGAGACTCGATCTCCAAGACGACGATCGTCAGATACAGTCACTACAGAACAAGGGGGCACAATGGCAATTACTATAGAGGACCTAATGCAATGTTTAACCGACAGCGCCTAAAGGGAAATGCTCGAGAAGTCTTTTCAAGAACCGATCACCACCGTAAGACCCGACATAAAAACTGTGGTCCAAGAAATAAAAGGGGAAATCTCAAAATGAGGTGAACGAGAAGACAATGCTGAACGCGCTTCAAGAATTTGCAGAAGATTCATGGAAAAATGATGAAACCCACGAACAACTTACACAGATGACACACAATTCGGAAATTCAGTCCCAAGACCTTGAGAACAGGTCAAGGCAATCAAATATTCACATTAAGAATGTTCCTGAGGAGACAAAGACCGCAAGCATTCAATACAAACCTTTTGTGCAGACTTGGTTCTGGAAATTCCTTCGGACAATGTCCTTCTGGATAGAATTCATAGGGTTGGTCCACCCAGAAAAGAACGGGGCTCGACCCCGGGCTGTGCTGCCTGCATTCACATCATATGGGCAGAAAGAAGGAGTCCTGAGGGCTGCACGACAGGGTCGTCCTTAACCATCAATGGCTCAGGAGTACAGCTCTATCAAGATCTGGCACTTTCTACTCTGTTCAAAAGAAGGTAGATGAATCCAGTCACTAGAATTCTCTCCCGGGAGAAGTACAGTACAGGTGGACTTTTCCTTTTGTCTTGTTATTTTCCTGGAAGAGGAGACAAATCTGAGTAACACCATGTGAAGAAGGTCTGGATGTTGTAGCACCGGAAAGTAGAGATCGAACAGGGACATCGGATGCGGGAGGAGGAAACACCCAGCAGCGGTGACAATGGGAATGGTCCATGGAAAAGCGGGACAACAGGAACGCTCAAGTTCAGAAAGGTTGGGATAAAGTGAAGGACACGCCACAGTCCAAGGAGTGAAGGCGGGGGGACCAGATAAACCAGGTACAGGGAAGCGCACTGGTGGGAATTTTGGACGTAAATGTGGGAGGGAGAACAGAAATGGTGATGGAAGGCGAGACGAGAACTGGGGATGAAGAGGGGGACAGAATTGGGATCTCTTGGAGAGTGTTAGTTTATCTCTCCGCAGTTGGTTGCTCCCAGGTAGTCTACCAGCACATGAACAGGTACTCCTGTGGTTGTCACTAAGACACATGTACTGGCCTGGGTTAAAGTTTGGTGGAGTTTGGGAGGGAGAGGTGGGTGCAATCGGCGGTTGGAGGGATAAAAGTGGGGGATTGGTGGGGGATCAGCCGGATAAACAGGAAGATACGGCATGGGGAGGCAAGCTGGAAAATAAGAGATTCACAACTTTCAAGATGCGTAAGGCATGCATGTTATTTTAAGTTTTTCAAGGAAGAGGGTGTTCACGTCAAGTCTGGGGGCCTTGGATTGCCAAGACCTTAAGAACAGGTCAAGGCGATCAAATATTCACATTTAGAATGTTCCAGAGGAGACAAAGACTGCAAGCATTCAATACAAACCTTTTGTGCAGACTTGGTTCTGGAAATTCCTTCGGACAATGTCCTTCTGGAAAGAATTCATAGGGTTTGTCCAACCCAGAAAAGAACTGGGGCTCGACCCGGGCTGTGCTGCCCGCATTCTCGTCATATGGGCAGAAAGAAGGAGTCCTGAGGGCTGCACGGACAGGATCGTCCTTAACCATCAATGGCTCAGGAGTACAGCTCTATCAAGATCTGGGATTTTCTACTATGTTCAAAAGAAGGTAGATGAATCCAGTCACTAGCATTCTCTACCGGGAGAACTACAGGTGGACTTTTCCTTTTGGCTTGTTATTTTCCTGGAAGAGAAGACAATTCGGAGTAACACCATGTGAAGAAGGTCTGGATGTTGTAGCACCGCAAAGTAGAGATCGAATGGGGACATCGGATGCGGGAGGAGGAACCACCCAGCAGCAGTGACAATGGGAATGGTCCATGGAAAAGCGGGACAACAGGAACGCTCGAGCTCCGAAAGGTTGGGATAAAGTGAAGGACACACCACAGTCCAAGGAGTGAAGGTGGGGGGACCAGATAAACCAGGTACAGGGAAGAGCGCTGGTGGGACTTTTGGACGTAAATGAGGGAGGGAGAACAGAAATGGTGATGGAAGGCGAGACAAGAACTGGGGTTGAAGCGGGGGACCGAATTGGGATCTCTTGGAGAGGGTTAGTTTATCTCTCCGCAGTCGGTTGCTCCCAGGTAGTCTACCAGCACATGCATGGGTACTCCTGTGGTTGTCACTAGGAAACATGTACTGGCCTGGGTTAAAGTTTGGTGGGGGTTTGGGGGGAGAGGTGGGTGCAAAGGGGGTTGGGGGATAAAGATGGGGGATGTGTGGGGGATCAGCAGGATAAACGGGAAGATACGGCATGGGGAGGCAGGCTGGAAAATAAGAGATTCACAACTTCCAAGATGCATAAGGCATGCACGCTATTTTAGGTTTTTCAAGGAAGATGGTGTTCACGTCAAGTCTGGGGGCCCCATGAGGGGCTTAGAGGTTAAGGTGCAACGGAAGGGAAGGAGATTGGTTAGACACAGTATTCACTATGGGCTTTAAAGTGCTTACATACAATATTCGAGGGCTAAATTTGCCTGCAAAGCGATGTAAGCTGGGATCATTCCTGAGGCGTGAGAAACCGGATTTTCTTGTGCTTCAAGAAACACATATCTGCAGAAAAGATAAATTGTGCATTAAATTACAAGGTTACCTACAGATATTCCAGGCTAATACAAATGAGAAGAAAGCGGGGGTCCCGATAGTGTTTAGGAATAATCCAGAGGTGGTCATATTGGACTCGATAAATGACAAACAGGGAAGTACCTATTTGTGAAATTCCACATTCAAAGGGAAGTATTTACCGCAGTGACGGTGAACGCACCAAATGTGGGACAGAAACGTTTCCTGAAGACAAAATTGGTGACACTTAAAAAAGTAGCTGAAAGCCACTTAATATTGACAGAGGATTTTAACGTAATATGGGATGAAGGAATTGACAATATCTGAGTGGGTTTCATGCCACGGGCTACACCATCACAACAGCTCAAAGACAAACTTAAACAATTGGGGTTGGTTGACGTGTGGTGAGCCAAGAGGGGAAGGAAGTAGAATTTATGTTTTATTCACATGCACATAAAACCCAGTCTCAAATAGATTACATGTGGGTCTCTGTTAGAATGGCAGGACGAATCCAGGAATTCGCTCTGGGATCAATGCGCTTTCGAATCATGTGCCCCTAGAGGCAATTTTGACTATGACACGCAGGAATAGGGGGCTGTGGAAGTGGGTATTACAGATTGGATCTTAGTGGATACGGTTTTCTCTGGGGAAATAGAGGACAGAATTCAGCCCTATTTTGGGGGAAATGCGATCGCAGAACCTCCCCAGGGATTTGGTGGGACGCTTTTAATGTGGTGATCAGGGGGGAATCGATAGCACGCTATACCCTGAGGAAGAAGATGAGTTGGCGACTCAAGGAATTTTTAGAGACCCAATTTAAGAAAATAATGCCAAAAATGGGTTATCACCCTACGAGGGAAACAATGAAACTTATAGAACTATAAGAGGACAACTAGAATTATTAAGGGCAAAAAAACGCAGAAAGGACCCTACATAGAACTAAACAATATCATATGGAAGGAAATATAGCGGGTAGCAATTAAGACACAGAACAGCTACCCAAACGATCCTAAATGCTAAATTAAAGCAGGGAAAGGGAAGGAGGTGACAGTATAGGAGGGAATCATGGGGTGTTTTTAGAAATTCAATGGCATTCTACATTCTTCCGATAGGCTACCGTAGGGCCTGCTGAATACATATCTAGTGGAAGTATCTCTTCCAAAATTACTGCGATTAGACAGGGAAGAACTCCAGGAGGGCATCACAGAGGACGAAGTTATCGCAGCCATTAAAAAACATCCACTAAAAAAGGCCCCGGGAACAGACAGCTTCACAGCTGGGTTTTATAAGAAATATTGGTGAATTTTGGCTCCCCCACTTAACGTGTTTATATAACTCGTTCAAAAAAGCTGTACCTACTGCATCCACGGATGAGGCTAAATTAGTGGTATTTCTGAAGCAGGGCAAGGATCCAACACGGTGTGGGTCATATCGCCCAATAGCTTTAATCAACAGTGATGCTAAAATATTCACCAAGATATTGTCCTCACGAATGGAGGATAAACTTCATATGCTAATTAGATCTGATCAAGCAGTGTTTATAAAACACTGTTAACTTAAGGAGAGCATGTCACCTAATTGAGAAAGTGGAATGGTGTGGGATTCCAGCGGTACTTCTCGCATTAGAGGCCGAAAAGGCATTTGATCGGGTAGAATGGCCTTTTCATTTTTAAGCAATGAGGAAAATGCGGTTTGGCGAGTGCTTTCTTCATAGGATATAAGCGAACTATCAAACCCCATCCCTCCGTTATATCTGTCAATGGAGAATTGTTGGGTCCGATCCGCCTAGAGCAAGGAACTAAACAGGGATGCCCACTGGCCCCCTTGCTCTACGCGATTTACCTGGAACCTTTCCTGCAGCGTATACGGGAAGCACCAGGCGTTGAAGGGGCCCATTTCAGGGGGTCGGAGCACAAAATAATGGCATTTGTCAATGACATGTTGGCTATATTGGACCCCGCAGAATTTCTGGAGGTTCTCTCCTCGGAACTGGCCTTATTTGAGGAGGTTTCGGGCCTGAAGGATATTAGCCATAAGTCTGAAATACTCAACTTCATATTACCAAAGGATACAATAGAAGAAATACAGGGTTTCACCCAATTTCTACGGGTAGAAGAGAAAATTAAATACTATGGGGTCTACATTACGAAATCTGTGGCAACGCTGTATGAGGCGAATTACCCTCAACTGCTCAAAGCTATGACACAGGACCTGCAAAGGTGGAATCCTCTATACATATGACTGGGGCGTATGGCTTCGATAGAAATGGTGACTCTACCGCATTTTCTTTACTATTTCCAGGCTTTACCGGTATCAATTCCCAGGGATTTCTTCAAGACACTTAACCGCAACCTATCTACCTTTATCTGGCAAAATAAAAGATGGCTAGTGGCCTTACAGACCCTAATGGCCCCAAGGCACAGGGGTGGTATGGCTTTTCCCTATTTTAGAAACTATTACTGGCCAGCCCAGTTGAGGGTACTGAAGCAATGGCTTTTAGGTGATGATAGTAACCTTTGGGTCGATATGGATAGAGCAGTGGTACTAGGACCATTAGAGGAGGTGTTATGGTTACCTAAGGCTGATCGTCCTTCGAGGATGAAGGCTTTGCAAATAACTGCACTTGTAGGCCAAGTGTGGGATGAAGTACTGAGACGTAAGCACATATCAACTATTCCGGAGTCCTTTACACCTATGTGGGGCAACCCCCAGTTTACTCCTGAGATGGAAAAACAATCTTTTGGGAAATGGAGGGAGGCGGCCTGTGTACAAAAAAGATTTGATGCTAGGTCAAGAAATTAAAACATTGGAGCAATGGTAACAATCTTTTGCACTTCCAGAAAAGGATCGTCTCAGTTACCTCCAGCTTCGGCACTGGGTCATGCATCCCCTCAATACAATTTGGCCTAGCAAACAACTCACTACGTTCGAGAAATATATCACGTCACATACAGGGGGTATGCATCTCACTTCTACATTTTACTCCTTAGTCTCGAAAAGAGGTCCCCGGGAAAAGTGGTCATATATGAGCAAATGGGAGGGTACATTAGATCGTCAAATAGCCGACGAGGAATGGGAGATGCTTTGCATGATATCCCGAAGCTAACATGCTCAATCCAACTAAGAGAAATATGGAAGAACATTCTCACTCAATGGCATTATACACCGGAAAGACTCTGATGTTTAAGGGGTCACCGCTGGAATGTTGGCGAAGTGTAAGGGGCAGGGGGACTGGCTCCATAACTGGTGGTCTTATCCGGCCTTGAAATTATTCTGGGGCCAGGTTGGCAAGACACTACAGGAGGTGGTGGGGGCAAATATATTGGTGGAGGCAGGGCAATGTCTTCTAGGCCTTTAGAAAAATGATGTGGCTCCACGAGATAGGGCAGGTAAAAAGGCATTTATGGTTTTGACTTTGACAGCCCAATAGGTGATTGCACGGAATTGGAAGAAAGAAGTGGCCCCATCCTATCACAAATAGTTTCATAAATGTTTGCATGGTCTGGCTATGGAATGGGTAACGGTTAACATGCATGGGGAAGACCGAAAGTTCAGATTAGATTGGGGTATGCTGCTGGACTACCTGAAGGATGACCATTGTATTCAATTGTGCCCACAAAATATTCAGGTTTTGGACATTTCCCAATGCCTCTTCACTGTACTGCTGAACGGGAGTAGAGAAGGGGGGCGTGAGAGTCACCGGGGGGGCTAAGAGGGAGGCAATGTTATGAAAAAGTGTGAATACAGATATTATTAAAACATTTCAAAAAATTACGTCAAAGTATACACTACCTACAAATGCTTGAACAGAAAGATAAGGAGGTATCACCATACTTTGAACATGATTTAATCCTACAAAATTAACCCTGCTCAGTAATTAGGGAATGGTTATAAGATATATTACAATTCCACAAAGAGATAGGTTTTAAACCAAATGTCCTTATTAATGTTGGGCTTGATATTAAGGAACTTAAGACGAAGGCTGAAGAATGGGATAGAATAATTAACATTAAACACCTATCAAATAAATCCACTTTATCGACATATGTAACTCAGGGCTTCACTATTAGAACTCAGTTTAATTATTTGTGTAAGGTTAGTAATTCTAAAGTACAGCGATTCATAATGAGGCTTCACTTTGATCAATTACCGACCCATGAGTGTAGAGGAGCATCTTTAAAGATTCCTTGTGCCCTCAGAAATTGCTGTATTTATAAGTCACATGTTGAGACTAGTCGCCATTTACTTACATCATATCTGAAACTAGAATCCTATTATGAGAAAGGATATAATGACTATGGGCCTCATCACGAGTTGGGCTGTAGCCTTTAAATGTGGAGGTAACAGTATTGCCGCCGCATTTAAGGGCTGGCCCTATCATGAGTTGGGCGCTAAATCGGCTGTTTTACCTCCAGCTTTTTTCTGGTGGTGAAAATCCCGTTTTTTGGTGGTATTACAGCCGGCTGTATTAGCCCCCAGTATTAGCACCGGAAATTCCCCATTGGATCGGATG